>NC_089225.1:100064134-100370503 GCF_963924675.1 Phocoena phocoena | reverse complement strand
ATGTAAAAGAATAAAATTAGAACACTCCTTAAAACCATACACAAAAATTAAGTCAAAGTGGATTAAAGACCTAAATGTAAGGCCAGACACTATAAAACTCTTAGAGGAAAACACAGGCAGAACACTCTATGACATAAACCACAGCAAGATCCTTTTTGACCCACATCCTAGAGAAATGGAAATAAAAACAAAAATAAACAAATGGGACCTAATGAAACTTAAAAGCTTTTGCACAGCAAAGGAAAACATAAACAAGACGAAAAGACAACCCCCAGAATGAGAGAAAATATTTGCAAACGAAGCAACCTTCAAAGGATTAATCTCCAAAATCTACAAGCAGCTCATGCAGCTCAATATCAAAAAAACAAACAACCCAATCCAAAAATGGCCAGAAGACCTAAATAGACATTTCTCCAAAGAAGATATACAGATTGCCAACAAACACATGAAAGGATGCTCAACCTCACTAATCATTAGAGAAACGCAGATCAAAACTACAATGAGGTGTCACCTCACACCAGTCAGAATGGCCATCATCAAAAAATCTACAAACAATAAATGCTGGCGAGGGTGTGGAGAAAAGGGAACCCTCTTGCACTGCTGGTGGGAATTTAAATTGATACAGCCACTATGGAGCACAGTATGGACGTTCCTTAAAAAACTAAAAATAGAACTACCATATGATCTAGCAATCCCACTACTGGGCATATTCCCTGAGAAAACCATAATTCAAAGAGAGTCATGTACCAAAATGTTCATTGCAGCTCTATTTACAATAGCCCGGAGATGGAAACAACCTATGTGCCCATCACTGAATGAATGGATAAAGAAGGTGTGGCACATATATGCAATGGAATATTACTCAGCTATAAAAAGAAACGAAACTGAGCTATTTGTAATGAGGTGGATGCACCTAGAGTCTGTCATACAAAGTGAAGTAAGTCAGATAGAGAAAGACAAATACCGTATGCTAACACATATATGTGGAATTGAAGGAAAAAAATGTCATGAAGAACCTAGGGGTAAGACAGGAATAAAGACACCAACCTACTAGAGAATTGACTTGAGGATATGGGGAGGGGGAAGGGTAAGCTGTGACAAAGTGAGAGAGTGGCATGGACATATATATACTACCAAACGTAAAATAGATAGCTAGTGGGAAGCAGCCGCATAGCACAGGGAGATCAGCTCGGTGCTTTGTGACCACCTAGAGGGGTGGGATAGGGAGGGTGGGAGAGAGGGAGACGCCAGAGGGAAAAGATATGGGAACATATGTATATGTATAACTGATTCACTTTGTTATAAAGCAGAAACTAACACACCATTGTAAAGCAATTATACTCCAATAAAGATGTAAAAAAATAAAATAAAGACAATTAAATTTTATAATCAGAACTTTTCAAAATAGAATGCTTATGAATTACGATTCAATATATGAAAACAGAGTAGTTAAATTTTTTAAAACCTGGAATGTACGTCAGATGGCATTCCTTTACACCATACCCAGAATGTATAAGTGGAAACTCTTCTATAGATTCATACAATTTCCAGATTGACTACTTCTAGGACCATATCATAAAAGATACTAGTTTATTTCAACTCTAACATTTTAATAGTAATATATTTTCTTTGAAATCCTGTTTTGCAAAACATTTCCATTAACTAGCTTCAGTGCAGAAATCCAAAATCTGACATGGAATTAAATATATTATGCCCATAAATCTCAATTTTTATATCATAGTAACTGTAATTGCCACTCAGAATAAAACACACACACACACACACATACACACACACAAATATATTCTTCAGTTGATATTAGTAAACACTAATATTCCAGTTCTCTTTTGCTGTATTTTTTTACTATTAGCTTTTGAAATTTAAATACATGCTTCTATCTACCCACCCACTCACTCCAGAAATCCACCAATCTAGAATATGTTTTGGCATAAAAAAAAAGTTCAATCCCCCATCTTTCTAGAACCTGGGGTTTTGATATTATACAAGACTTTAAACTTTTTAAAAAAATTAATCCAACCTCTGGCACAAGCCTCTTTCCAGTTATTGGGGTGTGGCTTCTTACCCTAAGTTAAATTTCTGTCTTTGAGCTTAATGTTCAGCTGGGTGGAAAAATAATAAGAAGAAGAATTGCGTTAAAACAGTTTGATACATATTTCATTATTCAGTTTAGACACAAGCCGAATGGTGTCACCCTGTCTTCTAGCAAAAAAATAAATAAACAAACAAACCATCACAATCTCCAAATGCAAATTAGTCACATCTTATATTTTTTTTTGCCATACGTATCTTAATTGCTTGTTTGGAAGGCACATTTTCAAAGCCATAGGTTTGAAGATTATACATTTGAGGCACCCCAAGCTAGCTTTTTCTTTTCAGATAATAAAATCCTTTCACCTGCAAACCAGTACAAGTTAAAATGGAGCTGCCTAAATTTCAGCATCTATTCAAGGTCTCTTGCTAAATTAAGGTTCTTTGTTTAAAATAGCAATAATTCTTCCACCTCTGGGCTCTTTGTAATCTAAGCTTACTGTGAAGAAAGAGTTATTCCATTTTGATCTAATTTCCAACAGCTCAAAGGTTAAGGATAGGAAAGTGGAGGAGTTAATTTCAGTAAAAAGACTTTTTCTGGAAAGAAATTTTTGGTCCATTTACTATAGGTTGGCAGCCCCCACTGGTCATTATTTCTAGGAGAGCCATGCTCAGGACTCAAGAGACTTTAGAGATAATGCCCTGAGAGCTTAATCTGATACTGAGGCAATCTGATCCATGACTCCTTGCCACCCCAAAGGAGAGAGATTTGTGCTCATGAGAGCTTGGTACAGGGGTGATTTTAAGTATAGACACAAACTATGGAATTTTCTGGGGTATGTTTGAGCACTCACTTTCCAAGTTGCCAGGAGTGTGTGTGTGTGTGTGTGTGTGTGTGTACCACAGTTATATTTTCATGATTGTGGTCCTGCAGAGGGACTGAGGCAAGTGCCTTCTATAAAGTGTGAGGATTTGGTCTTTAGCTCTTGGGGGATTTTTCTGAAAATCTGAGATTTTTCCCCCGATGGTCCTCAATGCTTACGTTTTACAACTTCTCCTGAATATCTCTTAATCTCATAACAACTTTCCAGGTAGTCCTTCCCATTTTACAGGTGAGGAGACTGCGACACATAGAGTTAATTCACTTTCCCATGGCCCCACAAATAATAGTGATAGGTTTGCAAGTCCAGGCAAACTCTGGAGACTGTACCCTCAAGAACTAAGCATAACTCTACACACTGCGTGGAGGAACTGTTCTCTCTACCCTGCTCTGAGTATATACCAGGATAATCACCCTGTTCCCAGTATATCCCAGAATATCCAAGGCACATAATGGGTGACCCTTCTCTGAAAAATCTGAATGGCCCTAAATAAAAGTCCCCTGTAGAAGGGAAAACTGGACAATGAAGAACATTGCAGTCAGCTAACATCTCTCAAGTGTACAGAGCTACAAATCAGTGTGATAGGCTTCACTCTTAAATGTGAAAAATCACAGATTACCAAGTACTTGAAATGCAAAAATGTGAAAGAAAAATATAAAGACCTGGAAAAAACAGTCAGTATTCCAACTAGAAGAGCACTTCAAAAGTATAGAGTGATAACAGAAGACATTGCATCCATAAAGCAAAACCAGGGTGCTATATAAAAGAAATAATCATACCAAATAGTATGAAAAATATATTCAACCCAGCAGAAGAGAAAGCATAGATGATAAATTAGCAAATTATAAAAAGAGGACTATATAAACGGCTAATATCATTAGTAGTGAGAGAAATGAGAATTAAAACCACTCTGTAATACAATGTCACAATCATTAAATTGGGGAAATTTTTAAAGTGTTGACAAGGACGTGAAGTGACAGAAGCTCTGGAAGAGGGAGAGTAAATATGTAAACTGTCTTTGAAAGCAGTATCTTGCCAAGTTGCAGCTAAGCACATCTTATGACTAGCAATTCTACTCTTAGGTATGAAGCCCAGAAAAACTCGTAAACATGTACACAAGGAGCCTTGTGCAAGAATGTTCATGGTAGAATTGTTTGAAATAACAGAAAAGAAAAACTGGAAAAACCCAAAATATCCATTAAGAGGAATGTGGATTAGTAAAATGTAGTATAGTCATACAATGGGAACTATGAAAATGAATAAATGAGTTCCATGAATTAACCTCACAAACAATTTTGAGCAAAAAAAAGCAAGTTATGTGGCAATTCTTACAGTATGATGCCATTTATATAAAACATTTAAGAATATAAAACAATATGTAAGGGAAAATTGTAGTAAAACCATAAAAGTCTACATAGCAGTGATAAACACCAATACAGATACCTCTGGAAAGGAAAAGGAGGCACTGTAATTGGGAAATTATTCACAAGGGGCTACGACTCTATTTGTAGTGATTTTTTAAAATCAGGTGGCATGTCGTATTCGTTATGTTTTTCTCTATACCTCTTCGTGTGTCAGATTTTTTTTAAATAAACAATTACAAAATAAAAAATCCAGAAATTTAAAAAATGTAGTAGACAACATTTTAAATTAAATAGAAGGATTGGAATATAAGGTAAATATAATCTTTCATAAAGAAAAATAAGGATAATGAAAATTTTAAAGTGTAAAACATTAAAATTACAGGCAAACCCAACATCTAACTAATAGGAATTTGAGACAGGAAGCAGAGAGAAATCAAGAGGAAGAAATTAGCAAATAGATAATACAGAAAACAAAAAAAAAGAAACTTCTAGAACGGAAGGACATGGACTTTCAAAGTAAGCAGGTTCAGAAAAAAAAGAATGAAAAAATCCACGCTAAACACTGTGAAATTCAAGTACTCTAAAAATACTAAAATGTCCAGAAAGGAAAGATAGGTAACACAGAGCAAAATTCAAAATAGAGTTGAAATTTTCAGCAGCAAAACTGCTTGCTGAAAAATAATTGAACTAGGCCTTCAAATGATTTTCAATTAAAATTCTATATTTCAACTATTGATCAAATGTCAGAGTGGAACTGCAGGAACTCAAAAAGTTAAGTTAGGTGAGAAAAAATATCTTAGTGAAGCAGATGAGTTTACTAGCATTATTTCATTATTTAACTATGTACAGATATCACCTATATACAAATTAAGTAAACTAAAATTAATTAAAACAAAAATGCATATCAAGAAAGCTCTGCATATAATTTTAAGGGGTTTACAAAGAACCTAAAACACATTCATAGGCCACATGGAGCACCAGGGGCTCTAGGTCAAGGAAAAAGTAAAAAGAGGTGTCAGAGGAGATGAAGGAGAGGGCATAGGCAGAAGGTTTGCTTTTGACAAAAAAAAAAAAAAAAAAAAATGAGCACAACTTTAATGGTCATGAATGAAAATGGAGGTGGCTGGATATGGATGCTGCTTAGATGGCAGAAATCGAAGGAATCCCCATGTGAATATGAAGACGGGGATGAAAGTGAAGAAAGAGGGAACAGAGGTCTTGAGCAGCGCATAAAAGGAAACCTTACAATTAGAATTCTCCTCTCTCTTCTGAAACTGGTTTTGTGTCGACTGACCCTTGTGCAATGTTATAACGAGGGTTACATCACAGAGTAGGCTGGTGGGGACTGAGGCTTAAGCCCCTTCACCACAGTCTCTCTCCAAGTCATCCTAGATAAACATCCGAATAACCATCTGCAAACAAACCTTAAAATCTATGCCGTCTATACCTTCAAGACAAGTCCTCTACTCCTTTCTTTCAAAAACTTTGCCCCTAAGCCTATCCTATTCAGAGATTTTGAGAATTTCATTAATTGGTATAACCAGAAATCAAATATTTGTGATCAGGAAACAGATCTGATTTTTTGAGCACTGGGAATAAAAGTCCTGGCTCACGCACAGAGGCCACTCTCTCCCAGATTCTCCAGTACAATCAGTCCACATCCTTCTGCCAACAAAACAAAAATTTCAACTGGGAGAAGGGTGCTAGCTAGAACTTTGTTACTTGGCCAATCTAGACAGCAGGAAATGTCCCAAAGCATGCCCTTCCATGTACTGACAAAGCCCCTCTTTGCAGAAGAAGGACGGGTTACCATCAGTCAAGGGGCCCCTGAGTAGATCAACCCATCTGAGGGAGCTGTCCGGAGACACTGTGTCCCCTTGGGAAAAACCCCTGACCCCTCCTTTAATTTGAAAACTCTTCACCATCTCGAAGGACAGGAAGTTGAGTTCAGTCTGTTACAAATCTTCATGATGTTAATTGAATTAGATAGGAAAATAGCTTTGTAATTGACCTTTGTCACGATTCTCAGTTAAAATTTTAGATGAATATAAATTCAACTGGCTAGATTAGAAAATAAATATAAAAATGAGGGTCTCCCCATTCCAGGTCATGCCACACTGAGGATAGAAATCACCCCCTTTTTTAATCTTTGTATGCCTCTGGGCCTTGCATAGTGTCATTAATGTTAACCACTAGGGTAGGCAACTGTCCTTCCCAGCTGGCTGAAATGCCAGAAAACTCTGCAAGTTGGATTTGCTGACAGAACTGGCTGGTGAAAAGTGCTGGAGGAGGTATACTTTTTGAAAGTCACTGCCACGCTGATGGAAATGCTTAAACATAATAAAAACAGCTCCTAAAAAGTTTGAACATTAGGAAGCCAAAACAATCTGTCTACTACAGTTTCCAGAGGCAGCCATCCAATTACAGTTTTTGTACTCATTTCACAACTCTGCATCTTTCTGTTCTTGTTGTTGGGACTTTCTAAAGAAATGAATTTTAATCAGCAAAATAAAAGATGAATGATTTCAATTCGAGGTCTTACAAAATCATTTTGAACATAAAAGGGCTAAGTGGAATTTCAAAGGCAGCGAGAGAAAGACGTTAACAGGTGAATACAAATTTTTTTCCAACACATTCAATCTGTAAATATTTATTAAGCTTCTACCAAGATCCAGTCACTATATTAGGCACCAGGCATTGTGTTAGTTTCTGGGCAATGTGATAAACACTGAATCTACACCAGAAAACAGGCCAAAAGACCCATAATGAAGAGATTTAACAAACATTTACATTCTGCTATGTCTTTCTTTGCAGTAGTTGTATAAACTCTAGCCATACAAAGTAACCAGCTTGGTGATGTCAAAGTAGGAAAAACAAGGCTCTTAGACACTAATGAGCTCTTCCAGCTCTTGAAGTTCTTTTGATCTTAATCTCAGTTTCTCCTATAGTACATTCCAAATTGTGACATTTAACTCTTTGTCAAACTGACTTTAGACATGTTCTGCATGTAACTCCCACAGATACTCTGCTTTCTAATTAGTATCCACTGTGCCCATCTTTAAGCACTCTCCTTTGGTTATGAGACTGAGCCCAGAAAAGAGGTGCAGGAAATGAAAGCCGACTTGGGGACTCCGGGTGGTATTTGAGCCTCATTGTTGATTTCCTCCCCTCCGCACCTCAGTCACCTGATGAAATCCCACCCTCTCACTGCTTCCCCTCTTTCCTAGAGATTTGCCCCCTTAATAAGGAGGGTCCAAGAGCAGGTCTGACAGCAGTCACTGGAGTCTGGTCCTCGCGGGGCTTCCGGGGCACACAGGTACAGGAAAAAGAACTAGGGTTTGGAGTGACCCAGCTTGTCTTGAGTTCTAGTTCTTATTTATTGGTGGCTGTATAATTCTGGATGAGCCAAACTGACTTCTCTGAGACTCGTCCTCATTTGTAAACTACGGATAAAAATGCCCATCTCATAAGATGCTAAGGTGACCCCGTGAGTTAATACACTTGAAGCAGTTATCACAGTGCTGAGCTTATAGTAGGTTCTTGGACAGTTTTCTTCCCTTTTATTCCCCACTTCTTTCTACTGATACCAGTAGCTTCTTTGGGCATCAGGAGCCCTCTTCACTATGAGTTAGGTCCACCCAGTAGCCTGTATTTTTCTATGTCCTCCTTTTAGATCTTCTCCTTTTCTTCTTGGAGCCTAGGTGAGTCCCTTCCATATTCTAATCTTTTTTTAAAATACATGTAACAACTTTATTGAGATACATACCATACAATTCAACCATTTAACATGTACCATTCAATGTTTTCTAGCATATTCAAAGACATGTGCAACCATCACAGTAGTCAATTTTTGAATATTTGTATCGTTTCAAAAAGAAACCTTTATCAGTCATTCCTCATTTCTTCCCCAGTCTCCTTTTCCTAGACAACCATTAATCTACTTTCCGTCTCTATAGATTTACCTATTATGAACATTCCTATATGGAATCATACAATATGTGGTCTTTTCTAACTAGTTTCTTTCATTTACCATAATGTTTCAAGGTTCATCCAAGTGGAAGCATGTATCAGTACTTCATTACTTTTTATTACCCAATAATATTCGATTGTATGGATATACCACATTTTGTTTATCCATTCATGAGTTGATGCACATTGACTTGTTTCAACATTTTGGCTATTATGAACAATGCTACTCTGAACATTCATGTACAATATTTTGTATGAACATATTTTTCATTTCTCTTGGGTATATACTTAAGAGTGGAATACCTAGGACATATAACTCTTATTTTAACTTTTTTAGGAACAGCCACTGTTTTTAAAAACAGCTGTACTATTTTACATTCCTATCAAAAGAGTACAAGTGTTCAAATTTTTCTACATTCTTTTCAACACAACATTTACTATCTGTCTATTTATTATAACCATTGTAGTGAGTGAAAAGTTGTATTTCATGTGGGTTTGATTTGCACTTTTCTAACAAGTAATGATGTTGGGCATTTTTTCATGGATTTATTAGTCATTTATATACCTTCTTTGGGTAAATGTCTATTTAGATCCTTTACCCATTTTTAAATTTAGTTTCTCATGTTTTTATTTTTGAATTTTAAGAGCTCTTTATATATTCTATATACAGCTCTCATATATCAGATATATGATTTTCAATTATTTTCTTCTATTCTGTGGGTTTTCTTTTCACTTTCTTCATGGTATATTTTGAAGCACCAAAGTTTTTAATTTTGATGAAATCCAATTTATCTTCTTTTTCTTTTGCTGTGTGTACTGTTGGTGTCATATTTAAGAAGGCTTTGCCTAACCCAAGACCATGAAGATTTACTCCTATACTCTCTTTTAAAGTGTTTTACAGTTTAGCCTTTACATTTAGTCTGTGATTCATCTTGAGTTAATATTTGTGCACTGTATACGGAAGAGATCTGCCTTTGTTCTTTTGCAAGTATATATCCAGTTATTCCAGCATTTGAAAGATTATTTTCCTCCATTGAATTTTCTTGACATCCCTGTCAAAATCAATTGACCATAAATCTAAGAATTTTGGAACTCCTAATGTTCCATTGATCCACATGGCTATCTTTTTTCCAGTACCATATTGTCTTGATTACTGTAGCTTTGTAATAAGTTTTGAAGTCAGAAAGCGTGAGTCCTCCAAATTTGTTTTTCTGGTTTTGAGATTGTTTCTATCCTGGGTTATTTGTATTTCCACAGGAATTTTATAATCATCTTGTCAATTTCTGTAACAAAAAAAATCTCAGCTGGTATTTTGAAAAGGATTGTGTTGACTCTTTAGATCAAATTGTATTTAAAAGTACTGTCACCTTAACAATATTTAACCTATCCATCTATGAGCATAGGATATCTATTTCCATTTATTTCTTTATTTCAAAGATGTTTTGTAGTTTTTAGAGTATGAATTTTGCATTTTTGTTAAATTTAGTCCTAAGTACCATTTTCCCTCCAATGCCATTAAAAATGAATTTGTTTTCTTAATTTCATTTTTCACTGCTAGCCTATGGAAATGCAATTGATTTTTATATATATTTTATACCTTGTGTAACTCATTTACTAGTTTTAGTTAATTTTTACTGGTTTTCTTATACTTTTTTATGTATTAGATAATGTCGTCTGCAAACAGAAATTATTTTATTTCTTCCTTTCCAATCTGGATGCCTTTTATAGCTTTTTATTGTCAATTGTCCTGGCTAGAATCTCCAGTACAATGTTGAATAGAAGTAGCAATAGTGAATCCTTGTATTATTCCTTATCCTAGGGAGAAAGCATTCAGTCTCTCACCATTAAGTATGATGCTAGTTGTGGGTTTTTCATAGATGTTCCTTATTAAGTTGAGGAAGCTCCCTTCCATTTCTAGTGTGTTCAGTGTTTTTATCATGAAAAGGTGTCGGACTTTTTCAAATGCTCCTCTGTGTCTATTGAGATTATAGTGTGGTTTTTGCCCTTTATTCTATCAATATGGTTCAATGCATTCATTGATCATCAAATGTTAAACTAACCTTGCACTTCTGGGACAAAGCTCACTTGATCATGGTGTATAATTCTTTTTAGTTGAAGAATTCCATTTTCTAGTATTTTACTGAGGATTTTTTATCTATGATCATAAAAGATACTCGTCTGTAAATTTATTGTGATGTTTTGACTGGCCTCGTAGAATGAGACATGAAGGATTCTCTCCTCTTCTATTTTTTAGAGAAGTTTTGGAAGGATTGGTTTTAATTATTCTTTAAACATTTGGTAGAATACACCAGTGAAGCCATGTGGGCCTGAGCTTTTCTTTGTGGGAAGCTTTTTGATTATTGACTCAATCTCTTTATTTATTACATTAGTTCCTAGAGCTACTATAACAAAGTATCACAAATTGGGTAGCTTAAAACACCAGTCATATTGGAGTAAAGCTCACCCTATTTCAGTATGACCTTATCTTAATTTAATTAATTACATCTATAATGACCCCATTTCCAAATAAGGTCACATTCTGAGCTACTAGGAGTTAGGACATCAACATTTCTCTCAGGGGATTCATTCAAACACTTGTTTTGGATCTATACAGATTTTCTATTTCTTCTTCAGTTAGTTTCAGTAGTTTGTATCTTTTAGGAAATTTCTTCTTTTCATCTAAATTATTTAATTGTTAATATGCAGATGTTCATAGTTTTCCACTATAATTCCTTTTACTTATTGTGAGGTTGGCAGTAATGCTCCCTTTTCTTTCCTGATGTAAGTAATTTAAGTCTTCTCTTTTTTTTTTTTTTTTTTCTCTTGGTCATTCTGGCTAAAGATTTTGTTGATCTTTTCAAAAAACTAACTTTTGGTTTTGTTGATTCTATTTTATTAATTTTATTCCATTCCATTCTCCACTTTATTCATTTTCACTCTAATATTTACTATTCTCTTTGTCTGCTTACTTTAGATTTTGTTTTCCTTTCTTTCTCCAGTGTTTTAAAGTGGAAGTTTAAGTTATTGATTTGAGATATTTACAGCAATAAATTTCCCTCTAAACACTGCTTTAGCTGCATCTCGTAAGTTTTGTTATGTTGTGTTTTTATTTTCATTCATCTCAGAGTATTTTTTAATTTTCTTTGTGGTTTCTTCTTTCACCCATTGGTTATTTAGGTATATTTTGTTTAATTTCAACTTTTTGTAAATATATCAAATTTTTTCTGTTATTAATTTCTAATTTCATTTTGTGGTTGGAAAACATATTTTGTATGGTTTTGATCATTTTACATTTATCTATGATTGTTTTATAATACAGCATATGGTCTATCCTGGAGAATGTTTAGTGTGCACTTGAGAAGAATATGTATTCAAGCATTGTTGGGTTTGTGTTCCATAGATGTCTGTTATGTCTACTTGGTTTATAGTGTTGTTCAATCTTCTATTTACTTATTGGTCTTCTGTCTCATTGCTCTATCTATTATTTAAAGTGAGGTACTGAAATCTCCAAGTATTATTGTTGAATTGCCTATTTCTCCCTTTAATTCTGTCAGTTGTTTTGTGTATTTTCAGACTCTGTTGTTAAGAGCATATATGGTTATGACTGTTATATCTTCTTGATGGATTAACATTTTGATCATTATAAAATGTCCTTAGACTCTACTATTAACCAATTTCTTCCCTTAGTTCAAAGTTTTCCATTTGCACATTATATTTTACCACATATTTTATAATATTATGATTGATATTTTTTCACAGCAACCCTTTTTATGAAATCCTAAAATATGTCAGTGTATCTCTGTTACGAGCTGGATTGTGTCCCTCCAAAATTAATATGCTGAAGTTCTAACCCCCAGTAACTCAGAATGTAACTGTATTTGGCAATGTCTTTAAAGAGGTAATTAAGTGAAAATGAAGTCATTAGAGTGGACCCTAATCCAACACGACTGGTGTCCTTATAAGAAGAGGAGATCAGGAGCCTAGACCAGTCTCGTGGGATCATCCAATGTCCTATATTCAAAAACTCCCCTTGAAGCAGCAGTGAGAAGCCCTAAGATTTCCTGGACTCCTGTCTCCCTCCTGGTCCTAAGGCTCAGTACTGCCTACAAAGGCAGAGGGAGTCCTCAAATTCCAAAGTCAGAAATCTTCAGTATCAAATGATGATTCTGCATTTTACTATGTGGCCCTGAGCAAGCTAAATGACTTTTATAGTTTTCATAGTCTGTAATGACAAGGTTAACAATTTTACCTACCTTGTTTTGCTCAACTATTGAAAGAATACAATAAACAGTTTAAGGCATGTAAAGCTTTATTCTCAGTAGAAGCTGGATATTATAATAATTACTATTATTGCTTCTACTTAATCCATGTTCTCCTTCTACTCATAACCCAGGCATCCTGACCTACAAAATATGTTGCCTATGTTTCCCTGCCACAATAACTTAAAAATAAAAGGACTGCCTATTCCCTCTCAATTATGTCACAGAATCCCCAGGGGATTCTCATGAATAAGTATTTTCAGTTGTAATACAACATCTGCTATTTTTCTTCTCCTGTTCAGACTCTTTTAACGTATCTGTTCTTCTGTTCTCCAGGCTTGTCATCAAGGGTGTCCATGCTAACAGAGCTATCTTCCTTTGTCCCCAAAGCTGTCAGACCCATAATCCATGCTCACACTGCTGACCATCAGGTGCACTAGGTGCCGCTGTCAGAAACATGAGCGTGGTTGGTTCACTTAAACACTTACAATGTTGATAAAACTCCATCCCTTATCAGCCTTCCCTGCTGATTTCCTAGGACTACTCCAAACACTGAATCACTGGCATTAATTGCCTCAGGGTGAGAGCAAGTATGTACATCCTGCAACCAAGGGGGGCAATTTTCAAAGAGATCAGTGACAAAGTTTCAAAGAGATCTATTAGCAAGCAATATTCCAGAAATGCAGATTTTCTAAATTCCCTTTTCATAACGTGAGCAGAACTATAAACCTGATCATAGAGTTTAATAAAGGCTATCTTGTGTGTATGAATGAAAAAAATGACCTAACAGTTGAAGTCCTTTGTTTATTCAGATGCTGTGCTATAAAGTATCTTAAACTGTTATACAAGTGAAGCTGAATTCATGACCTAGTGACTTAAACAAACAACTTCATGGTTAGCTAACCAACTAAGGCTTAGTTCGCAAGTAGTATTTAATCTGATTATACCCTGGTGTTTATAACACAGGATAGATTCCTGTTGAGTTTTCCTGCCTCTCTTCCTGAATATCACAGTTCCTCCTTCATTGCCATTTAACATAAGGAGATAAAAATTATTTTGTTATCAAAATAGTAATAATACAATTATTTTGTTAGCAAAATGCTTGTTGAGCATATATGAAGCATATTTGATTTTGAAGCATATTTGAATAATTGTGAGAAGTCATAAAATATATAATTCATAAACGATACATATTGGTAATCACTTCAGATATAACTGAAGGCAAAAACATGATTTTTTTCTCTTTTCCCATCTTAGGTTGAATTTTTTGTTTATAACCCACTATAAAAATTCAGTACAACTTCTAATATTTTAAAATATTGGTTGATAATTTCCTGTATCCTTGCCACAATTGTTTACAACCAGGTCGAATTAAATAAAAGTGCCTCTGACAATTCTAAACCTAAAATCAGAACTCGGAGACTTTTTCTTCCGTACGGACCTTTTAAAGTTTGGAAGATAATTGACCTAAACAATTGAGTCAAGAAACTAGAAAAAGAACAGCAAAGTAATTCAAAATAAAGTAGAAGAGAAGAGATAAACACAGTAGCATAAATAAAATAGAAACATTTTTTGTTAAAAAAATAGTATTTATTTTTTAAACCAGGTGGTTGTTTTGAAAGATATAACATAGAAAATCCTGTGGTAAAAGTGCACAAGAAGAAAGAGACACAAATAGCAATATTGGAATGAAAATATGTCAAAACTCAGACACAGTAGACACCTTTAAAATAAAGATATTACTGTGAAAGACTATATAGTTCAGTGATTTACAAATCTTAAATGAAATAAAAATAATTTAAAAATATAAACTAACAAAATTGACTTAAGAAGAATTAGAGAACCCAAAGGAACCAGAAATAAATAAATTGGATTGGTAGTCAGAAACCACCTCCCAAGAGGCTCTAAGTCTAAAGGCTTGAGAGAAGATTTTCCACAAGGAAGAGAAATTTTCAACCTTATACAAACCATACCAACAAAGAGAAAAAGAGGGTGATATACAAAACACATTTCATGCAGCTAGTATATTCCTCAATATAGAGAGGAGAAAGAGAAAGAGAGGAAAAAGAGAGAGGGAAGGAGTAGGAGGAGGGAATATCAAATGCAGGGTCTGATCTGTTAGTGGGACCCTGTGGGGAGGGGACGCGGTTCACCAGTTGACTGCCAATGGTTGTGAGACAACAGAGAAGGTAGGAAAAGGGAATTTTTTCCTCTTAGTTACAGTCTGGATTCCCTTTTAATGTTTTTCTGAGAGCGTCAAGTAAAATATTCAATTCCTTCTTAATAACTTTGGGCTACTGAAATTTGTTTTTTAAAAAATGACTGTAAATACTAAGTGAAACAAGTCAGACTGAGAAAACCAAATACCGTATGACATCACTTACATGTAGAATCTAAAAAAGCCCAACTCAGAAAAACAGGGAGTAGAAGTAATTGTTAGGGGCATAGGAGGTGGTAAGGGAAATGGGGAGCTATTGGTCAAAGAGTACAAACTTCCATTTATAAGATTAACAAGTTCTAGAGATCTAATGTACAGTATTGTGATTATAGCTAATAATATTGTATCATATACTTGAATGTTCTCACTACAAAAAAGAAATGGTAATTATGTGACATGATGGAGATGTTAGCTAATGCTATTGTGGTAATCATTTTGCAATATACAAATGTATCAAATTGACACTTTGTACATCTTAAACTCATATAATTTTATGTCAACTGTATCTCAATAAATCTGGGGGGAAAAGTGACTATATAAAGAAACTGACTGGTTGGAGGGCCAGGAAGATTTATTCAGGTTATAAAATGTAATGTACTGATTAGAAATAGTAAGACTCCCTCTCCCCTTTTTGAATTATTCCTTACATTGCTAAAGTAGAGTTGTCAAGGTCCAATGAACTTACAGGAAAAATAATCTATTATTCTAAATTATAAAATACTTAATGCATATGAAATAATATGTACATATGTATATTCATATGTGTGTATATAATATAAACATACGGTGTACATACTATTAACTTTTAAGAAAAAAATGCCAATATCTTACAAGGGACCTGTGTTTCTTAAACTTCTCTACTTCCCCATCTATCTGAATTTTCTGCTTATCATATCATGCTTTTTACTATAGTTTACCATTCTCCCAAAACACTATGTTGATAACGTCTTCACATCTTTCAACTTCATATAAATTGAATCTCCATCTTGCTTTTTCAAGCATTATGTTTTTGAATATAACTATATTGGTAGTTATGTTTCTTCCATTTTCATTGCTGTAGAATATTCCACTGTCTAAATATTCTACAAGTTATTTATACGTTTTAATTTTGAGGAATATTTGGCATGCTTCCAGTTTTTAGGGTGTTTGGAACAACCGGCTATGAAAAATTATTTTATATCATCCAGAAGTGCATATGTGCAAGTTTATCATAGGCATAGACCTGAAAGATGAAGTTCTGTGTCAAAAATCATGTAAATTTCAGTTTTTACAAAACAATACTAAATTGTTTCTAAATAGTTTTACCAATTTATGTTCTAACCAGCATTTCATGAGTTCCTGCTCTTTAACATTAGATGTTTTAATTTTTGTGACCCTGATGTTCACTAAAACAAAATTGTAATGTTATTGGCTTTTCCCTGATAACTAACAAGGTTGGCACATTCTTCATATGTTTTCTTGTCATTAATAGATGCCAAAACATCGTTTAGAAGAATTTCTCTAGAAAGAAATCTTCCGTAGTAATGAGCAACCACTCCTCAGTGTCCTGCCAAGCTAGGGCACATTCAACTCACACTTTAGCAAAAGTCTCTGGCCTCCAGCAAAGATTCAGGGAGCTCCTCCAAGACAAGGCTTCTCCAGAAACCCTACTTGCCCCTCCTACAGAACCTTCTCAAAATATAGGCCCCAAGTGCCAACCCCAAGAGCTAGTGCAGAAACCAACCAGCCGAGGGAAGTCTTTCTGAGGATACTTCCTGACTCTGAACAACAAACAAAACAATCAAGCAGGCCTTGGTGCCATCAGTGTCTGAAAAACAAAATGCACTTTCTGCCATGGTCTTACAAGAAGATTGTGTGGAGAAGCTTGAGGTCAGGTTTAACAGATGAAACTTGAGCTTGTGTCTATACATCATGGGAAGTAGTTTAACATGAAGACATCTATTTCCCAATGCAAAACCCTGTCATAGTTATGAAAAAATTATACTTTGCAGAATTAACATTATCTATACCAGGAAAGCTTACATTTTCTACCAGTTCAAATTCTATTTAGTAGCATTTTATTCTCAAAAACATTTATATTCCACTACTTCTATTTTTTTGTATTTATGTATTTATTTATGTATATGTAAATTTATTTATTACCAACATTCTGGATTGTATAGTGGAAAAACAAAATGGTTGATTCTGAAATGACCCTGTCTTCCATGTGTTTAACAAGATCTTCATTGCATGTTAATTGCTTCAACTCCTTACCTATGTTTTATTTTATTTATTTAGCTTTTGTTAAAGATGATTTTTTTAATTTAACTTTTTTAAATATTTTAATTTGATGGGAGTAGAGTTGATTTACAACATTGTATTAGTTTCAGGTGTAAAGAAAAGTGATTTAGCTATACATACACATATATCCATTCTTTTTCAGATTCTTTTCTCATATAGGTTATCACAGAATATTGAGTAGAGTTCCCTGTGCTATACAGTAGGTCCTTGCTGATTATCTGTTTTGTATATAGTAGTGTATATATGTTAATCCCAAACTCCTAATTTATCCCCCTCCCCACATTTCCCTTTGGTAACCATAATTTTACTTTTGAAGTCTGTGAGTTTGTTTCTGTTTTATAAATAAGTTCATTTGTATCATTTTTTTAGCTTCCACATGTAAGTTATATGGTATTTGTCATTGACTCCACTTAGTATGATAATCTCTAGGTCCATCCATGTTGTTGCAAATGGCATTATTTTATTCTTTTTTATGGCTGAGTAGTATTCCATTGTGTATATGTACCACATCTTCTTTATCCATACCTCTGTCAATTGTCATTTAGACTGCTTCCATATCTATCCTGAGAAAGAAAAATGGAGCTAGAGGAATCAGGCTCCCTGACTTCAGACTATATTATAAAGCTACAGTAATCAAAACACTATGGTACCAGAACAAAAACAGAAATATAGATCAGTGGAACGGGATAGAAAGAAATAAACCCATACACCTATGGTTAATTAATCTATGACAAAGGAGGCCAGAATATCCAATGGAGAAAAGACAGACTCTTCAATATGTGGTGCTGGGGAAACTGGACAGCTACATGTAAAAGAATGAAATTAGGACATTCTCTAACACCATATACAAAAACAAACTCAAAATAGATCAAAGCCTTAAATGTAAGACTGGATACTATAAAACTCTTAGAAGCAAACATAGGCAGAACACTGTTTGACATACATCGCAGCAATATCTTTTTGGATCCACTTCCTAGAGTAATGAAAATAGGAACAAAAATAAACAAATGGGACCTAATGAAACTTAGAAGTTTTTGCACAGCAAAGGAAATCTACTTCTATTTTTTAAAAGCTAATTTTTACTAAAGTTGAAAATATTGACATTAGAGAAAGCAAGACCTCAAAAGAAAAAAGAAAACAAAAGATTGTTCTGAGATACTTCCAAAATTATTGTATCAGTTTCACTCCCATCATCAGTGAAGAAGTTCCTGTTTTTCTACATTCTCTTGGGTGATCTGGGCAAATCACTTAACCACACTTGGCAGGTGAGGAATAGTTCATTGTGGTTCTAATCTTGCCTTATTCATTAACAGAAATAATGTTGTGAGATTTAAATTCTGTGGACTGCAGATTACTACATGCATTTTCTGGTAACTTCTCAGATACAGCAGCAACAGGTTAAATAAGAGCAAAAGAGATGAGATGCTTAAAAAAGAAAAAGATGGAAACTAAAGTTTAGTAAGCACCAACTATGCTTCATGAGCCAATGGTTTACTTGCATTATTGAAGGCAATCCTCATACATCCTTGTGAGATGTAGAAAACCCCATTTTAACAGGAAAGGAAACGATACTCAAAGAGATTAAGAACCTCTCAAGGTCAGTGGTAGTCAGTGATTTCTTGTCACTATCACACTGGCTGTAACACTAAAGATCATCCTTTTACCATGTTTCCTTCTACAGAAAATCCTTAATACATTACAGATGATGTTTGTAAAATGAATTGATATTGTTATGGTAAAGATGCTAACATCCAAATTTTTCTTTTTATCTTAGAACTTAAGTTATAAGAAATAAGAAATTCTTTATGAGAAGAAAACTAGAATTCAATTTTTTCTGGTTAATATCACTGCAGACAGCAAACACAGAAAAATAAATTAGGATGTGAAGACATCTTTGATCAGATACTTTGCATGGGTGTGTGTGTGTGTGTGTGTGTGTGTGTGTGTATTTCTAAGTTTTGATCAAGTCTCAGATGCTCAATTTTAGAGTAATGACCTCAGGCAGCTCATTTAATCAATTATAAATGTTAGAATTACATATTTTATAATAAACGTTTTCTAAAGTACACCAAAATCAGATAAATGAGATAACAAAGCAGTAAGTAGATTAAGGCTATATCTAACATGCTACACGGTTCTAGCCTTGTATAAGAATGCACAGGGTTTTAATCATACTTTGTAATTCTTATTTTATTTTTACTCCAAAAGAGACCAAAAAATGGAAAAATATATTTATCAATGCAAAAGAATTCAGAAACCGTCTTTTAAGAAGCTGAGGAAAAACTTGGGAAAATTATGTCGTTTTTATAACAATTGATTTTCAAATTTTGTTTTGTAGGCCTTTTTTCCCAGAAATAATTTCTGCTATAAATGTAAGTGATATGAGTGTTCCAGTTAAGACACTGGAATCCATTTTCTCAGAAATTGCAGTTGTAACTCCAATTGCATGAAGATCATTCTCATATATTTCACTGTTTTAATATTTGGACCTATGTTTTAATGCTTTTGTTCTTTATGTAAGATTTTCATTTATTGGTTTCTGGAAATAAGAATCTAGAGAATTTCCTGCCAGAACTTCTGACAGCTGGATGGTTCCTTTGCTCAAATTTGATACAAGGTTGATGAGACCATTGGAATCTTGTTTTTTAAATAAAAAAACTCTAAACTTTGATATTTCACACACTAGCCTAAAACCCTCCATGTGAGTAGTTAGGTATCTAAATATAGACTCTGTACCAGAAAATATCAGACACCAGAGGTTAATTTTAAATCTTAAATAATTGAAGATTTATGGCTTGTTGATAAGTATTTATCTTAATTAATCCACAATTAGGAATGAAATTAAAATTCTGCGCAGATCCATCAAAAGGATTATCAAGAAAACTGATTGGCTAGTCCCACATTCTGCCATAGCACAGCCTAAACAAAGATTTATATGCACATGGGCCTGCCTCAGGGCCCTAAAATAGAAAGGGCAGGCTGAAATGCAGAGGTAATGAAGGTAATAAAAATAATCAAGTGAACAATCTAATCAATTCATAATTGCAGTACTTTTCTTACATACAAAATATGACCTTATAATGATAAAATGGACTTTTTAGCTGTAAGAACTTTTTTTTAACATCTTTATTGGAGTATAATTGCTTTACAATGGTGTGTTAGTTTCTGCTTTATAACAAAGTGAATCAGCTATATGTATACATATATCCCCATATCTCCTCCCTCTTATGTTTCCCTCCCATCTTCCCCATCCCACCCCTCCCAGTGGTTACAAAGCGTCGAGCTGACTTCCCTGTGCTATGAGACTTCTTTCCACTAGATATCTATTTTACATTTGATACTGTATATATGTCCAGGCCACTCTCTCACTTCGTCCCAGCTTACCCTTCCCTGACCCCGTGTCCTCAAGTCCATTCTCTACATGTGTAACTTTATTCCTCTCTTGCCCCTAGGTTCCTCAGAACCATTTTTTTTTGTTTTGGATTCCATATATATGTGTCAGCATACAGTATTTGTTTTTCTCTTTCTGACTTTCTTCACTCTGTATGACAGACTCTAGGTCCACCCAACTCACTACAAATAACTCAATATCGTTTCATTTTATGGCTGAGTAATATTCCATTGTATATATGTGCCACATCTACTTTATCCAATCATCTGTCGATGGACACTTAGGTTGTTTCCATCTCTGGGCTATTGTAAATAGAGCTGCAATGAACATTGTGGTACGTGACTCTTTTTGAATTATGGTTTTCTCAGGGTATATGTCCAGTAGTGGGACTGCTGGGTCATATGGTAGTTCTATTTTTAGTTTTTTTAAGGAACCTCCATACTGTGCTCCATAGTGGCTGTACCAATTCACATTCCCACCAGCAGTGCAAGAGGGTTCGCTTTTCTCCACACCCTCGCCAGCATTTATTGTTTGTAGAGCTTTTGATGATGGCCATTCTGACTGGTGTGAGGTGACACCTCATTGTAGTTTTGATTTGCATTTCTCTAATGATTAGTGAGGTTGAGCATCCTTTCATGTGTTTGTTGGCAATCTGTATATCTTCTTTGGAGAAATGTCTATTTAGGTCTTCTGCCCATTTTTGGATTGGGTTGTTTGTTTTTTTAATATTGAGCTGCATGAACTGCTTGTAGATTTTGGAGATTAATCCTTTGAAGGTTGCTTCGTTTGCAAATATTTTCTCTCATTCTGGGGGCTGTCTTTTCGTCTTGTTTATGGTTTCCTTTGCTGTGGAAAGGCTTCTAAGTTTCATTAGATCCCATTTGTTTATTTTTGTCTTTATTTCCATTTCTCTAGGAGGTGGGTCAAAAAGGATGTTGCTGTGATTTATGTCATAGAGTGTTTGCCTATGTTTTCCTCTAAGAGCTTTATAGTGTCTAGCCTTACATTTAGGTCTTTAATCCATTTTGAGTTTCTTTTTCTGTATGGTATTAAGGAGTGTTCTAATTTCACTCTTTTACACATAGCTGTCCAGTTTTCCCAGCACCACTTATTGAAGAGGCTGTCTTTTCTCAATTGTATGTTCTTGCCTCCTTTATCAAAAATAAGGTGACCATATGTGCGTGGGTTTATCTCTGGGCTTTCTATCCTGTTCCACTGATCTATATATCTGTTTTTGTGCCAGTACCATACTGTCTTGATTACTGTAGCTTTGTAGTATAGTCTGAAGTCAGGGAGCCTGATTCCTTCAGCTCCTTTTTTCTTTCTCCAGATTGCTTTGGCTATTCGGGGTCTTTTGTGTTTCCATACAAATTGTGCAATTCTTTGTTCTAGTTCTGTGGAAAATGCCATTGGTAGTTTGATAGGGTTTGCATTAATACTGTAGATTGCTTTGGGTAGTATAATCATTTTCACAAAGTTGATTCTTCCAATCGAAGAACATGGTACATCTCTCCATCTGTTTGTACCATCCTTAATTTCTTTCATCAGTGTCTTATAGTTTTCTGCAAACAGGTTTTTTGTCTCCTTAAGGAGGTTTATTCCTAGGTATTTTACTCTTTTTGTTCCTTAATTTCTCTTTCAGACTTTTCATCATTAGTGTATAAGAATGCAACAGATTTCTGTGCATTAATTTTGTATCCTGCTACTTTACCAAATTCATTGATTGTATCTAGTATTTTTCTGGTAGCATCTTAGGATTCTCTATGTATAGTATCATGTCATCTGCAAACAGTGACAGCTTTACTTCTTTTCTGATTTGGATTCCTTTTATTTATTTTTCTTCTCTGATTGCTGTGGCTAGAACTTCCAAAGCTAGGTTGAATAATAGTGGTGGGAGTGGACAACCTTGTCTTATTCCTGATCTTAGAGGAAATGGTTTCACTTTTTCACCATTGAGAATGATGTTGGCTGTGGGTTTGTCATATATGTTCTTTATTATGTTGAGGTAAGTTTCCTCTCTGCCTACTTTCTGGAGGGTTTTTGTCATGAATGGGTGTTGAATTTTGTTGAAAGATTTTTCTGCATCTATTGATAGATTTTCTCCTTCAATTTGTTAATATGGTTTATCACACTGATTGATTTGCATATATTGAAGAATCCTTGCATTCCTGGGATAAACCCCACTTGATCATGGTGTATGATCCTTTGAATGTGTTTTTGGATTCTGTTTGCTAGTATTTTCTTGAGGATTTTTGCACCTATGTTCATCAGTGATATTGGCCTGTAGTCTTCTTTCTTTGTGACATCTTTGTATGCTTTTGGTATCAGGGTGATGGTGGCCTCGCAAAATGAGTTTGGGAGTGTTTCTCCCTCTGCTATTTTGGAAGAGTTTGAGAAGGATATGTATTACCTCTTCTCTGAATGTTTGATAGAATTCACCTGTAAAGCCATCTGGTCGTCAGCTTTTGTTTGCTGGAAGATTTTTAAGCACAGCCTCAATTTCAGTGTTGGTAATTGGTCTGTTTATATTTTCTATTTCTTCCTGGTTCAGTCTCGGAAGGTTGTGCTTTTCTGAGAATTTGTCCATTTCTTCCAGGTTGTCCATTTTATTGGCATAGAGTTGCTTGTAGTAATGTCTCATGATCCTTTGTATTTCTGCAGTGTCAGTTGTTACTTCTCCTTTTTCATTTCTAGTTCTATTGATTTGAGTTCTCCCTTATTTTCTTGATGAGTTGGCTAACGGTTTATCAATTTTGTTTATCTCCTCAAAGAACCAGCTTTTAGTTTAATCATCTTTGTTACTGTTTCCTTCATTTCTTTTTCATTTATTTCTGATCTGATTTTTATGATTCCTTTCCTTCTGCTAACTTTTGGGGTTTTTTCTTCTTCTTTCTTTAATTGCTTTAGGTATAAGGTTAGGTTGTTTATTTGAGATATTTCTTGTTTCTTTAGGTAGGATTGTATTGCTATAAGCTTCCCTCTTCGAACTGCTTTTGTTGCATCCCATAGGTTTTGGGTCATCGTGTTTTCATTGTCATTTTTTCCTAGGTATTATTTGATTTCCACTTTGAATTCTTCACTGATCTCTTGATTATTTAGTAGTATATTGTTTAGCCTCCATGCATGTGATTTTTTACAGGTTTTTTTCCTGTAATTGATATCTAGTCTCATAGTGATGTGGTTGGAAAAGATACTTGATATGATTTCAATTTTCTGAAATTTACCAAGGCTTGATTTGTGACCCAAGATATGATCTAACCTGGAGAATGTTCCATGAGCCCTTGAGAAGAAAGTGTATTCTGTTGTTTTTGGATGGAATGTCCTATAAATATCAATTAAGTCCATTGCGTTTAATGTATCATTTAAAGCTTGTGTTTCCTTATTTATTTCCATTTTGGTTGATCTGTCCATTGGTGAAAGTGGGGTGTTGAAGTCCCCTACTATGATTGTGTTACTCTCTATTTCCCATTTTATGGCTGTTAGCATTTGCCTATGTATTGAGGTGCTCCTAAGTTGGGTGCATAAATATTTGCAATTGTTATATCTTTTTCTTGGATTGATCCTTTGACCATTATGTAGTGTCCTTCTTTGTCTCTTCTAGTAGTCTTTATTTTAGTCTATTTTGTCTGATATGAGAATTGCTACTCCAGCTTTCTTTTCATCTCCATTTGCATGGAATATTTTTTCCATCCCCTCACTTTCAGTCTGTATGTGTCCCTAGGTCTGAAGTGTGTCTCTGTAGACAGCATATATATAGGTCTTGTTTTTGTATCCATTCAGCCAGTCTATGTCTTTTAGTTGGAGCATTTAATCCATTTACATTTAAGCTAGTTATCGATATGTATGTTCCTGTTACCATTTTCTTAACTGTTTTGGGTTTATCATTGTAGGTCTTTTCCTTCTCTTGTGTTTCCTGCCTAGAGAAGTTCCTTTAGCATTTGTTGTAAAGCTGGTTTGGTGGTGCTGAATTCTCTTAGCTTTTGCTTGCCTGTAAAGGTCTTAATATCTCCATCGTATCTGAATGAGATCCTTGCTGTGTAGAGTAATCTTGGTTGCAGGTTTTTCCCTTTCATCACTTTCAATATGTCCTGCCACTCCCTTCTGGCTTGCAGAGTTTCGGCTAAAAGATGAGCTGTTAACCTTATGGGAATTCCCTTTTATATTATTTGTTGATTTTCCCTTGCTGCTTTTAATATTTTTTCTTTGTATTTAATTTTTGATAGTCTGATTTATATGTGTTTTTGCATGTTTTTCCTTGGATATATTCTGTATGGGACTCTCTGTTCTTCTTGGACTTGACTGTTTCCTTTCCATATTAAGGAAGTTTTCAACTACAATCTCTTCTAAATATTTTCTCACTCCCTTTCTTTTTCTCTTCTTCTTCTGGGACCCCTATAGCTAGAATATTGGTGAGTTAATGTTGTCCCAGAGGTCTCTGAGACTCTCCTCAACTTTTTGTTCTTTTTTCTTTATTCTGCTCTGCCATAGTTATTTCCACTATTTTAACTTCCTTGTCACTTATCCATTCTTCTTCCTCAGTGATTCTGCTATTGATTCCTTCTAGAAAATTTTTAATTTCATTTATTGGGTTTTTCATCATTGTTTATTTGCTGTTCAGTTCTTCTAGGTCCCTGTTAAACATTTCTTGTATTTTCTCCATTCTATTTCCAAGATTTGGGATCATCTTTACTATCATTACTCTGAATTCTTTTTCTGGTAGACTGTCTGTTTCCTCTTCATTTGTTTGGTCTGGTGGGGATTTACCTTGCTCCTTCATCTGCTGTGTGTTTTTGTGTCTTTTCATTTTACTTCACTTACTGTGTTTGGGTCTCTTTTTCGCAGGCTGCAGGCTCATGGTTCTCGTTGTTTTTGGTGCCTGCCCCCAACTGGTAAATTTGTTTCTATGGGTTATGTAGGCTTCCTGGTGGAGGGATCTGGTGCCTGTGTTCTGGTGGATGAAGCTGGATCTTGTCTTTCTGGTGGGCAGGACCGTGTCTGGTGGTGTGTTTTGGGGTGTCTGTGGCCTTATTGTGATTTTAGGCAGCCTCTCTACTAATGGGTGGGGTTGTGTTCCTGTCTGGCTTTTTGTTTGGCATAGGGTGTCCAGCACTGTAGATTGCTGGTCATTGAGTGGAACTGGGTCTTAGTGTTGAGAGGGCAATCTCTGGGAGAGCTTTCGCTGTTTGATATTACATGGAGCTTGGAGATCTCTGGTGGACCAATGTCCTGAACTTGGTTCTCCCACCTCAGAGGCACAGGCCTGACACCCAGCCGGAGCACCAAGAACCTTTCAGCCACATGGCTGCTGGGTGACTATGGATTCCACAAAAAGCACTGAATGAAAAGTTGAAAAGCTGAGCACAATTTTCATTAGTCTGTGGAACTTCTTCCTCAGAGTGGGACCTGGAAGCTTTCTGAACCCCATCCTTTTGGGTTTTTAGGGAGGCTTCATTTCCACCTCCACTTTCCTCCTTAGAGGTCAGGAGGATGGACAGGCATAAGAAATTTAATAAGTAAAAATGACTGTTGTCCTCTTCCAACTTGGGAATATATATACTTATTCCAGCGATACTGCTATAGCTCAAAGCACTCTGCTTTTCAAACTGCTTTCAGGCATGGTTGTGTGGTGGTGCACAGACTCACATACACACACATACATCTAACCCATTTCTTATAGTGCTATCTCCCTTTTGTCCAAAAGATTATTAGCTAGCTTGATTATCCAGGTTAGAACCAAGAATCAAATCCAGGGCTTCCCTGGTGGCGCAGTGGTTGAGAGTCCGCCTGCCGATGCAGGGGACACGGGTTCGTGCCCCGGTCCAGGAGGGTCCCATGTGCCGCAGAGCGGCTAGGTCCGTGAGCAGTGGCCGCTGAGCCTGCGCGTCCAGAGCCTGTGCTCCGCAACGGGAGAGGCCACAACAGTGAGAGGCCCACGTACCGCAAAAAAAAAAAAAAAAGAAAAGAATCAAATCCAGCATAAATTCTAAAAGTCTAATCCATCCTCAAAAAATAAAAATCTACCACTATTTTGAGTGTTTTAGGATGACGATTCCAAAGAAAAACTCAAAAGTGTTTTCCAGTTTGAAAACTGATTTTGGATCATAGGTATAAGCCTCCTACCTTAAAGGAATGCTTATTTATATTCAGAGGTTCAAGCAAGTTTGTGGATTTTTTTTTAATCAGTTACAAGGCCTACATGGTAAGAGTTGATATAGTCTATCATATCTTCTTGAAAGAGAGGGATTCGGAATAACTCTAAGAATCTTTTTTATGATGGTTTATGACCACTGCCAGTGGGTAAAATGAGATCTACTAAAATTTTTAAACACAAGCGTTTGCAAGCATAGTTAATTAGCATATATGCTAGGTAGGCAATAAAAGGGAATGGGGAATTTCAGTGATCAGAGGAGATTTGTACGCATAGCTATTGTGTCACTCAGCTGAAGGGTGTATGCAATGAACTCTGCAAATCTGGTTCATTGCATTGTGTGTAAGGAAGAAACCAAGATGGTGAGATTTCTTCATGGTCATATCCTTAGTCACTAGTGCCAACGTATAGAACATTTTCGATGAAGTTGGAGCACAAAATTTTAGCCTGTGTTAATTCAATCAGATGGCTCATTCTCAAATTTCAAAGCGATTCATTGCACCACATACTTCCTTAGATCAAGAGCCCTTTGGCCTCAAAGACTTTGGAAATAAATACCTCTGAAGACCCACCATGTCAGCCCCTCCAGTAGCTCATTCCGTTGGCCTCTAAGCAGCCATACAACATATCAATACATTTACTATGCTAAACTACCCTAAGCTCAATGGAGAATCCTGGATTTGAAGCATTGCAGGTCTATCTCACAATTTTAGAAGAGGTTGCACTAAAAAAATACTTGTTGAACATGTCACTGTGAATCAGGCTTTAATTTTCTATGGGAAAATTCCATGAGCATATCTCAGGATGTGCCCAAATTTTCAAGTGTCTGTCCTATCATTATTGCTCAGTTTCAAGAAAAATTCATTTTACTGGGAAAAACACTTCTGCTCATGTGTCAGTCAGGACTCATTATTTTGCAAGTGAAAGAGGATGAGGGGAAAGCCTGGGAGAAAAAGATTCATTCTCTCTCAACCACCAGGGGCTTAACTGCCTCTGGACTGCTGCAAACCCACCCCATGCCAGTCACTGTGGCAAGGGAAGTGCCCTGTGCTTTACCCATTCAGAGTCCACCCCTGAACCTAAGCTATGGGTGGTAACAATCCCTTGATGTGGATGAAAAAGAGATCAAGATGTAAATGAGAAGGCAACAACGAAGTGTTTCACTGATCAAGAAAATGCTTATCTCTTGTAATTTCTTCTTCCACATGGCTGTCTTCTAAACAATGCTTAGGATACCTGGGTTTCTTGAAAGTACCTTCGCTTTCATGAAACTGCTGAGTTAAAAACTAAAGAGTCATCATCTGAGATTTAAGCTTGGAATTAGGATGGAGATGCATGTTACATGAATACATAGTCCACCTCTCAAGAACTATTTAATATCAGCAGTCTCAGTTCACTAGGCAATAATCACCAGACCAAAAAAATGAACATTTTGACAAATAAAGTTGATAAGCTTTTCTAGGCCTATTACTAAAATCTCACCTTGTTTTAGTTAACAGACTATATTTCACTAGTGTTTTCAATACATATCTCTAGGACTAGGACACACATTCATCACATGGCTCACAATGAGAGCACTCCTCGATTTTAGGACATTCTCAGAATCTCTGACTACTCAGGGAGCTTCATGGAAGGTAGATATTTTCTATAGGAAAGAGTCAGACTCAGTCTTAGAAAGACCTGCCTGTGGTTAATAGTTCTATGATCTGCTTCATCTGGAAAAATTTGCTGAGGATATCTGTAGATTCTTCTTCCCCAAGATCCTGAGATCTAGCTGGGGTGGTGGGAAGATTTGACCATTCTGAGCCCAAATGAGAGTGGGAGAGAAAGGATCTGAAGAGTGGGGTCTCTTACTATTATTATTTTGCTGGGAAGAATGAGTCTAGGCATCCCACCATTCAAAAGAGCCCATCCATATTCTTAGGTTAAGATAAGAAAAAACTGTGACTCTAAGGAATAAGAGGTAGTGATGTCATAGATCTCATTCAGTAAAACTATCTCTCTCTGTAGTCCCATTTACAAAATAAATTTGAAGGCACAGAGATTACTTTCTATGTGTCAGAACACATGCTTCTTTCCAATAAGTTCTTCAAAAACTATCTTAGTTTACTCCTGCAGTCAGTAAGCTCATATTATAGACTCTCGGAAGATTAGAGGAATGAGACATCGCAATACTATCATCAGTTTCAAGCTAGCTGTTCCACTAAATAAACACATTCTAATAGGAAGAACTCACCTAATTCTGGTTGAATTGTGGGCCAAAATCCCGTTTACACAGTCAGGATGTTGTCTAGGTCAGTATCTAAATCCTCAAGAATAAGATTTAACCATGTTTGGTTAAGTTTGAATATCAAAGGATCCAAATACCATTATGCAGCAATATAAATATGCAGTGACATCTTAAAACATCAAAGCCAAGCATTTGGAGATGATGTAAAAGAAGAATAAAAAAGGATTTTCAGGGCTTGATAATCTGCCGATTTTCTGTGCGTAGCATTCTCTATAATTTGAATTTTCAAGGTTTCCTCATCAAGCAAATAATTTTATAATATATCAGAAAGTCATATATATATGTGTGTGTGTGTTTATATACATACATATACATATATACACATAAACATATGTATGTAGGTATAAATAAATCACTTTTCTAATAGTTACATAGAGAAGGAATTCCTTGATCAGTTTTCTTTAGGCTAAATTAAGGCTCCATTTCCCTACTAGTTTTCAAAGACCAGCGTGTGCACTGTGGATATTAGGAAGAACATTGGCATAGCAGTCAGGATTTCAGGATTCTGAGCTCTGTTCTAGCTCTGCACTGTTCAGTCAGTAGTGGGACAGCCCCAAATTGGAATAACAAAGAGCCATCTCAGCCCCTTGGCTCCAGTGGGCTTGGCTCAGCCTCTGTTTATGCTGCATCTAAGCCCAGCTTCTCCCTCTGCCCAATCCTGCTTCCCTCACACTCTCACAGGTGTTGCTTCAGAACACACTCTCCAATAAATTTTGTGTCTGCAAAATTCAATCTCAGAGAAAAACAAATATCGTATGCTAAGGCACATATATGGAACCTAAAAACAGCAGACGAACCTAGTGGCAGGGCAGGAATAAAGACGCAGGTGTAAAGAACGGACGTGAGGACACAAGGGGGGAAGGGGAAGCTGGGACGAAGTGAGAGGGTAGCATTGGTGTATATACACTACCAAACGTAAAACGGACGGCTAGTGGGAAGCTGCTGCATAGCACAGGGAGATCAGGTCGATGCTTTGTGACGACCTAGAGGGGGTAGGATAGGAAGGGGATGTGGGGATATATGTATACATATAGCTGACTTACTTTGTTGTACAGCAAAAACTAACAGAATATTTTAAAGCAATTATACTCCAATAAAGATTTTTTTTTTAAGTGGAAAAAAAAAAAAATCAGTTTCCTTGAAAACTCAACTAGAACACCGTCCAAAGCAGGTTGGTGGTCATCTAAAGAAGAACCGGATTCACAAGGATCCTCAATATAATTTCACTGACAGCATTATTTTAAAAAATACTGGCAGTGTGCTTTATATATAAGTTCATTTAAAAGCCAAAGAGGAATCAGAAAATGTATTATATCCAGGATCTAGAAAGACCTCAGCACATAGTAAGTGCTCAGTAAATAACTGTAGAATAATTGAATCAATACTGCTTTCACCAAATCAGTGGCTAAAGGATAAGCTGAGGTTAAAACCAGAGGGCCTTGGCCAAAAGCTTTTAACTTCCCTCCAAGGGCTCCTCAATCCCTCCCTCCCTCAGGGGACTAGGTCAAATCATAGTTTAATCCTGAGGCCAACACTGCTGATAGAACAATTGCACCACCAACTTGGGAGTCACTTCTAACTCCAGAAGGAGCTCTTTTTCATTAAATGAAATAATCTAAAGAAAGCATTTTGCTTTCCCAAATCAAAATACTAGATCTTTCTAAATGTATTTGTTTAAATTTGGAAATATACATCTAGAGGTTTGGAGGGGAGGAGGACAAAGGGGAGGAGGAAGGGAGATGAGGGTTCTGGTGGTGTGTGTCTCTTCTTTTTTATTATTTGGTTTGGACAGGAAATGCGTGCCTCTAATGATTGGAAGCAGCTGTGGGCTGTGACATCTGGGGTAAGAATAAAACAGAAGTTCCTGAAGATGCAGCCCTTGAAGCAAATCCCTTAGTTCTTTGCTGTTCCATCCTAAACCTCCCCAGCACACGCTGCATCCCCTTTCCCTCCCATATGTAAATGATGTAATTGCGCAGGAGACAAATTTCACTTGGGAAAGTTTCAGGAAGGAAAGAACCTGGCTGAAGGGATGATGCAGGCTCAGATGGGTCCTGAACAGGGTGGGAGTTCACCAGGAAGTGACCTTTCAGACTCCTGTCATCATAGAGTGGTAATCCTATAGCTACAGTGCACACCTGCAGGATTACCACATTGCATCAATCAGGAACAAGCTAAATTATGCTGCGGTAACAAATGAACCCAAAATCTCAAGAATATTTTCTTCTCATATGATCCCTGGGCATCAGGTGTCAGTTCCCATCTGCCTTTACTCCTGGATATAAAGAGAAGGAGCAGCCCATACTGAGGACGTTGTTAGGCTCACAAAAGAGGGAAGACAGAGGGAGATGGCTAACCAAGAGCTGTCTCTTAGAGCTTTCACATGAAAGTGATGCGTGTCACTTTTGTCCACTTCATTGGTCAAAGTAAATCACATGGTGACATCTGAGCTCAGCAGGATGGGGAAATATAACCCTCCCCTCCCGTAGGCAGGGACACCAAAAGTCACGTGGTCAGACCACCCAAATAGTAAGTGGCAGAGTGGGGATTCTACCAAAATCTTTATCAGACCTCTTGCTACTGCAGTGTATTCTCCCCTGCTCAGCACAGTGCCTGGCACCAAGCAGCCACATCCAATAAATACCCGTCTGAATGAATTAAGTGAACAAAAAAGTGAATGAGTTACTAAATGACTGTAGAGACTCAATTCTGCCCAGGTTTTACCTTAGCAATGCTAATTTATGGAAAAGACCTATTGGCTTTCATTGAGAAAGGTCTTTTACAAAGTAACTCTCTATGTCACCTTCCGCAGTTCTCATGAGGACAAGTCATCGCTGGCAAAACTGTCAATACAAATAAGCCAAAGAAACGGTGTCAACATTCAGAGGTTCCATTTTTATAGTTAAAAAGAGGCACCAGGGAGGCTGGCCAGCTTACATTCTGAACTGGAGCCAAAAAGCTATTGCAGTAGCATGCATCAAGACTCTGTGTACTTTTCCATTGTGAGAGATTGAGCTACTGGGTAATATTTCCAGCCTGGCCTTTCTGTGACAGCTCAAACCAGAGTTTAACAATTTGTAAGAAAAATCTTAAGTGGCATGTCCAATGTACACTATACTCCCCAGTTGACTGAGGACAACTGGGTTTAATACTAACTCTACATGGCACAACTGTAAAGGGGCTGCCACTGGACAGGAGCCCTTCCCAGCCTGACCATGCCCCAACGAGGGCTTCTTTTTTTTTTTTTTTTTTTGGTACGCGGGCCTCTCACTGCTGTGGCCTCTCCCGTTGCGGAGCGCAGGCTCCGGACGCGCAGGCTCAGCGGCCATGGCTCACGGGCCCAGAAGCTCCACGGCACGTGGGATCTTCCTGGACCAGGGCACGAACCCGTGTCCCCTGCATCGGCAGGCGGACTCTCAACCACTGCGCCACCAGGGAAGCCCTAACCTTGTACACTTTTAAGTCACGCGTAGCTCAGTAGTTATTTATGCTCCAGATGGTAACCCAAATCTTTTCCCCTTAATGCTTCTCGCATGTGCTGTCTCCCCACACAACACATGGAGAAAGGAATGGCACCCAGGCACCAGTGTTGAGTGTCATTTCCCCTTCCCACCTTGGGGAGCAGAGACACTGTCCATCCGTAGCCCCATCAAGTTGCTTGGCAAAAAGATCTCAGCACTCAGTTCAATAGAACTTTCCCTGATGATGGAAATGTTCCATATCCGCATTGTCCAATTTGGTAGCCACTCGCTACAAGTGGCTATCAAGCGCTTGAAATGAAGCCATGAAAAGACTGAAGTTACTATTTAAGTTGAAATTGAAATTTAATTTTAGATGTGACCAGTGGCTATCGTATCAGAAAATGCCACTCTGGATAAGTTCGTGCTCTGGCCTCAGCCCTGGATTTTGTGATCAATCTGCTCTTTCCAAGGTTTTGAATCCTGAAGCAGGAATGTTACATAACCTCTCTGAGCCTCAGTTTATACACTTATCCGCTATACAGTTAAAGTTATTTCTATCCTGTAGGTTTTGGTGAGGCATATATGTAATAATAATGGCAGCCTGTTTTACTTCGCTCAGGCTGTTATAACAAAATACCATAGTGGATGGCCTGAACAACCGAAACTTATTTTCTCATAGTTCTGGAGGCTGGAAGTCCAAGATCAAGGTGCTGACAAATTCAAGTCTTGATGAAGCCCTCTTCCTGGTTTACGGCTTACAGATGGCCACTTTCTTACTGTATCTTCACATGGGAGGGAGGGATGGGGGAAGATAGAGAGGGTGGGGGCAGGGGAGGGAGATCTCAGGTCTCTTATTCTTCTTATAAGGACAATGATCTCATCATGGGAGCCCTACCCTCATGACTTCATCTTAATCTCATTACATCCCAAAGGTCTCACCCCCAAATACTATCACTTTAGGGGCTAGGGGTTCCATATATTAATTTGGTGGGTAAACAAACATTCTGTTCATAGCACCCAGTGAGAAGAAAAGCTAATTACTTTTCACATAGACACAATGAAGAAGTGATTCTAAGTTACGTTTGGGTAGTCAGCACTGTGGACTGAAATGGCATTGATGTTGACCTCGAATTCTACCAGCTCATGGCTTTAGGAAGCCGTCTAAAAGATGTGGATGGGATTTACCCTCAGCATGTCCAAACCATACCTACAAACTGCTGGACATTGTCATCCTACAGGGACAGGAAAAGAGAGCTGATTTCCACAGACCCTGATGAGTTGAGAGAGAACAGCAGGATTATGAATTGGACTCATTTGTCTGAACTTCAGCTCTGTGCCAACTCTCTCAGAATGAATAAAATTGAGAAAAGGAACCTGAAAACATAGCCATGACAGGTTAATAGGATTTAGACAACTCTATCTCCTTAACTTTGCAAGGGAAGCCTGGCAATATATGGAATTCAAGCATCATGCTAGGTTGACTAAAACAGTTGTGTGTTATTTAAGTCACCGCACCTGAACTTCAAAGACATAGGTCACAGCTGCTTCCCCCATATGTCCTAAAATTTCTAAAGAATTGGCTGGCACACAGACGGGGGGCAATCTGGTAGCAAGAGGTTCTCCTTTTGAATTTGCCTGTGCATGGTAAGTGCCCAGTTTTTATTTAGATTGTATTTTCTTTGCAGTGGGGCTGATGGAATTCAAATGGGGCTGAAGCCTTTTCAAGCCATACCTTTGCTCCAACACTTGTGTATCTGAAATGAACAAGAACTTGAATGGCTAGGTGATAGGCAGTCCAACATACTCTATATGCTCTATGACATTGTGGGATGTTTCTTTTTCTGTTATTTTCCTTTTCCTTTCTTTTTTTTTTTTTTTCTTTTTTGGCAGAAGTAAAAGATAAACAGGAGAATCAGGAATAACCTATTACTAGAACATTATGGGGGGGGTCCTTCAAGATGGTGGAGGAGTAAGATGTGGAGATCACCTTCCTCCCCACAAATACATCAAAAATACATCTACACGTGGAACAACTCCTACAGAACACCTACTGAACGCTGGCAGAAGACCTCAGACCTCCCAAAAGGCAAGAAACTCTCCACGTACCTGGGTAGGGCAAAAGAAAAAAGAAAAAACAGACAAAAGAATAGGGATGGGGCCTGCACCTCTGGGAGGGAGCTGTGAAGAAGGAAAGGTTTCCACACACTAGGAAGCCCCTTTGCGGGCGGAGACTGCGGGTGGCAGAGGGGGAAAGCTTCAGAGCCGCGGAGGAGAGCGTAGCAACAGGGGTGTGGAGGGCAAAGCGGAGAGATTCCCGCACAGAGGATCAGGGCCGACCGGCACTCACCAGGCCGAGAGGCTTCTCTGCTCACCCGCCGGGGCGGGCGGGGCTGGGAGCTGAGGCTCGGGCTTCGGTCAGATCGCAGGGAGAGGACTGGGGTTGGCTGCGTGAACACAGCCTGAAGGGGGCTAGTGCACCACGGCTAGCCGGGAGGGAGTCCAGGTAAAAGTCTGGACCTGCCGAAGAGGCAAGAGACCATGGTTATGGGGTGCGTGACGAGAGGGGATTCAGAGCACCACCTAAATGAGCTCCAGACACAGGTGCAAGCCATGGCCATCAGCGTGGATCCCAGAGACGGGCGTGAGACGCTAAGGCTGCTGCTGCCGCCACCAAGAAGCCTATGTGCGAGCACAGGTCACTGTCCACACCTCCCCTCCCGGGAGCCTGTGCAGCCCGCCACTGCCAGGGCCCCGTGATCCAGGGACAGCTCCCCCGGGAGAACAAACGGCACGCCTCAGGCTGGTGCAACATCACGCCGGCCTCTGCCGCCGCAGGCCCGCCACTCCGTGCCCCTCCCCCCCTCCCGGCCTGAGAGAGTCAGAGCCCTGGAATCAGCTGCTACTTTAACCCCGTCCTGTCTGAGCCGGAACAGATGCCCTCAGGCGACCTACATGCAGAGGTGGGGCCAAATCCAAAGCTGAACCCCAGGAGCTGTGTGAACGAAGAAGAGAAGGGGAAATCTCTCCCAGCAGCCTCAGGAGCAGTGGATTAAATCTCCACAGTCAACTTGATGTACCCTGAATATCTGGAACACCTGAATACACCTGAATACATCCCAAACACCTGAATACATCCCAAAATTCAGGCATTAGACTTTAGGAACAGCTGTAGACTTGGGGTTTCCTTTCTGCATCTAATTGGTTTCTGGTTTTATGTTTATCTTAGTTTAGTATTGAGAGCTTATTATCATTGGTAGATTTGTTTATTGCTCTCTTCCTTTATATATATTTTTTGTTTCCTTTTCTCTTTTTGTGGGTGTATATGTGTATGCTTCTTTGTGTGATTTTTGTCTGTATAGGTTTGCTTTTACTATTTGTCCGAGGTTTCTGTCTGTCAATTTTTTCTTTGTATAGTTTTTAGTGCTTGTTAACATTGGTGCATTTCTTTATTGGTTTGGTTGCTCTCTTCTTTTTTTTAATTACGTTTTTATATTTATAATTTTAATAATTTTTTTATTTTAATAACTTTATTTTATTTATTTGTTTGTTTTCTCCCCCTTTTCTTCTGAACTGTGTGGCTGACAGGGTCTTGGTGCTCTGGCCAGGTGTCAAGCCTGAGCCTCTGAGGTGGCAGAGCCAAGTTCAGGACATTGGTCCACCAGAGACCTCCCAGCCCCATGTAATATCAGTCGGCGAGAGCTCTACAAGAGATCTCCGTCTCAACGCTAAGACCCAGCTCCACTCAATGACCAGCAAGCTACAGTGCTGGACACCCTATGCCAAACAAAAAGCCAGACAGGAACACAACCCCACCCATTAGCAGAGAGGCTGCCTAAAATCACAATAAGGCCACAGTCACCCCAAAACACACCACCGGACGCGGTCCTTCCCACCAGAAAGACAAGATCCAGCCTCATCCACCAGAACACACACACCAGACCCCTCCACCAGGAAGCCTACACAACCCGCAGAACCAAATTTACCCACTAGGGGCAGACACCAAGAACAACGAGAACCACAAATCTGCAGCCTGTGAAAAAGAGACCCCAAACACAGTGAGAGAAGCAAAATGTAAAGACATAAAAACACACAGCAGATGAAGGAGCAAGGTAAAAACCCACCAGACCAAACAAATGAAGAGGAAATACGCAGTCTACCTGAAAAAGAAGTAAGAGTAATGATAGTAAAGATGATCCCAAATCTTGGAAATAGAATGGAGAAAATACAAGAAATGTTTTACAGGGACCTAGAAGAACTAAACAGCAAACAAACAATGATGGACAACCCAATAAATGAAACTGAAAATTCTCTAGAAGTGCTCAATAGCAGAATCACTGAGGAAGAAGAACTGATAAGTGACCAGGAAGATAAAATAGTGGAAATAACTATGGCAGAGCAGAATAAAGAAAAAAGAACAAAAAGAGTTGAGGAGAGTCTCAGAGACCTCTGGGACAACACTAAACACACCAACATTTGAATTATAGGGGTCCCAGAAGAAGAAGAGAAAAAGAAAGGGTCTGAGAAAATATCTGAAGAGATTATAGTTGAAAACTTCCTTAATATGGAAAGGAAATAGTCAAGCCCAGGAAGCACTGAGAGTCCCATACAGAATAAACCCAAGGAGAAACATGCCAAAACACATATTAATCAGGCTAACAAAAATTAATTACAAAGAAAAAATATTAAAAGCAGCAAGGGAAAAGCAACAAATAACATAAAAGGGAATCCCAATAAGGTTAACAGCTGATCTTTCAGCAGAAAATCTGCAGGCCAGAAAGGAGTGGCAGGACGTATTTAAAGTGATGAAAGGGAAGAAACTTCAACCAAGATTACTCTACACAGCAAGGATCTCACTCAGATTCGAGAAATTAAAATATTTACAGACAAGCAAAAGCTATGAGAATTCAGCACCACCAAACCAGCTTTACAACAAATGCTAAAGAACTTCTCTAGGCAGGAAACACAAGAGAAGGAAAAGACCTATAAAAACAAATGCAAACAACTAAGAAAACTGTAATAGGAACAAACATATTGATAATTACCTTAAATGTAAATGGAATAAATGCTCCAACCAAAAGACATAGAATGGCGGAATGGATACAAAAACAAGACCCACATATATGCTGTCTACAAGAGACCCCCTTCAGACTAAGGGACACATACACTGAAAGTGAGGGGATGGAAAAAGATATTCCATTCAAATGGACATCAAAAGAAAGCTGGAGTAGCATTTCTCTTATCAGACAAAATAGACTTTAAGATAAATACTATTATAAGAGACAAAGAAGATCACTACATAATGATCAAGGGATCGATCCAAAAAGAAGATATAACAGTTGTAAATATTTATGCACCCAACATAGGAGCACCTCAATACATAAGGCAAATGCTAACAGCCATAAAAGGGGAAATTGACAGTAACCCAATCATATCAGGGGACTTTAAAACCCCACTTTCACCGATGCAAAGATAATCCAAAATAAAAATAAATAAGGAAACACAAGCTTTAAATGACACATTAAACAAGATGGACTTAATTGATATTTATAGGGCATTCCACCCAAAAACAACAGAATGCACTTTCTTCTCAAGTGCTCATGGAACATTCTCCAGGATAACTCATATCTTGGGTCACAAATCAAGCCTTCATAAATTTAAGAAAATGGAAATCATATCAAGTATCTTTTCCGACCACAACATTATAAGACAAGATATCAATTACAGGAAAAATTCTGTAAAAAATACAAACACATGGAGGCTAGACAATACACTACTAAATAACCAAGAGATCACTGAAGATATCAAAGTGGAAATCAAAAAATACCTAGAAACAAATGACAATGAAAACACGATGACCCAAAACCTATGGGATGCAGCAAAAGCAGTTCTAAGAGGGAAGTTTATCACAATACAATCCTACCTCAAGAAACAAGAAACATCTCAAATAAACAACCTAACCTTACACCTAAAGCAATTAGAGAAAGAAGAACAAAAAAACCTCAAAGTTAGCAGAAGGAAAGAAATCATAAAGATCAGATCGGAAATAAATGAAATGAAATGAAGAAAATGATAGCAAAGATCAAAAAAACTAAAAGCTGGCACTTTGAGAAGATAAACAAAATTGATAAGACATTAGCCAGACTCATCACGAAAAAAGGGGAGAAGACTCAAATCAATAGAATTAGAAATGAAAAAGAAGAAATAACAACTGACACTGCAGAAATACAAAGGATCATGAGACATTACTACAAGCAACTCTATGCCAATAAAAAGGACAACCTAGAAGAAATGGAAAATTTCTTAGAAAAGCAGAACCTTCCGAGACTGAACCAGGAAGAAATAGAAAATATAAACAGACCAATCAAAAGCACTGAAGTTGAAACTGGGATTAAAAATCTTCCAACAAACAAAAGCCAAGGACCAGATGGCTTCACAGGTGAATTATATCAAACATTTAGAGAAGAGCTAACACCTATCCTTCTCAAACTCTTCCAAAATAGAGCAAAGGGAGGAACATTCCCAAACTCATTCTATGAGGCCACCATCACCCTGATACCAAAACCAGAAAAAGATGTCACAAAAAAAGAAAACTACAGAACAATATCACTGATGAACATAGGTGCAAATATCCTCAACAAAATGCTAGCAAACAGAATCCAACAGCACACTCAAAGGATATACACCATGTTCAAGTGGGGTTCATCCAAGATATGCAAGGATTCTTCAATATACAGAAATCAATCAATGTGATACACCATATTAACAAACTGAAGGAGAAAAACTATACAATCATCTCAATAAACGCAGAAAAATCTTGCAACAAAATTCAACACCCATTTATGATAAAAACTCTCCAGAGGGCTTCCCTGGTGGTGCAGTGGTTGAGAGTCCACCTGCCGATGCAGGGGACGCGGGTTCGTGCCCCGGTCCGGGAAGATCACACATGCCGCGGAGCGGCTGGGCCCGTGAGCCATGGCCGCTGAGCCTGCGCGTCCGGAGCCTGTGCTCTGCAACAGGAGAGGCCACAACAGTGAGAGGCCCACGTACCGCAAAAAAAAAAAAAAAAACAACTCTCCAGAAAGTAGGCATAGAGGGAACTTACCTCAGTATAAGAAAGGCCATATATGACAAACCCACAGCCAACATCATTCTCAATGGTGAAAAACTGAAACCATTTCCACTAAGATCAGGAACAAGACAAGGTTTCCCACTCTCACCACTATTGTTCAATATAGTTTTGGAAGTTTCAGCCACAGCAATTAGGGAAGAAAAAGAAATAAAAGGAATCCAAACTGGAAAAGTAGAAGTAAAGCTGTCACTGTTTGCAGATGACATGATACTATACATAAAGAATCCTAAAGATGCTACCAGAAAACTGTTAGGACTAATCAATGAATTTGGTAAAATAGAAGGATACGAAATTAATGCACAGAAATCTCTTGCATTTCTATACACTAATGATGAAAAATCTGAAAGATTAAGGAAACACTCCCATTTACCATTGCAACAAAAAAGAATAAAATATCTAGGAATAAACCTCCCTAAGGAGACAAAAGACCTGTATGCAGAAAACTATAAGACACTGCTGAAAGAAAGTAAAGATGATACAAACAGTTGGAGAGATATACCATGTTATTGGATTGGAAGAATTAACATTGTGAAAATGACTATCTACCCAAAGTAATCTACAGATTCAGTGCAATCCCTATCAAACCACCAATGTCATTTTTCACAGACCTAGAACAAAAAATTTCACCATTTGTATGGAAACACAAAAGACCCCAAATTTCCAAAGCAATCTTGAGAAAGAAAAATGGAGCTGGAGGAATCAGGCTCCCTGGCTTCAGACTATACTACAAAGTTACAGTAATCAAGACAGTATGGTACTGGCACAAAAACAGAAATATAGATCAAGGGAACAGTACAGAAAGCCCAGGGATAAACCCAAGTATATATGGTCACCTTATCTTTGATAAAGGAGGCAAGAATATACAATGAAGAAAAGACAGCCTCTTCAATAAGTGGTGCTGGGAAAACTGGACAGCTATGTGTAAAAGAATGAAATTAGAACACTCTTTAACACCATACACAAAAATAAACTCAAAGTGGATTAAAGATCTAAATGTAAGGCTAGATACTATAAATCTCTTAGAGGAAAACATAGGCAGAACACTCTATGACATAAATCACAGCAAGATCCTTTTTGACCTACCTCCTAGAGAAATGGAAATAAAAACAAAAATAAACAAATGGGACCTAATGAAACTTAAAAGTTTTTGCACAGCAAAGGAATCCGTAAACAAGATGAAAAGACAACCCTTAGAATGAGAGAAAATATTTGCAAACCAAGCAACTGACAAAGGATTAATCTCCAAAATCTACTCAAAATCTACTGCAGCTCATGCAGCTCAATATCAGAAAATCAAAAAACCCAATCCAAAAATGGGCAGAAGACCTAAATAGACATTTCTCCAAAAAAGATACACAGATTGCCAACATACACATGTAAGGATGCTCAACATCACTAATCATTAGAGAAATGCAAATCAAAACTACAATAAGGTATCACCTCACACCGGTCAGAATGGCCATCATCAAGAAATCTACAAACAATAAATGCTGGAGAGGGTGTGGAGAAAAGGGAACCCTCTTGCACTGTTGGTGGGAATGTAAATTGATACAGCCACTATGGAGAACGGTATGGAGGTTCCTTAAAAAACGAAAAATAGAACTACCATATTACCCAGCAATCCCACTACTGGGCATATACCCTGAGAAAACCATAATTCGAAAAGAGTCATGTACCACAATGTTCACTGCAGCTCTATTTACAATAGCCAGGACATGGAAGCAACCTAAGTGTCCATCGACAGATGAATGGATAAAGAAGACGTGGCACATATATACAATGGAATATTACTCAGCCATAAAAAGAAATGAAATTGAGTTATTTGTAGTGAGGTGGATGGACCTAGAGTCTCTCATACAGAGTGAAGTAAGTCAGAAAGAGAAAAACAAACACCATATGCTAACACATATACATGGAATCTAAAAAGAAAACAAACTGGTTCTGAAGAACCTAGGGGCAGGAAAGGAATAAAGACACAGACGTAGATAATGGACTTGCAGACACAGGGAGGGGGAAGGGGAAGCTGGGATGAAATGAGAGAGTGGCATGGACATATACATATTACCAAATGTAAAATAGATAGCTAGTGGGAAGCAGCCGCATAGCACACGGAGATCAGCTCAGTGCTTTGTGACCACCTAGAGGGGTGGGATAGGGAGAGTGGGAGGGAGACACAAGAGGGAGAAGATATGGGGATATATGTATATGTATAGCTGATTCACTTTGTTATACAGGAGAAACTAACCCACCATTGTAAAGCAATTATATTCCAGTAAAGATGTTTAAAAAAAGAACATTATGAAGAAAATCCCCAAATTCTTCTGTTTAAATGTTGTGAAAGAGACTTATTTAGAAATTGAATCATTTTTGAGCATTTCTCAGAACAAACACACTTTCAGAGAATCAAGAGATCATTACTTCCCATCTTCAAAACTGCTGTGTGCCACTAATGTATTTTCCTGTGGGGGAAATTATCCCAAGGAGGAAAGAGGTCATCAGTTTATACCATGGTTGACTTAGACATGCCTGAATTGATTTCCTGGGAATGAATGAAAAGCAATTCATCCACCTTATCAGCAACAGAGTTTGTGAATGAATCAAGCATGTGCCTCTTTTTTTTTAACATCTTTATTGGAATATAATTGCTTTACAATGGTGTGTTAGTTTCTGTTGTATAACCAAGTGAGTCGGCTATACGTATACATATATCCCCATATCCTCTCCCTCTTGCGTCTCCTTCCCACCCTCCCTATCCCACACCTCTGGGTGGTCACAAAGCAGAGATGATCTCCCTGTGCTAAAGCATGTGCCTCTTGATGAGACTTGAGTGATTAATACCATCGGAGAAAGGATTAATGCAAACATCATCTATTTTTATAGCTATCCTGAAATAACCCCGTGGGAATGTTGTGAACCTGGTACAGGTCACCAAGTGAAGAAAGTCAAAGCCCAGTTCCCCCTGCAAGAATGATCTTGGCTACTTGTCAACAAGAAAGAGCTCTCGCGACAAGACTCTTTACTGAGGAAACTGTCTGAGTTTGCCAATTACCAGAATGTCATCTGGGGAGAGCGTGCTATTCAGGGAATCCAGTGGGCAGAGTCTGTATGAACGTATTTGCAGGTGATTTACTCTATGCATTGTTCAATGGTTTTGCCTCTGCTCTTTGACATGGGAGGAATCAGCAGAACTGGAATGTGGCTACTGCCTTTTATATTCAACTTGGAAAGTTTCAACATTGTGTGTATCATCTCATGGAAGCCCTCATTTATTTTTTTAGAAAGTGTTCCAAAATGATCATACTACATCACTGATATAACACCATTCCTTACCTAGGCCTTGGAGATCAGCTCAGGCATCACCTGCTCCAAAAATTCTTCTGATAACCCCTCACTTCTCCCCCCTCCCAAATTTCCACACTTACACTCCCAGCAGCCCATGGTAACCTGGGTTTTCCTGCGTCACAGACCTCACCACAGTGTAGAGAAATTTCCTGCTTAGATATCCTTTTCCACAATGGACTGGAAGCCTCTCCAGGCTGGGGTCTGTGTCTCCTTCTTCCTGTGTCTCCGTGCAGAGCTCTGTGCCTGGCACAAAGCAGGTTCTCTGCAGCTGTTAGTTGAGCTCAAATGAATTGAGACCCTTGAGGATGGGATTTCCCAGTGCTGCAAATAGGCTATTTTAAGTCCCCTTCCTATGTGAAATAAAAGGAGGCTTTCACAGCCATTAAATCTCCTATGAGCCATTTCTCAAAACTAAAATATTTTTATATGTATTTTCGGCTAACCCCTGGTGCTTTCCGGTCTTCAGCCAAAGCTGTTCTGCATGCTGTGACCCATTCCTTCTTTTCAAGTATCTCGATACTTGTTTTTTTTGAATCTCCATGGTGTTTTTCCTTCTACAAATTATGTTTCCCTTTGGACTTCTTTCCTCTGGCCCATGAAAGTAAAGTTTGCCTAGCATTCCTGATTTTTACAGGAAGCCCTAAGAAAAAAATAGAGAGCTATGCTCCATGTTTTAAATAACGTTCATTTGTCTGGTGATTATCTACCATTGCAGTATCGTACTAAAATTCAATAGAAAATGTTTTGACAGAATACGTTGCCTATTTATGAAAATGCAAAATTTTATTTAAATGTTGACAACGTGTAAAAGAAAATTCAGGTTGAGTATCTTGGGGAAGTAATTTGCCGTCCCAAAGATGAGCAAGGTACAAAGGGGAAAGTATATAATCAACTCAAAATATAATCAAAATTAGAGAGTGCCTTACAATTGTAGATCTAAAAGGTGCTTCTTAATATGTGAACCTTTCTGTCCCTGTGATATTAGACTGGGATTTAAGTCCTGTGAAGGCAGGGACCGTGTTTGTCTTGCTTACTCCTCTTTCCAGCTTTCAGCATAGCACCTGGCTTATAGGGGGGTCTCAGTATTTGTTAAGCAAATTAATGTCTTTCTGAATTAGTAAGTGGGTAGATCTACAGAAGAGGGTCCAAGTAGATGAAAATACTACCTACTTCCTTCATATACTTCAATATAGCACTGGAAATAGAAATATTCTCAATCCAAATGAATCAAACCTTCCAACAATGCATCTACCAGACACTGAGATCATGTGAAAATTATGCATAAAATAAAGTCAAAAGATTGGTCCTTGTCCTCAAGGCAATACTCTCTAGCTATGGACCCCATACACCCATGAAATGCAATAAGAAAGACAGTAAACTCTTCTGTCCTTCCATTTTAAACACTTAACCAGGGAAAACTATACATGACGAAGTACCTACATTCCATGGTTTTATTTTTAACAGAATACTTATGAGGAAAAATAAATATTTCTCCAACTTCCAGTTTAAAACTGAGAAGCTGGCTGTGCCTAGGACACTAGAGATGAGAAAAGTGCAGAAATGGGAACTTCTAATCGGAGGAATAATCTTTAGCTGTATAATCTGAAATACTACCAGTAATGGTAGGAGTTAACACTTACTGGGCTTATTTGTAGCCACATGGATGCAGCTAAAGATTATACTAAGTGAAATAAGACAGAAAGAGAAAGACAGATACCGTATGATATCACTTATATGTGGAATCTAAAATATAACACAAATGAACAGAAACAGAATCAGGGACATAGAGAATAGACTGGTGGTTGTCAAGGGGAAGGAGGAGGTTGGATTGGGAGGTTGGGATTAGCAGATGCAAACTGGTATATATAGAATGGATAAACAACTAGGTCCTACTGTATAGCACAGGGAATTATATTCAATATCCTGGGATAAACCATAATGGAAAAGAATATGAAAAAGGATGTATATATATGTATAACTGAATCGCTTTGCTATACAGCAGTAATTAATATAACATTGTAATTCAACTATACTTCAATAAAAAATAAATTTTAAAAATAAAAATAAAAAATACATACTGGGCTTAACAAGAACCAAACCAAGAACTTTTCCCTATTCATTTACTGCTCCCAACCACCCCATGAAACAGCTGTTATTAATTTATTATCAGAATTTTAGATTGTTTTTTTTAAGTGGAGGATCAGAATGGATAACTGTTAAAGGTTATGGAAGCTAATTTGTCAAGTTTAACTTATTCAAGGTGCTGTGGTCACTGAGTGGGCTGGGCCCGGATCTGAACACAGGTGGTCAGACATCAGGGCTCACCTTCTACCGCTGCAGGTAGTGATAACCAAGGCTTGCACTGGGCTCTACAGCTGGTCGGTGCTGTCACTTCCAGAGCTCCACTGAGCTTCCTAACAACTTGGGAGGTATCAGTTATGTCATCAGCTTATAGATGAGAAAATGAACGCACAGAAAGTTCAAGGAACTTCTCAAAACTACAGAATATGTACCTGGAGACACCAAATCCTGACATCTTTTTACTACAGCACAGTGCCTCTCAAATGACAAGTATGTGTCATCTTTCTGTCACAAAATTTCGGGAAGGCCTAAGCTTCCAGAAAATGTTGACCTTCAAGATGATCACATGAACCAAAGCAAAGAGAACCACAGTTGCAGCTTGATGATATTTTTTCTTAATTAATGGGCATTCATTTCCTCCATCTACCTCTCTTGCAATGACCGCTACTCTTTGGCATCTGAGCTGCCCAAATCTCCCCTGTAGGTTTTCATGCACTGGAAATAAGTGTAGAGAACCAAGCAGTGTCTTAGGAGCCCAGCAGGCATCGGAAGCCATGTCTTGCATTCCAGCAGCTGTCTCAAGTGGGAAGAATTTTTGGTAATCTCTCCTCAGAGGTTTTAAGTCTTTGATTAAGTAAATTCTTCAAGACAGCACAAGATCCATGTGGTTTATGTTTTACATAAATCATATAATGGGGACCTGATAACATTCCAGTTACTCTTTGCAGTTGCTCAGAGAAATGACGTCCCTTCTGAAATGCACTAGCCAGGAAAGAATGCCGTGTTCTGGTGAGGCGGGCTGAAGGCTGCCATGTGATTTAGATAAAAGATTTCCAATGAGCATCTGAGTCACAAATCATTTATTTAATGATTTAAAATTATCAGGAAGCATCCGCCCCCCCAACCCAAAATGTGAAACACTGATAAGGTCTAAAGAAAAAACCAAGTTAAACACAATTTATTAGCTTATCAACCTCCTATTAATTTTGCAGTTGTCATCATCAACAGAATCAAATCACAGCTTCCCACAGTGCTGGGAAAACTGGGAAAATGAAGATAAAGTACCTGACCTCAGAGAACTCAGACTACAGCAGACACTATTCCTTCTACCTCATTTTCCCTACCTGAGAGGTTTTCCCCAAATCAGAAGTTTGGATTGGAGATTGTTCTCAGAGTTGACAACCCTGCTGTCAGGGGTCTCCAGAGAAGCAGAACCAACTGGATACATATAGATATATATAAGAGGAGTTTTATTATAGGAATTAGCTTATGCTCTTATGGAGGCTAAGAAGTCCCTCGAACTACCATCTGCACTCATAGAACCAGGAAAGCCTGGGGTGTAGTTCAGCCCGAGGGCAAAGGCTTGAGAACCAAGGGTCTGCTGGTGTCAGTCCTAGAGTCTGAAGGTCTGAGAACCAGGAGCTCTGATGTCCAAGGGAAGGAGAGATGGACATCCCAGCTTAAAAAGTGAGTTTGCCCTTCCTCCACCTTTTTCCATTGGAGTCCTCAATAGATTGGATGATGCCCACCCACATTGGTGAAGGTGATCTTTATTCAGTCTACAGATTCAAGTGCTATTCTCTTCCAGAAACATCCTCACAGACACACTCAGAAATTATGTTTTATCAGCTACCTGGGCATCCCTTAGCCCAGTCTAGTTGGCACAAAAAATTAACCATCATAGAGACCATATTTAAGAGATCCTATTCAGTTCAAATTAAGTCCCCAGAGAGCCTCTTCTGGTTGACCCATCTATTCCCTGCTCTCTAAATGTTGGAATTCTACAGTCTTTTATTTTTAGAAATATGTAACTGGAAAGGCCCTCAAGAGATCTTCAGCTCTGGTATCCTGCTTCACAAAGGTTTGTAACTTAGTTTTGGGAGACCTCAAGAACTTAATCCATAATTTTCTCTTGCGGATTAGGTTTTTTATGGGCTCCAATGGTCTAACAAAACACTCTTTCCAGAAAATTAAAGCCATGTTCTGTTGGATTCTATACAGTTTGGGAATACTGTTAACTTTTTATATCTGAGAAAACAATCATGTAGTCTTCACTGCCTTTTCTTTCATAAGACAACTGTCTTAGTTAAATTCCTTCTGTAGGCAAGTAACAGAAACCAACTTCAGCCACCTTCACAAAGAATTTGTTACAAGGATGTGGGGATATTACATACTCTGTAAGGGTACTGATCCTAAACATCAGGGAAGGACTAGAACTACAAAGTGGAAGGACTCTATAACCAAGGTGACCCCCCCTATCAGTAGCAAGTAGATAGAATACAGACAGAAGCCAGACTCCCCAGGTTCAAGTCCCTATTTTACCACAGGCAGCTGCTTTCAGAGAAGAAGGTCCTTTGTCACAAACCCCACCCCTCGCTCATGGCCAAATCATATACTCCTTTCTGAACTCCCGGCAGGTCCATTACACTTCCCTAAATGTTGTCACTGAAGTACAGAACAAACTTCAGGGGCAGAATTAGAGAAATGCACTATCCTTCACCTATAAATCTTGATACTATACATCAATGAGAAGCACTCATGGAGTTTATATATATAGCTAATGTCACTACACTGACTAGGTAACTGAGCTACACGGGGAAGAGAGGGAGCTGATAGTTACTGAGCACGCGTTATGCCAGACACTATACAAAATGTTATCTCTTTTAATCTTGTGAGGTAGGTGTGGCTAACTTTTCTAATGTTTTATTTTCTTATCTGAAAATTGAGGGTAAAATGTTTGGCCATGGTCACCCATTTCTACGGATTGAATGTTGTGTCCCCCCGAGAATTCCTGTGTTGAAGCCCTCATCCCCAATGTAGTGGTATTTGGAGGTGGGCCTTAGATGAGGTCATGAGTGTGAAGCCCCCATAACAGGATTGGTGCCCTTCATAAGATGCAGAGACCAGAGCTTTTTCTCTCTCTACCATGTGAGGATACAGCAAAGAAAGTGGCCATCTATAAACCAGGATAAGGGCCCTTACCAAGAACTCAACCAAGCTGGTACCCTGATCTCAGGCTCCAGCCTCAAAACTGTGAGAAATAAATGTTTGTTGTTTAAGCCACCAATCTATGGTGAGTTATTACAGCAGCCCAAACTGACTAAAGACACCCATTAAGACAGGCATGTCTACAGACCACGTCACCATTTCTTGTTAGTTCCTGATTTTCAGTCTTTGGGTTGATAGATAGTAAATAGGCGAATGCAGAGCACTGACTCTTGTTACTCAACAATAAATTGTCCTCCTCCGCATGGGCAAAAAACTTTAATTATCAAACTTTTTGGTGGTGCTTAAGGTAAGGAGAGGGAAGAATATTCCAGTTTAACTCCAGGTAGCGCCAGAGCCGCACTCTGATCCTGACAAGCTGGCCAAGCAATGTTCTGGACAGGAAGCACCTTCCCTGAAGTTCTTCAAGCAGACCCTTAATCTCTCCTACAATTAATGTTTTATAATCATAATCGTGCTCTGTGCCTCATTCTTCTTCTCCATATGGTGAGGAAAATTATGAGTCCTACCTCATGATGGGATAGTGAAGTTATGTAAGATCATCTAAGCAAAGGATTTGGAACCAGCATTGATACATGACATATACCTAAAATGTTAGCTGCTCTTCTTGGTGTTAATGAAAAAGAACACTTTATTTCTAAGTAGCTTGGTGTAACGCATCATCGCCCTGAAGGGAGAGGTACAGCAATTTCCCTTCTTATTCTACAATCATCTGAAACTGTCTGTGAGGCTCATATCATCTGGTCACAGAGCCATCCTCCTAATCGCTACTCTGTGCCCATATAGGTAGACCAGTAGGTCTCAACCTTATCATCCTGGAAGCCCCCTGAGGTCCACCATGATTCCCTAAATCCATTCCCCAGGCCCCTTCAGGGAAACAGACTCTCGCATTTCTGAATATCTTGGAGTGTGGCACTAACAGCTCTTTTGTTCTGGACTATCTTGTCAAGTATGTTTGTATAGTAAATAGCTTTGGAACAGAGAGATAGTGATGCCCTCCAGAGCAAAGGGCAGATTTGCCAACTTTCCAGTTAATAAAGATAATATCTCCCTCTAGAGCAAAGAACAAGTTACTTGCAGCTCATTTTAAAAGATTCAGGTTCCAAACTTTGGGCTCCTCAGGTGTGATGCAAGCCCACTACATGCTCAGTACCGACTTGGGTCCTTCCCTATTTAACCCCCGTGGGACCTGGGGGAGAGGTGACCAAAGTAAACATGACACTCATGATGCTTGCTGTGCTGTGAGTGGATAATAAAGTGCTCTGTCTCTGACCTAGAAGTTTCACGTCTTCTGCCATCATCCATGACGTTGTGGCAGACAAGCTTGTTAATTTACAAGTGGGGTTAAAACCGCAGACCCTACATAGTCCTGACAGCCTCTAAAGAACAAAGTAACAAGACAGACACAAACATAAGCTTTCCATCTTTACCCTAGCTTCCTATAACTCCTGAAGGCTCTTAGGAGGGGTATCTGGGTACAGTGGCCCAGTAGGTAAAAGAAGATAATTCATTCAAGAAAAATAAAGAGCTGCTGAGAATTGCAGTTTGCTATCTGCAGAACCCTTGAAAATAACCTCCACTGGTTTTAGAGTGAAAAACACGAGCTTGCATTTTCTTAAAACTTGTTCCACTCTTGACACACGGGTACTTTTATGTTCTTTCAGATTCTTCAAGAGCTTTTCCATGACTTTTAAAAACCCTCACAATTAAAGAATAACTAAATGAATGTATACCAAAAACTAAAGTATCCTAGCAAGCAGTTTCTCTTTGGTGATATGAAACAGAGTTTTTTTCTTAATTACTAGCCACTACTGGCCATTCTAGCATAGTTTTGAATTCATTTAATGAATCAAGATGCTTTTAGCTCAGGTAACAAAATACCATGATTCAAACTGTCTTAAGGAACAGGAAAACTTCTTATCTCACACACACACACACAAAGTCCAGAGTTAAGGTGAGCTCCAGATGTGCTACATCAGGACTCTACCTCTATTTCTCTGTAATTCCCTTGGCTCAGCCCTTCTCCAACTGGTGAAGATGGCTGCAGGGACTTAAAGCATCTTATACAATTAATTTTGTAACCAGAGAAGGGATTTTTGTTTCATGAGAAGAAAACCTTTCCCAGTGGCACCTAACAGACTTCTTCTTAACATCTCACAGTCCGGAATAGAGGCACTCACCCATTCTTAAACTAACCACTGGCAAGTGGAATGGGCTGCCTTTGGTTTACACTCAGCATCATCTTACACTTGCTAAATTCTAGGTTTAGAAGGGAACAAATGAGAATAAAAATTGACATTAAAGCTTGATTTTAAGAATTCTGTGATTTTTCCTCTAGAATTATAGCATTCTGTACTATTCTTATTGTCCTTACCACATTTTTTTCAGCCAGCCAGCCATTCAAGAAGTGTTTATTGAGTGTCAAGCATGTGCCAGGCATTGCCCTAATTGCTGAGATACAGAAGTGAACAAGACAGAGTCCCTGCTCTCATGGAGCACACATTCTTCTGACTTGTATTAGAGTTGTTTTGGTACTGTATCAGTCACAGTTCTCCAGAGAAACAGGACCAACAGGAGACAGATAGATAGATGATAGGTAGTTGATAGATAGATAGATAGATAGATGATAGAGAGATGATAGATTGATAGATAGATAGATAGATAGATAGATAGATAGATAGATAGATTTTAAGAAACTGGCTCACTCAATTGTGGGGACTGGCAAATCTGAAATCTGTAGAGCAGACCAGCAGGCTGGAAACTCAGGTAAGAGTTGGTGCAGTTTTTAGGCAGAATTTTTTCTTATTTGGGAAACCTCAGTGTTTGCTCTTAGGGCTTTCAACCAATTGGATGAGACCCACCCACATTAACAAGGTTGATCTCCTTAAAATCAACTTATTGTACATGTTAACTACATTTACAAAATACCTTTACAGCAACATCTGGATTAGTGTTTGTTTAAATAACTGGGCACTATATTCTAGCGAAGTTTATACATCGAACCAATCATCACAGATGCCTTGTTTATCTCAAGGCCAGCTTCTTGAAAAACAGGTTACGTCATATACCTCTCAGTCTGTAAACCCCACAGAACTTCACACAGTGCTTTGCAGCTAGCAGATGTTCAAGAAACATGTGCCATTGGGTTCCTTAAGCTCAATTTTATGCCACATGCTCTGTCTGCACGTCTATGAATGAGAAGGGAAGTTCACATCAAAGAGGATCACCCAGAATTGAAGCAAGATCATGAACCAGAAAGCAAAGGCAACCACGCCCAACCCCATCCACTCAGTCTGATCTAAAGACTCTCTTTGGAGTCACACACCCCATCTTACTCAGGAGCACATCCCAGACCATCACCAATGTCAAGGAATTAGATCCCACTAAAAAATGCTACTAAGTACACCACAGGCCTTTTTTGGGAAATGAATTTAAGCCTAGGGCTTAAGGGGCTTCATTTTTTCCCATCTGATCCTGATCTGTTCTTGAGGCATTTGATCTGCTTCTTTTCATAAAGCAGATGTTCCTGGAGAGATCGCACAGGGAGCCAGGCACCGGAGACAGTCCTCTGATCTGCATGTGTCTCCACTGGCCACCCATGGGTCACCAGGCAAACTGTGGCCTCTGTGAGTCAGAATCTGGCATTTCCAAGCATTCCATACGCCTAATATCTTACGGCATCTCCCCCCACCCCCAATCCTTAAGGAGAAATACACTTGCAATGTGTTCTCCTGGTATGTATGCAGTAGACTGATCCACAAGGCATTTTGTATAAATGGTTTTCTCCATGAAGTTAATCTAGACAGACTCTCAAGTCTTGACCCTCTGTACCCCAAGTTAAGAAAGATAAAAGCTAATCAGTCTTAACTGAGCACCTACCCTAAGCCAGGCACTGAACAAGGCACATATACATATTTAATCTCCCTTCAAACTTTACGAAGTATCGTTATAGCCATGATATAAATGAGGAAATTGAAACCAGGTGTAATTCAGGGAACAGATTTCAAGTCAAAGAAAAAGGCAAAGTTATTTAAGTGTGGTCACAACACCTTGGTTTTCTCACTGATTGAACAAACTAATCATAAGATAACTATTTGTACTTACTAGCTGAACAGACTATAATGCAGTTTAACTCAGAGTATTCTGAAGTATCCAGACTTTTCCAAAGCAAATAGGGCAAGTTAGTTTTGAGGGGTTTTTGTTGTGGTTGTTGTAGTTTTTAACATGTAAGGAGTGATGTGTGTGTGGAGTGGAAAGTGAATATAAACATTTTAAATAAAATTCTTTTCTGAAAGTATGTAAATCTGCCATTGAATAGAAGCGACACTGAAGTCTCTATTTAAAAGGATATTGATTTCTTGACCTGTTTTCCAAAGCCACATTCTCTTTCAAGGAGAATCGTCAGGCATGGCCCCATGCCTCAAAACATAAGGCCCTATTAAATAAGAATTAAATGAATTAGCCAATGAAAAAAGCATATTCCCTAGTAGGTCTCCAGTCAAGTCGGTTCATACCACAGAAAATTCCTCTGCTCACAAGCTGAGAAAGTAAATCAATCAAGACTTGGCTCTTACCTCAGTGAGCTGTTGAACGAAATGGATGGATGAATGAAATTCTCAAGTCGTGGAGGCTACTTCACGGAATGCTGCCCAAAAAATAGCACCAGAAAAGCAAAAAGACAGTCCTCAGAATGAGAGAAAATATTTGCAAATTATAGACCTGATAAGGGCTTGTATCTAGAATACATAAAGAACCCTTGAAACTCAACAACAAAAAGATAAATAACCCAATTAAAAATGAATGAGTTTCAGTAAAATAGATAGCTAGGGGGAAGCAGCCACATAGCACAGGGAGATCAGCTGAGTGCTTTATAGCCACCTAGAGGGGTGGGATAGGGAGGGTGGGAGGGAGATGCAAGGGGGAGGAGATATGGGGATATATGTATAGCTGATTCACTTTGTTATACAGCAGAAACTAACACACCATTGTAAAGCAATTATACTCCAATAAAGATGTTAAAAAAAAACGAATGAGCAAATCATCTGACCAGGGATTTCTCTACAGAAGAAATCTGAATGTCCAGTAAGCACATTAAAACACATTCAATGTGACTGGCCAGTAAGGAAGTGAAAATCAAAACTGCCATGAGATATCACTTCACATCCAGCTAGGATGGCCATGATCAAAGGGACAATAACAAGTGTCAGTGAATATGCAGAGAAACTGGAACTCTCAGACACTGCTGGTAAGAATGTAAAATAGGGTAGCCATTTTGGAAAACAGTTTGGCAGGTTCCCAAAATATTAAACACAGAATTACCAGCAATTTCACTCCTAAATACTTACCAAGAGGAACGAATACACATGCCTGCACCAAAATACACAAAGGTTCAGAGCAGCATTATTCATAATAGCTAAAAAGGGGAAACAGCCCAAATGTCCATCAAATGATGAATGGATAAATAACATGTGATATATCTATATAATTGAATATTATTTGTCAAGCAAAGGAATAAAGCACTAATACTTGCTACAAGGATGAACCTTGAAAACATTATGCTAAGTGAAAGAAGCCAGTCACGAAAGACTACACAATGTATGACTCCATATACACAAAATGCCCAGAATAGGTTAATCTATATTAACAGAATAAATTAGTGGTTGCCTAGGGCTTGAGACCAGAGGTTTGGGGAGAAATGGGGAGCGACTAGTAATCGATACAGGGATTTTTTTTGCAGGGGAGTAATGAAACTGTTGTAAGATTGATTATGATAATTGGTTGTACAGCTCTGTGAATATACTAAAAAACATTTAAATAAATAAATTTTATGGTATATGAATTAGGTCTCGATTAAGTTGTTTTATTTAAAAAGTCATTTAAAAAATTGAGGATAGAGCTGCCAGGCTGCTGGGCCTCTGCTGCTTCGGGTCACCCAGGCTCGGGTAAGGCAGCCTCCCACCAGCTCGGCTCGGGTTCGTCTGTCCCAGGCGGTGGGTCTCTGACGGCCTTAGGCTCGTGCAGCCCTCGGCTTCCCGCCTTCAGGCCGAGGGTTTGGATACTGAGGGGTGGGGAAGGAAGCTTCCTTAAGGAATAGTTTATATACAATAAGCTACACTCATTTCAAGGGTACAATTTGGGAGCCTTCCGGTAAGATGGCGGAAGAGTAAGACGCGGAGATCACCTTCCTCCCCACAGATACACCAGAAATACATCTACACGTGTAACATCTCCTACAGAACACCTACTGAACGCTGGCAGAAGACCTCAGACCTCCCAAAAGACAAGAAACTCCCCACGTACCTGGGTAGGGCAAAAGAAAAAACAGAGACAAAAGAATAAGGACGGTACCTGCACCAGTGGGAGGGAGCTGTGAAGGAGGAAAGGTTTTCACACACTAGGAAGCCCCTTCGCGGGCGGAGACTGGAGTGGCGGAGGGGGGAAGCTTCGGAGCCGCGGAGGAGAGCACAGCAACAGAGGTGCGGAGGGCAAAGCGGAGAGATTCCCGCACAGAGGATCAGGGCCGACCGGCACTCACCAGGCCGAGAGGCTTGTCTGCTCACCCGCCGGGCCGGGCGGGGCTGGGAGCTGAGGCTCGGGCTTCGGTCGGAGCGCCGGGAGAGGACTGGGGTTGGCGGCGTGAACACAGCCTGCAGGGCGTTAGTGCGCCACGGCTAGCCGGTAGGGAAAATGTCTGGACCTGCCGAAGAGGCAAGAGGCTTTTTCTTCCCTCTTTGTTTCCTGGTGCGCGAGGGGAGGGGATTAAGAGCGCTGCTTAAAGGAGCTCCAGAGACGGGCGCAGGCGCGGCTAAAAGCGCGGACCCCAGAGACGGGCATGAGACAGTTGCTGCTGCCGCCACCAAGAAGCCTATGTGCGAGCACAGGTCAGTGCCCACACCCCGTTCCGGGGAGCCTGTGCAGCCCGCCACTGCCAGGGCCCCAGGATCGAGGGACAACTCCCCCGGGAGATCGCACGGCGCGCCTAACGCTGGTGCAACGTCACGCCGGTCTCTGCCGCCGCAGGCCCGCCCCGCACTCCGCGCCCCTCCCTCCTCCCAGCCTCAGTGAGCCGGAGCCCCCGAATCAGCGGCTCCTTTAACCCCGTCCTGTCTGAGCGAAGAACAGACGCCCTCTGGTGACCTACACGCAGAGGCAGGGCCAAATCCAAAGCTAAGCCCCAGGGAGCTGTGTGAACAAAGAAGAGAAAGGGAAATCTCCCCCAGCAGCCTCAGAAGCAGCGGATTAAAGCTCCACAATCAACTTGATGTACCTGCATCTGTGGAATACCTGAATAGACTACAATTCATCCCAAATTGAGGAGGTGGACTTTGAGAGCAAGATTTATGATTTTTTCCCCTTTTCCTCTTTTTGTGAGTGTGTATGTGTATGCTTCTGTGTGAGATTTTGTCTGTATAGCTTTGCTTCCACCATTTGTCTTAGGGTTCTATCCGTCCGTTTTTTTGTACTGTTCTGTTTTTGTTTTTCAAATTTTTTTCTTAATAATTATTTTTTATTTTAATAACTTTATTATATTTTATCTTTATTTTATTTTACGTTATCTTCTTCCTTTTTTCCTTCTTTCCCTCCTTCCTCCCTCCCTCCCTCCCTCCTTTCTTTCTTTCTTTCTTTCTTTCTACTTCTACTAATTCTTTCTTTCTACTTTTTCTCCCTTTTATTCTGAGCCATGTGGATGAAAGGCTCTTGGTGCTGCAGCCAGGAGTCAGTGCTCTGCCTCTGAGGTGGGAGAGCCAACGTCAGGTCACTGGTCCACAAGAGACATCCCAGCTCCACATAATATCAAACGGTGAAAATCTCCCAGAGATCTCCATCTCAACACCAGCACCCAGCTTCACTCAATGACCAGCAAGCTACAGTGCTGGACATCCTATGCCAAACAACTAGCAAGACAGGAACACAACCCCACCCATTAGCAGACAGGCTGCCTAAAGTCATAATAAGCCCACAGACACCCCAAAACACACCACCAAACGTGGACCTGCCCACCAAAATGACAAGATCCAGCCTCATCCACCAGAACACAGGCACTAGTCCCCTCCACCAGGAAACCTACACAACCCACTGAACCAACCTTAGCCACTGGGAACAGACACCAAAAACAACGGGAACTATGAACCTGCAGCCTGCAAAAAGGAGACTCCAAACACAGTAAGATAAGCAAAATGAGAAAACAGAAAAACACACAGCAGATGAAGGAGCAAGAAAAAAACCCACCAGACCTAAAAAGTGAAGAGGAAATAGGCAGTCTACCTGAAAAAGAATTCAGAATAATGATAGTAAAGATGATCCAAAATCTTGGAAATAGAATAGACAAAATGCAAGAAACATTTAACAAAGACCTAGAAGAACTAAAGATGAAACAAACAACGATGAACAACACAATAAATGAAATTTAAAATACTCTAGATGGGATCAATAGCAGAATAACTGAGGTAGAAGAACGGATAAGTGACCTAGAAGATAAACTAGTGGAAATAACTACTGCAGAGCAGAATAAAGAAGAAAGAATGAAAAGAACTGAGGACAGTCTCAGAGACCTCTGGGACACCATTAAACGCACCAACATCCGAATTATAGCGGTTCCAGAAGAAGAAGAGAAAAAGAAAGGGACTGAGAAAATATTTGAAGAGATTATAGTTGAAAACTTCCCTAATATGGGAAAGGAAATAGTTAATCAAGTCCAGGAAGCACAGAGAGTCCCATACAGGATAAATCCAAGGAGAAATATGCCAAGACACATATTAATCAAACTGTCAAAAATTAAATACAAAGAAAATATATTAAAAGCAGCAAGGGAAGAACAACAAATAACACACAAGGGAATCCCCCTAAAGTTAACAGCTGATCTTTCAGCAGAAACTCTGCAACCAGAAGGGACTGGCAGGACATATTTAAAGTGATGAAGGAGAAAAACCTGCAACCAAGATTACTCTACCCAGCAAGGATCTCATTCAGATTTGATGGAGAATTTAAAACATTTCCAGACAAGCAAAAGCTGAGAGAGTTCAGCACCACCAAACCAGCTTTACAACAACTGCTAAAGGAACTTCTCTAGGCAAGAAACACAAGAGAAGGAAAGGACCTACAATAACGACCCCAAAACAATTAAGAAAATGGGAATAGGAACATACATATCGATAATTACCTTAAATGTAAATGGACTAAATGCTCCCACGAAAAGACACAGATTAGCTGAATGGATACAAAAACAAGACCCTTATATTTGTTGTCTACAAGAGACCCACATCAGACCTACAGACACGTACAGACTGAAAGTAAGGGGATGGAAAAAGATATTTCATGCAAATCGAAACCCAAAGAAAGCTGGAGCATCAATTCTCATATCAGACAAAATAGATTTTAAAATAAAGAATATTACAAGAGACAAAGAAGGACACTACATATTGATCAAGGGATTGATCCAAGAAGGAGATATAACAATTGTAAATATTTATGCACCCAATATAGGAGCACCTCAATACATAAGGCAAATACTAACAGCCGTAAAAGGGGAAATCAACAGTAACACATACATAGTAGGGGACTTTAACACCCCACTTTCACCCATGGACAGATCATCCAAAATGAAAATAAATAAGGAAACACAAACTTTAAATGATACATTAAACAAAATGGACTTAATTGATATTAATAGGACATTCCATCCAAAAACAACAGAATACACATTTTTCTCAAGGGCTCATGGAACATTCTCCAGGATAGATCATATCTTAGGTCACAAGTCAAGCCTTGGTAAATTTAAGAAAATTGAAATTGTATCAAGTATCTTTTCTGACCACAATACTATGAGACTAGATATCAATTACAGGAAAAGATCTGTAAAAAATACAAACACATGGAGGCTAAACAATACACTACTTAATAACGAAGTGATCACTGAAGAAATCAAAGAGGAAATTAAAGAATACCTAGAAACAAATGACAATGGAGACATGACGACCCACAACCTATGGGATGCAGCAAAAGCAGTTCTAGGAGGGAAGTTAATAGCAATACAATCCTACCTTAAGAAACAGGAAACATCTCGAATAAACAGCCTAACCTTGCAGCTAAAGCAATTAGAGAAAGAAGAACAAAAAAAACCCCAAAGTTAGCAGAAGGAAAGAAATCATAAAAATCAGATCAGAAATAAATGAAAAAGAAATGAAGGAAACGATAGCAAAGACCAATAAAACTAAAAGCTGGTTCTTTGAGAAGATAAACAAAATTGATAAACCATTAGCCAGACTCACCAAGAAAAAAATGGAGAAGACTCAAATCAATAGAATTAGAAATGAAAAAGGAGAAGTAACAACTGACACTGAAGAAATACAAAAGATCATGAGAGACTACTACAAGCAACTTTATTTCAATAAAATGGACACCCTGGAAGAAATGGACAAATTCTTAGAAATGTACAAGCTGCCAAGACTGAATCAGGAAGAAATAGAAAATATGAACAGACCAATCACAAGCACTTAAGTTGAAACTGTGATTAAAAATCTTCCAACAAACAAAAACGTAGGACCAGATGGCTTCACAGGCGAATTCTATCAAACATTTAGAGAAGAGCTAACATCTATCCTTCTCAAACTCTTCCCAAATATAGCAGAGGGAGGAACACTCCCAAACTCATTCTATGAGGCCACCATCACCTTGATACCAAAACCAGACAAGGATGTCACAGAGAAAACTACAGACCAATATCACTGATGAACATAGATGCAAAAATCCTCAACAAAATACGAGCGAACAGAATCCAACAGCACATTAAAAGGATCATACACCATGATTAACTGGGGTTTATTCCAGGAATGCAAGGGTTCTTTAATATACGCAAATCAATCAATGTGATAAACCATATTAAAAAATTGAAGGAGAAAAACCACATGATCATCTCAATAGATGCAAAGAAAGCTTTTGACAAAATGCAACACCCATTTATGATAAAAACCCCGCAGAAAGTAGGCATAGAGGGAACTTTCCTCAACATAATAAAGGCCATATATGACAAACCCACAGCCAACATCGTCCTCAATGGTGAAAAACTGAAAGCATTTCTACTAAGATCAGGAACAAGACAAGGTTGTCCACTCTCACCACTCTTATTCAACATAGTTTTGGAAGTTTTAGCCACAGCAATCAGAGAAGAAAAGGAAATAAAAGGAATCCAAATCGGAAAAGAAGAAGTAAAGCTGTCACTGTTTGCAGATGACATGATACTATACATAGAGAATCCTAAAGATGCTACCAGAAAACTACTAGAGCTAATCAATGAATTTGGTGAAGTAGCAGGATACAAAATTAATGCACAGAAATCTCTGGCATTCCTATACACTAATGATGAAAAATCTGAAAGTGAAATCAAGAAAACACTCCCATTTACCATTGCAACAAAAAGAATAAAATATCTAGAAATAAACCTACCTAAGGAGACAAAAGACCTGTATGCAGAAAATTATAAGACACTGATGAAAGAAATTAAAGGTGATACAAATAGATGGAGAGACATACCAGGTTCTTGGATTGGAAGAATCAACATTGTGGAAATGACTCTACTACCCAAAGCAATCTACAGATTCATTGCAATCCCTATCAAACTACCACTGGCATTTTTCACAGAACTAGAACAAAAAATTTCACAATATGTATGGAAACACAAAAGACCCCGAATAGCCAAAGCAATCTTGAGAACGAAAAATGGAGCTGGAGGAATCAGGCTCCCTGACTTCAGACTATACTACAAAGCTACAGTAATCAAGACAGTATGATACTGGCACAAAAACAGAAAGATAGATCAATGGAGCAGGATAGAAAGCCCAGAGATAAACCCACGCACATATGGTCACCTTATCTTTGATAAAGGAGGCAGGAATGTACAGTGGAGAAAGGACAGCCTCTTCAATAAGTGGTGCTGGAAAAACTGGACAGGTACATGTAAAAGTATGAGATTAGATCACTCCCTAACACCATACACAAAAATAAGCTCAAAATGGATTGAAGACCTAAATGTAAGGCCAGAAACTATCAAACTCTTAGAGGAAATCATAGGTAGGACACTCTATGACATAAATCACAGCAAGATCCTTTCTGACCCACCTCCTAGAGAAATGGAAATAAAATAAACAAGTGGGACCTAATGAAACTTCAAAGCTTTTGCACAGCAAAGGAAACCATAAACAAGACCAAAAGACAACCCTCAGAATGGGAGAAAGTATTTGCAAGTGAAACAGCTGACAAAAGATTAATCTCCAAAATTTATAAGCAACTCATGCAGCTCAATAACAAAAAAACAAACAACCCAATCCAAAAATGGGCAGAAGACCTAAATAGACATTTCTCCAAAGAAGATATACAGACTGCCAACAAACACATGAAAGAATGCTCAACATCATTAATCATTAGAGAAATGCAAATCAAAACTACAATGAGATATCATCTCACACCAGTCAGAATGGCCATCATCAAAAAATCTAGAAATAATAAATGCTGGAGGGGGTGAGGAGAAAAGGGAACCCTCTTGCACTGTTGGTGGGAATGTAAATTGATACAGCCACTGTGGAGAACAGTATGGAGGTTCCTTAAAAAACTACAAATAGAACTACCATATGACCCAGCAATCCCACTACTGGGCATATACTCTGAGAAAACCATAATTCAAAAAGAGTCATGTACCAAAATGTTCATTGCAGCTCTATTTACAATAGCCTGGAGATGGAAACAACCTAAGTGTCCACCATCGGATGAATGGATAAAGAAGATGTGACACATATATACAATGGGATATTACTCAGCCATAAAAAGAAACGAAATTGAGCTATTTGTGGGTGGGTAGACCTAGAGTCTCTCATACAGAGTGAATTAAGTCAGAAAGAGAAGGACAAATACTGTATGCTAACACATATGTATGGAATTTAAGAAAAAAAATGTCATGAAGAACCTAGGGTAAGACAGGAATAGACACCGACCTACTAGAGAATGGACTTGAGGATATGGGGAGGGAGAAGTGTAAGCTGTGACAAAGCGAGAGAGAGGCATGGACATATATACACTACCAAACGTAAGGTAGATAGCCAGTGGGAAGTACCACATAGCACAGGGAGATCAGCTCGGTGCTTTGTGACAGCCTGGAGGGGTGGGGTAGGGAGGGTAGGAGGGAGGGAGACGCAAGAGGGAAGAGATACGGGAACATATGTATATGTATAACTGATTCACTTTGTCATAAAGCATAAACTAGCACACCATTGTAAAGCAATTATACTCCAATAAAGATGTAAACATATAAATAATTAAAAATAAAAAAAATTAAAAATTGAGGATAGCCTGAAAAAAAAAACATGAGATTTTTATCCCGAGAATCTAAATAGAATTTTTCAGAGTAGAATACATCATCTTTATGCAATTTGGCTTTATTGAAGTGGTTATACTGTTAATAGTTTTTGGATGATAAGTTAGATCATTCTTGTTCTCAACACCCTAATCTGTAGAAAGAAGAATATGGTAGTATTCTACAGTAATGATTTCTTAGTGAATTTCTATAGCAATATATCCATCTTAGCTACCAATTTTACTATCACTTACTTAATATACTTTTAAATCAAGTAAATTTCCTGTTAAAAATACATATATTTAAAAGAAAAATTATATTCTTATTATAATTAGAAAACTAGTTTCACTTGCCATAAATAAAAGACGACTGTCAAGCAGAATAAAAATAAATCAATATTTTTAAATTTTAGAGAGCCAAGTGTTGCTATCAGAAGACTCTAAGCCCATGACCTGTTATCTTTTTTGTTAAAATGAGAGATTAATACAGAGGAGTATTAAAATCTAGTGCAATAGAATGACACTATGAAAAAATAAAAAAGAACTTAAAATGAAATCATCTATGCAAGCTAGTGTTATTTAACCCTATATCCATGAACCACCTGAAGCTATCTCTTAACCGTCTGCCTGAAATTTTGATGAAGGTGTAACTGGTTAGTGGGTGTCTTGTCTCTAAATTGCAACTCCAGATCCAGGTGCCTTCCATCTTTTGGCTCCACTAGAGTCCTCTGTACCCAACTGAAAGAGCAATCATGGGGAAGGCACATCCACTTTCTAAAACTCCTGGCTCAGGATCAATAAACATCACTTCTGTTCACAGTCCCTTGATGAGAATTAATCATATGGTCACTCCTAGATGCAAGAGAGGCTGTGAAATATGGTCCCTACCTGGACCATTATTTCCCAGGACAGAAACTCCACACCACAGAAGGGGAGCAGACATTGGGGTGGACAGCTCTCTGGGCCACGACCCAAGATAACTCTGGGATTCTTGTAAAGATAAGCCATTATCTAAGGCTGAAATGACTTTTGAAAGGATGCCAGGAGTGTCATATGCCTTGTAAGATACTGAACCTGAGGAAATAGATTTATTCAATGGGACACTACTTAAAAATAAATAGCCACTAAAAAGAAAAAACATCTAAACCAAGCAGGCAATTTTATATTCTTTAAGTTAAAGGGACTCCAGAGAGCATCTCCTTATCACACAAAACATTTCACCCAGAACAAATGCTTGAAGAGCAGGCACATACGTTGCCTCCCCTTTGAGACTGACCTCCTCAGGCTTCATTATCAGGTTAGTTATGTCCCTCTCTTCCTTACCATCAGCAGCAAAATCTTCTTGTGGTTAAACTAAAGCAGAGAAAAATTAAGAAACACAGGCTGCCTGCCTCACTTAGTGGTAAACTGTAAAAGGTCTCAGACACCATTACTTCTAAATCAATATAAAAGCATTTCTAGGCTATCCATTGCTCTCAGGAAATCGGTCCTGATGGAGAGCTCTTCCAGTTAGAGAATTGTATCCTTTTTACATCAAAAACTTGTTTTCAAAAATTAAAACACTAAATTTGTTACATACTTCATACCTGTTAAAGAAGAAAACCAATATTTTTTAAACGTGTCATGTAATATCATGTGTTGTGTACTTCATACCTTTTAAACCAGAAAGCCTTGGAACGGCATGCACTCTTTTCCTGATGACTCAGGGATTACCAAGAACATTCATGTAATTCAGGACCTTCTTCACCTCACATTAATGACCAAGACTGGGGTAGCTTGGGAATCCTTATGGCTTCTCTGGCTCTTCCCACATAAGGCTGTCCCAGTCTCTCCTCACTTCTCTGCTCCTGCCAGGAATGGCTCCTTTCTTGCCTAGAGATTTGCTCATTATCTGCTGTTGGTTTGAAACAAAATATCAAAACTGCTAAGAGCATTTTGACTTTAACATTACACAGAAATCCTAAATAAAAGACTTGTGCTTGAGTCCATCTCAGAATCTTTAGCATATATTACATGACACTGCTTTTAGCTCTTCAGAGTTCTCGCAAGCTCAGTTTAGTTTTTTTTGTTCCATATAGCCAAGTGATTAGACAGCTGAGTTCCAAGTAAATGGTCTGGTTGACTATGTTCTCGTTATCTGTTAGTTAGGACTCTTTCATTTGCAAGTACCCAAGGCCAAATCAAATTGGCTTAAGCAAAATAGGGAATGTATTGACTCATACAGCTGAAAAGTCCATCTACTTCAGGCATGGCCAGATCCAGGTGCTTAAATAATACTGTCAAAGCTCCATGTCTCAACATCTTTGGCTCTACTTTCTGCCATGTTGCCTTTGATCTCAGACAAAGTCGGCTACCAGCATCTATGGCTTTACATACTACCAGTTTGCCAATCCCAACAGAAACTACATAGCATACCTTCTTTTTGGTAGTTGAACAAAAGTCTTAATGATTTTCATTGGCCAGATTCTGTCACATGACCATGCTTGAACCACTCACAGTGATTGATTGGCCAGGCTTTGATCAGGTACCCAACCCTGGAATTCAATCCATCCAAAACTACTCGGACTGAGAATAGGGAAAATTAAGGTTAATTCCATAAGATGAAATCAAATTGCTATTAGTAGAAGAGAGGACAGATGCTGGGCAGGCCAAAAAAATAAAATAAAAAGAGATGTCGGGCTTCCCTGGTGGCGCAGTGGTTGAGAGTCCACCTGCCGATGCAGGGGACATGGGCTCGTGCCCCGGTCCGGGGACAGTGAGAGGCCCGCGTACTGCAAAAAAAAAAAAGAGATGTCCACTGAAGTTTATTACAGTACATTTAATCTAGGTTTCTAGAGGTTCAAAAACGAGGATATTTTTGAATAATCATTTTGCTGTGAGTCTTTCCTGTTAGTAACACTCCTAACAATTTTCTGTACGCAGGAAGATAAACTTGGCCCTAAAATATACAAAATACCTCTGATATTGGGCCTTTTTAAATAGAGCATATTTCTATTTCCTGATTACAGCATGTTTCCATCATCACCCTTATAATAATTTTCACACTTTTTCTCTCACTTGAAGTAAAAATTTCAGTGTGAAATTTCTCTCCTGTCTTCAATGTCATTATGTTAGCAGTTTTTCAGCCTTTATAAGTCTTTCTGGAATACCATTTTCTCCTAAAACAGGAAGTATGAGAGCCAAAAATAATCTTTCCTTTTAGCCTAGTAGCTCTCCAGTGAGTGTTTCTGAAAGCTTTAATAAAAGGCACGATTAGCAGCCAGGACACTCCAAGCTGGTACTGCACAGAAGTATCTGTTAAATTCCTTTGGGTATCCATCTCACAGTCAGATGTCCCCTCCCTTTGGGGAGACTGTTTCCACAAGGAATGGGCTTGGTTATACCCTTGGCATCAACTAGGATCTTCCCAGATGCTGAAGGGATGCACAGAGTCCAGCCCCACTCAGTTCTGTGGCCAGCATGCTTACATGGTGAGAATCGGCGAGGCACCCTCCCACACATCCCGCCCACCCACCTCCATAAATCCTACCATGGTGTAGGGGCCAGGAAACAGATCTGTTCTCTATTCAAAGGCCGTGGAGACAAGAACTCCCAAAGTTATTGCGTCAGATCACCATTCTGTAACTACGTTGTGCGTTCTTCCTTGACTCCACCTGGCAAGGGGTCACAGCATCTCTTGGCGTCATCCGCCTCCCTGTGGTTCTGGGGGAAGAACACAGCACTTGCAGTAGGAAGACTGGGGTTTGAAACCTGATCCTGCCACTTAGCAGCAGAAGGATCATGCCTATTCACCTCGGCAGGTCTCTTCTCTCTCTTTTCTGACCACAGTCCCTGTTGTCTTTTAGAGCTCCTCCCTTACCCCACCATTGTGCTTGTGGTCCAGGGCTCTCCCTGAGCCTAAGCCAATCAAAACATCTGCATCCCTCTGGCCACAGCCACTGGTTCAGGGATGGGCCCTGGTCTAAGACAGTTGGGCATAAGTAAGTCAGAGCAGTTTGCAAGAGCTACTCTTTCCTGCTGGACTTGAAGCTGACTTGCCACATTTTCCTGGGATATTCCTTGTTTTAAGATGGAAAAAATATCCAGGGAAGCCCCTTCATCCCAGACAAACCAGAGTGGTTGTTCACCCTAGTTGTGAGCACTGGGTGTGAGGGCTGGAGCTGTTGCAGCCATTTTGTTACTACATGAAACCTGATAATGAAGCCAGCACAAAGAAAAAGGAGCTGACAGACGGAGAGAAATCAGTTCCTGGTCACATGTTCCAACCTCTGGATCTAGCCATACCTGCATAGCCCTTGGAACCTCTCATTATAAGAGCCAATACATTCTCTTTTTGCCTAAGCCAGCTTAACTTGGATTTCCTGACACTTGTAACAGAAAGACTGCTCACTAATATGTCAGTTATATATTACACAGGTTACTTAACTTCTCCAAACAGCAGTTAGTTCATCTGTAAAACTAGAATGATATTTCCTGAAGAGTAAAGGAGACAACAGTGTCAAGTGTCTGTCTCAGTGCTTGGCATGCAGTTTTGTTTACTTCCCCTTTACAAGCTAGAGCACTCAAACTCTAAAGACTGAAGGCTGGAAAGGAAATAAAGATGTAGTTGTTCCATAGTTCATTATTCAAATAGGGAAACTGAGACACAGATGAAAACTAACTTAGGTAAAGCCCTTCAGCTAGTGACAAAGTCAGAAGTAGGGCCAGGCTCCCTGAGTTCTGCCTAGTGCTAGTTCTACCACATCGTGAACCTGAAATCTCATTGTCTCTTCTGAGAGGGCCAGTTTGCTGATGCAAAGAGGGGGACAAGTCTTTCACAGTCCAAGGAGACTCCACCCAAACATGATAATTATGGCACACCAGGGGCAGTACCAGGAGCTGGCCCAGAACAAGGGCTCTCCTGACCAGTCTTCCTAACTAGACATCAGTTCAGTGTCCTCATAGGTCACTGGCAACATGGCTCTTCTCCCACTCCAGAGCACATGTGCCAACAAGAAGAAGTCATCTTCTGAAGTGAAGACTTGAATGAAAGGCTGGGGGACCCATTCTTCTGCCAAACACTTAATAATAAAACATATCAACAAGCAACTGGTCATTGCAAGGCTCAGAAGCTACCTTTAGACGTCATTTTATTCTTAGGAAAGTAAAATTCATTCTCAATACGGAGCTCCCAGCTGTGTTTGTAAATGCCTTTCCAAAAGCAAATGACACTAGGAGGGAAAAAAAATGAAGAAGAAAGACTATAACAACAGCTTACCACCTGGATTTGGGATGGGGGTGGGGAGAGGGCAAAGAAGGCTGGCCACCTTGTTGTCACCTGAGGGGGCTGTCCAGTGCTCAGCTCGTCTGTTCTCTCCTTCTGCAGTTTGGAGTCATGGCCAGGGACCCACCGAGGTGTCAGGAGGTGAAGCCCGACTGTCTGCTATGCAGGTGATTTATTTACCCTGTCCACAGCCTCCTCTCTTACAGCCTAGCTGGTTTTACTTTAAGCTGACTTGAGATCCTAAAAGGAATATTCTCCTTGACTGCCGCATGTTTGGGAGGGAGACTGGGACAGAGTGGCCAAGTGATTCCCCCAGGATTGCTGGGCTTGAGTCCAGCTGCTTCAAAAAAATCTTGGAGGAATGTACAGTACTGAACTAAAGGAATACTCCTCTCCATAGACTAGCAGTATAACCACTGTGCATTGAAATGTGTCTGCCAGGCTCTTGAGGGCAGGGACCATTACTGGTTCGCTCACCAAGTATCATAAGACTACGTGTAAGGCACATAACAAGTTGAGTGAGTGTGAGTTTCATGTGTGTGGTGTTTACGGGTCCATTTCATCACATTTCTCAGCCCTATACATTCTGGACCAATTGACAAATAGATAAAAGAGTCAGATCATGATCCAAGCATCAGGAGCTGGCCCAGAACAAGGGCTCACCTGACCAGTCTTCCTAACTAGGCATCAGTTCAGTATCCTCACAGGTCATTGGCAACATGGCTCTTTATCCCCAGTAAAGCTGGATTAGAGGCCTTGGCTTGAGCCCAGGGCCAAAAGAAACTCCTTCCTCCTTCTTGTTACCCTCCCAGCTGAGCCTGCTGACCCAGGGACAGGCAGGCAGAACAGCTGGACACCTGCCTGCCTCACTCCCAACAGGTTCTGCCATGGTGAGCCTTCCCCAGGGAGAAGAGGAGGCCTCTGAGCACACAGCTCTGAGGCAAAGAGCCATTAAGGACCTGAGTGTGATGTGCTACCTGGTTTCCTTTCCTCATCCAACCGGTTAGATAAATCACACTTTATCCCAGGAGAAGGAGGAAGAAGTTACAGGAGTGCAGAAGGATTTTGCCCACTGCATTGTCAAGGATTTTGACAACATTGCCCTTGGAGTTCTAAAAGCAGACCCACCTTACAGGTGAAAGTGGCCCCTCACTAGGACTCTAAGCTCTCCAGTAAATAAACTCCTTAAAGAGGGCTCTCAAATGAGCCCACCTTGTCCTCAAGTCCACATGAGAGCAAAAAGCCGCACAGTAAACCTCTCATACCACTTTGTACTCTGCCATGCTTCACCAAATTATTTAATTTTCACGTTTTCAGAATAAAGAAACAAAATTTTTCATTTAAAAAGTGTAAAGATTAGCAGCCCTGTTTCAAAACATCTAATAATCAGCCCAAAAAGGCACCAGCAATCTGAGGGGAGGCGGGTGACCACAGTCATGGAGATCCCTCCCTGATGAGCCCAGGTTTAGGGTCAGACTTATGGGGAAACTACAGGTGCTTAATTAAGCCTCAGGACGCCTCCCTCACACGGGCCCTGGGGGGGAGAGGTGAGACTCTAAGAATGTCACATGCTGATATGTTTTTGGAAAATTTACAAAGATAAGTTAAATTAACCCCAAGTGGTTAACACCACTGTCTGTTTCCACTCTGATATCTCCCCCATGTTGAGTGGTATTGGAGTGGCCATGGATATTTGGAGATCTGGCTAGAGAAAAATTGACATAGGAATACTGTACATTGGTTTGGGCTTAGCAGTAATACATGTATGTAGTTTGCAGTCACTTCCAGGTATCGTTAAGTTATTGTTAACAGGAGTATTTTAAAATTTATTTTTCATTAACATTTTTCTTGGGATAATTGTAGATCCACATGCAGTTGTAAGAAATAACACAAAGATCCCTTGTACACTTTGCCCAGTTTCCCCTAATGATAACAGTTTGCAAAACAACGGTCTAACATCACAACCAGATATTAACTTTGATACAATCCACTTATATTCAGATTCCCAGTTTTACTTGTATTCATTCTTATGTGTGTATGTGTGTATTAAGTTCCAACAATCTACCACCTGCATAGGTTCATGAATCTATTACCATAGCTAAGGTACTTAACAGTTCCAAAGCCACAAAAGTCCCCATGTCATCCCTTTATAACCACACCCAGCTCTCCTTCTCCCCCTTTCTTTCTCCCTAACCCCAAGCAACTACTCATCAGTCTTCCGTCTCGAAAATTTTGTCATTTCAAATGCTATATAAATTGAATCATATAGTATGTAACCCTTTGGAATTAGCTTTTTACACTCTGCATTATTCCCTTGGATCCATGCATGTCATTGCATATATCAATCATTCATTCCTTTTTACTTCTGTGTAATGTTCCATGGATTGGCTGTACATAGTTGTCTGCCTGCAACTGACTGTTGAAGGACATCTGCTGCACTGATTCCAGCTGTTGTGAACATTTATGTACAAATTTTTGTGTGAACGTAAGCCTTTATTTCTCTGGGATAAATTTCCAGACATGCAATTGCTGTGTCATATGATGGTTGTTTGTTCATTTAAAAGAAAAACTGACAAACTCTTTTCCAGAGTTGCTGTACTATTTAACATTCCCATCAGCAAGGTATGAGCGGTCCAGTTTCTCTGCATCCTCAGCAGCATTTGGTATTATCATTTTTTTTTAATTTTAACTCTTCTGATGTGCAGCAGTATCTCATTTTGATCTTAATTTGTGTTTGATCTTAATTTGTGTTGTGTTTCTAATGTCTAATGATGTCAAACACATTTTCATGTGCTTATTTGCCATTTGTATATCTTCTTCAGTGAAATGTCTGTGTCAGTCTTCTGTTCATTTTATAATAAGATTGTTTTTTCTACTGTTGCATTTTGAGAGTTCTGTACATATTCTTGATAATAATCCTTTGTCAGATAATGTAGTTTGTGAATATATTCTCTCCATCTGTAATTTGTCTTTTCATCCTCTTCACTTGAACTTTTATAGAGAAAAAGTTTGTAATTTTGATCTTTTCAATTTATCAATTTTTTCTTTTGTGGATTCTCTCAGTCCATTCAGGCTGCTATAACACAATACCACAGACTAGGTATTTCTATAAACAACAGAAATTTATTTCTCACACTTCTGGAGGCTGGGAAGTCCAAGGTCAAGGTGCCAGTATGGTGCGACTCTGGTGACGGCCCACTTCCTGGTTCATAGCTGGTGCCTTCACCCTGTATCTTCACATGGTGAAAGGAACTAGGGATCTCTGTGGGGCCTTTTTCATTAGGCACCGATCCCATTCATGACCACCCTAATGACCTAAACACCTCCCAAAGCTCCCACCTATTAATCCATCACCTTTGAGCGCTAGGATTTCAACATATGAATTTGGGGTTGACACAAACATTGAGACCATAGTATGGGTCATCCTGTCTGTGTCAAGACCAGGAATATTTTTAATGTCTACATTGCCAATTAATTCATCAAGAAGCATGATATTATTGTGCAAAGCAAAGGTTATGGGGCAACATAAATGTGTCCCAAGCCACCAACATGAGGAAATAAGTGGGTATGAAGGAAAGCAAGATTTGAAATGTACAGTGTGAGAAGCAAATCTTTAGAAAATTTTTACCATCATCAGCTGTGCAAAACTGTAAACAGAAGATTTCTGTTTTCATTAATACCTAGTAAAATTAGTAAAAAACTATTAAGACTAAAAATAGAACCTGGTTAATCATGTGAGAAGACTGGATTATCTTTCTATTATTTCTACAGATTGTATTATAAAACTGTTGCCATATAGAGAGGTCAAAGAGAATGCAGCCCAGAAACACACATAAGAAGAGAGTTTTCATGGCGGTATGAAGGGTAACTAATTAATAAAAGGTATTGTTATGTTTCTGAATTTTTGTGATGTTTCTGCTGCCAGGTGTTCAAAATTTATAATTTGCTGTGATTTCTTATTCTATATATCTATTTGTGTTTGTAACTATTATTGTGGTCTTCCTATTAAAGTAGGGCCCCCAGGTTAAATAAGCCTCAGGTCCCACAAAACCTAGATCAGCCCCTGACCATGTGTTAATTGTTTAGTTGCCAGATCATGAGATGTTCTGAGGTGTCCCAAGGGAGGTGGCCATGGGAGAGGGAGAGAGATGGTCCAAGAGTACCCACTAGGCTTAGAAGAGTACTTACTTACCAACTAGTAGACAAATATTTCAATGTTTTAACTGGTACGCTCCTGCTGACGAAGCCCAGCTAAATATAAGCCCTGGCCCTTGCTCTTATGTAAGTGCTTTATTGGGGTAGTAGAAACTGGGCAAGGAACCAGCGGCCTTCAACGTCAGGCAATTCTTGCAAAAAATAATAAATTTGCCCCTTGAAGTGTTCAACAGAAACTTTAGAAGAAAAGCACTGAATTTTAAGGTCAGTGGCCCGGAATAAGTAATAATAAGAACATTATAAATCACTAATAGTTATTAAGCCAGATGGTTTCAGCTACTTTCTTCCCCCCAAGACTCCTGTGTCAGGCATGCAACAAACTAGAAATGAACTCCTGCTTTTATGGAATCTTTCTAGTCACTGTCCCTGCCCCCACTACTCCAAGTCATTGGATAGGCTGCCAAAAGTGATGAGCAGCTTCATTCAACCACAGTGAGATATACTGTGCTCAGGCACTGGGGTAGGGGATTTTTCTATTTAACCTCATTTAAGCCGCTGTGTATGCAAAGCCCCTCAGGTCAGCCATGGCTCTCACTTCTTTCCAGGATCCCCTAGAGATGACCCACAGAGTCCAAGACTTGTATGGAGCAGTTTGACAACAAGCAACCTAAAGGAAACAGCACTTAGCTAAAAGGCAAACATCGCCAGGTAATCACACTGAGCATACCGAGTGACATCATTTAACTTCCAGCCTCAGTTTTCCTATAACCTAACCTAACGATGCCTCTTTGAAGTACTCTGGGACTAGCCTCTCCACCTTCTTTGAGGCTCTTCAGATGCAAAGTCAAAGTGGAATCCCAGTCCTGCCATGCACCTATCACGTGAGCTTGGGCAAGCCACTCTCTCCATCTGTGGCTTGGTGGTTAGTGATGCCTTGCTTGCAGTGTGGTTCCTTGGCTTAAGGAAGAACATGTGAATGAAACATAAGCAGAGACCTTAGAGCTTAGCAAATTCTCAATAAAAAGTAACTACTGCCAAATCTTGTACATTTTTAAACCATCAACTAACAGGAAATGATATTCAACATTGAGGCTGACGTTTATTGTCTGTAAAGTAGCAGTGCGTTCCATTCCTATCGGTTGTTTACTATCATGGGACAAGACTATTATTGGAACTAGTATAAATGCTCAAATTTTCATTTCCAGTTTGCTATTTATCTTCAAAGTTATCTATGCGCTAGACAAAAGAAGGTCTTTCGCTTCATTGCATCCGTGTCTGAACAATGTTGGGGAGTGATTACTTAAAGAGTTCTTAAAATTACAAAGATATATTCACAGACATGTAAATGCTTTGTTAAACCTTGAGTTAAGATGTGAAATCAGCAAGGTACCGTTTCCAGTATTGATGAAGAAAAGATGTAGTAAGCAAATTAGCAATATAGACAAGATTTCAAGGATGAAGTTTTCACTTCAAAAGATTCCTGAATTTTTTAAAACAATAGCATACTCTAAGTGCTAACCTTACCTTTTTAGTAATTTTTTCATGAGCACAGGCCCAGAAAAGGTTACTTTCGGTACTTTTAGCACTTTTAGTATGAGAACTTGAGAGTAACAGAGCTGCGCTGGGAAGTGGCTGTGGAGCAGGGGAACACATATGATGAGCTTTACCATCTAAGACACAGATTCAAATCTGGGTTAAAGGACCTATTCGCTTTAAGTTCTCTCACCCTGTTTTCTCATCGGTAAAATCAAAATAGTGCTTCATATCAGAATTATAAGAAATTAAGGTATGTCAAGAACCCCAATATTTTCTTATTCAAATAATAATTGTTTTAAAATATTTCTAATTCAATCGGATTTTTTCACACCAATTATGCTAATGATAAAGTTTTAACTTATGTAGTTAGCAGATGACACATCATGATGTCTGGATAACTTCTTATATTAAAACCTTGGGAAAGTATAAATCTATTTGAAAAGATATTCTATTGAGATATTTTGGGCCACAGTTAGTTACTTTAACTTCTCTCTTGAAAAAACTGTTCCAAATTTGATCTAAAAAATAGTTCCCCTGATAACTATAAATATCGGAGCCCAACCTATGTTCCTTGTGGAGGCAAAATTCCTGCCAATCTCTCTGACACTCTTGCTGACAGAAAGTCTGAAAAATCCAGGCCAATAATGCTTCACAGTATTTCTTTTTTCCATTCCGTTACACAAATCCAGTAGGGTCTCAGGGAAGGTAATCAAATATAAAAAAACTATCATCATAAAGATTTACATTTTTAAAAATCTTGTTAGTCCATTTCAGGAACTTGGCTTATCTTGAACACTTTGAGCATGTTTCAAAGACATAGCAAAAATATCTAAGTCATCCATGTAGCTGGCAGATTCAAATCCTCACACAATGATAAGATAATGGAACTTTTAAATAAACCAAATGGTTTTCTTGGCCAAACCTTTTTTCTGAATCATGTGACAATGGGTTTAATGCAACTGACCAAGGTGGTTTGGGTTTTATCTTCATGTTCTCAAAGGACTTAATGGGAACTGGGTGTTGACAATTTGCCCGGCAGGATTTTTATAGTGTGGTGTCACGGGCAGGCAAACTGGCACTCGGCAGCCTAGTTAGCATAATTCTGATCCGCACGTCCCATGAGGCAGTCCTTCCAGTCAAGGGTGGAGTCAAAGAAGTCAGCAGACCAAAGTCAAAGCCAGATGGAAAATCACAGACTCGACAACACAAATGTCCATTTTCCCAAGAATAAAAACACGCCCAGGCACACATAAGCTACCTTTCTGACTTCTGAGACGTGCAGCAAGTGTGAGTCGAGGAGGTGGGAACGGGAAGTCACCTTGGATCAGACTATCTTTGCTCCAGGAAGTTCACCAGAAATGGCCCTTTATAAACAATTTTAAAAGCAAGTGTCTTTCAGCTGTTCTGGGGTGGGGGGGAAGTTCAGGAGTGTTGTTGGGCTTTGCGGTAGCCTCGGGCTCGAATCTTATTGGCAATCAAAAGGGTTGTGTCCCTTCTAATTAACCAGCTTGAAACTATGAGATAATTCAGGGTCTAAGGACCCTTCTATGAGATAAGGAAGTGCTTCCAGACACCTCCCTTTTAGGTTCAAAGTTTCAGGCTCAGCCTGTTTAGATTGAAGCCAATCATAAGAAAATAAAACAACCAAATAGGAAACTTCCCAGAAGTAGGAACTTGGATTCCAGTTGGGTGGCCTGGGTTAAACACTAGAGCCTCAGTACTAAGAACCTTTGATGGCTGATGATGTCATGGGACCCTTCCTAGCTAGTCACCATGGAAGCCTGAGAGTGTCCTCAAGGCAGAGTCAGCTTAAAACCTTCAGAGCCCTTAAATACTGAGAAGGGTTATGTTTCCCAACCAATCACCATTCCTGCCCTAAATGTCATTCAAAGTAATCATTATACTAAGCCGTAAAATAAGGGTAAGAAGGTCCAAGAGTTAGAGGCTAGCCAATAATGCTTATTTGATGCTTCTATTAAATCTTTCAAAAGAACCTTTTACCTCAATTTTTGTGCACCCCAATTGTAGTCTGGATTTTGAGTTATCCAGCCTTGCCTTGAGGGAAATGGTCAACTGTTTGGGAACTCAAAGGTTTACAGCCTTGGAGTCCTGGACCTATGTTTGTCTAAAGAGTCCAGAGCAAAATGGACACTCAAGGAGTAGGAGTCCTCTCACGTACGGTGTGTTTTGTAAGCAAAGTCCTTCCTGGGTCCCTCAGGCTTGCACTGGGTCATCACATATCCTGTTTCCAGCAACGCCTTGGAGACAGCGAGACCAAGGTTGTGGCAATATTCCAAGCAAGAGAAAATGTAGGCTGAAACTAAGGCAGAGGAATGAAAAGAAAGCATTGGACAGAGAAATATTGTGAATAGAAAATCAAGAGACTTTTTGGTGGGTTGGGATAGTGAGTAAGGGGGACACTTAAGAATAAGTAAGTGTTTTTCATTTGGGTTACAGGGATGATGGTAACGCTACCAATCAAGATAGAAATTATAAGAGGAGGTGAAGGAGATAGGTGAGAGGATGAAGAGAGATGTGGTGATTTGGGTTTATGGCATGTTGACCTTGTTGACTCTCTCTCTCCAGGTAGATCTGGATGTCCCTGGGGGCAGGGACACGGATGTGGATCTATAACTTATGAGAAGGAAGACTGAGAGTCACGCAGATGGTTGAAGATAAGGAGCCTATAGGTAAAATATATCTTTTTTAATATAGTATATACAAACCACATTTTTAATATCTCTAAAGAGTAATTTGGTCATCATAATGTGATGTTGTCTTTAAGTTTACTGCATATTTTTCTTTCCAAAAAAGTCGATCTTAAAAAAGGGGGTTGAAAAAAATTAACCATGAACCTGGTTCATGTTTCTCCAAAGTCTGCTTTCAGCTCTGGCTGTGCATACAGATCCCTGATCAGCCCTAACAACAAGAATAAGTGGGTGCAGCTCTTATCAGCTTTCTCACCTATAATGAGATGCTGAGTCCCAAGAAAATACAACTCAGCAAAAGAAATTGGATCTGCCAGAGGATGTGTGAAGACAGGAAGTAAGTTTCATCGTGCCCACTTAACAGGACAAATCATTCTGTAGATTAATGATGTCTATCTTTTCTAAGCCAGACACATTTTAGGATACTGGTAGTTTTCCTCTCAAGCCAATATTTTTCAATTTTCATAACACAAAATTTGTTTTAAGTACATTTCTTTCTTGTTTCTAACTTAGGGTACCTGGCTAAGGATTTCCTCTCTCTGAGCCTTGCCCCTTCAGCAAAAGATGAAGGTACTAGGGAAAGTGATCCGGGCAGTCTCTTCTCATCCTAATGTCCTAGTATTAAAAGTTAATGTCAAAAGGGTATCTCTTTAATAAATGGATCACTGCAGTTTTGTTATCCATTCAGAGCCTGCTTTCCTTTTACTATGTAACTGAGATATCAGACGATACCTCTATGTGTCTTGATATCTATATAAGATTGCAACAAAATCACAATTCCAAACCCTGGGAACATCCTAACCCATCTTCCATAATTTCTGCAAACTCCTGGGAGAGCTCTGGTCTCATGAGAACTTCTGGCATTAACCTTGACTTTCTCAGTTGATGAATCAACTTGCCATTTTATATCTGCCCCCTACCCATTGATCAAGATGTGAAACTCAACCTTTTCCTCCATTTCCTCAACTCCTAAAGGGAAATGGGGAGGTGACTTTACTACAGATTTGAAAGGAATACAAGGAGTGTAAACAGAAAACTAAACAGTCCATGTGAAAATTAGGCATCTCCACTCTCCACTTGAGAAGTCACCTGCCTACTGGGCATTTCCACTGGCCAGTTCACCTCTGTGGTACCCAGTCTCACTCTGAGAGTCTCACTCTGTTCCTCTGAGAGCAGAACAATTTTTAATTTTCTTTCTCTGAGCACTTTTAACTGTCTCTTTTATCACTTTCGCTCTGTTTTATTTACCTCAGGCTCTTTCTCACCTGCTATCCCAAATGTCTTAGTAGACAGAAAACAAAGACAGTTTTCTCCCTAAGAAGAAGTCAACTGCCAACTGCTAAAAGAATATATTTTTCACACAAACTCTCCCAACACACACAATGGTAATGGCAGCCCTGCTGCTATATTAAGAGCTGTCATATTTCCGTAGCTCCCACACACATTCCAAGAAGCTCTCATTGTCTGGTTCACAAAATGTCCCTGGCCAGATGTTCAGCATCAAAGACATAAGAACCTTGCAAGTTCTAACAAGCCAGAAAAGGGTTGACGTTTCCCTCCATGGAAAATAGCACTGGCCTTCAACAGGACAGACATTCCCGATTGGTAAGCTACAGCTTACTCTTGGGTTGGGAGTCTTTGTGGGGGGAAGTTGTAGGATGTTTACAAATTAAAGCCCATGTTTAAAACCATTCAAATACTTCCAAAAATTAAAGTTATATCTGAAGACCATGAGTATGGTTCTTTCCATAAATTTCTAAAGTCAGTAACTATGATTTTGGTGCATACAGGGGGCTGTACCAAGTAATATCTCCCCTTGACCAACCTGGCAAATCATCCCAGTTAAACTGGTTATTATTTTAGTCACTTATTTATCACCAGGGGTGAGTCTTATTTTGGGAGTGTATGTAATTTTATAAAATTTACCTTCTTTTCCACAAACTTTTTCGACAAGGAGCCATATATGATTTTTGTCCTTGTTATTGTTACCTAGTATTGCATGTTCCTATGTGAAGTATCATTGATTTTATTTTCTTAATTGTTTTTTCTCGACTTTTTAATCAATAATCTAAATTGGTTTTTGATGTCAACAAATTAGCTCAATTCTGATTCTTGATAGAACTTCAAAAGCATTTTCTAGACTCACAAATAACCCCTACACCTTAAAACAAATAATATTTAAACATAATTTCAATAAATAGATTTTAAAGTGTATTATAGACTTCTACAACTTCAGAATATCAATTTTCAAACTATATTTGAACATACATGAACGTATGCAAAAGTGAAATTTCAGAACGTTGATTACAGAATTACGTGAAAATTTATGTCTCAATACTTGCAATTTTGCTTACATAGACTTTGTTTTCGAATTTTCGGATTCAATTTAGTTTTTAATGTTCTTAAAAATGCAGTCAACCTAAGAACTTTTTTGAAAAGCCAATTTTTCTGCAACCAAAGAAGGGCTATAATCTTCTTAAGTATCTTGCATTTAAGTAGATTTAAATTTTTATGACATTTATTTTCTCATCATAATGGACAGGACTTTGATTAAAGCCAGAAGGCCATCAGACTCACAAAACAAACATAGAAGTCCAAGAAATGTGTGAGGCCCTATTTAAGCAATCTACTGAGGATTATCTTAAACTTGAATCTGTGAGACCTGATCTTTCTCCTCCTCTTCTCAGATGACTTGTTTTCATGCTCAAGTTAGCAAAAGAAGCAATGGTGCCAAGTAAACTGAGCCCGGCACCTTGCAAAAACATCCATCTCACAGAGAAAAGGATTTGAACATTTCTAAGCAATTCCAAGTGCAAAGAAAAGAGCAGAGTCCTTTTATGAAATCAGTCTCAGCAGTACAGACAAAATTCAAGAAGCTACTAGTTACAACATCTCACAGTGAACAGCTAACGCCAAAACCCCACATGGTACTACTCATCCCTTATTTAACCAGCCAGTCTGAAAACTCTCTGCGTGTTTGGAAAATAATTCTAAGAGTAAGCTCCCTGACATAATGGCATATGGCATAGAGATAACTATAATTTAAAATAGGATTAAATGCAAAGAATTTCATTACCAGATGATGGATTTATAGGTGTTAGTGGGTTGGAGCACAAGACAGACAACAGTTTGAGTTGGACTGAGGTTTTAAAGAATTAAAGGTGAGTTGGAAGTTACAAAACTGCCCATGAGGTCATTTAGAAGCCTTCCACCCAGCAGAGAAGGTGCATTCAACATAACACAGGCACTAACTGAAGAAAAACAGAACAATGTCATCCTTATGCCCCACCATTGGAGACTGTGCGGTAGGCTGATTCTAATGTATCAAATGGCGGTGATAGTAATATGGACCCTGTATGGATCCTATGAGGATTGACTGAGGCCATGTCTAACAAGCACCTGCCATACAGTAAATATAAAGAAAAGGAGGTGGTGGGAGGAAGAGCAGGGGAAGTGGGAGCGGAAGAAGGAGAAGAGGCTTGATATTGTGAAAATGAGTATCTGGGTTTCTATTCCATCAGTGGTACTCTGGGAATACGCATTGCTCTGTAGTATGGTTACTGATTTAGAGGTTGAGCTTGTCTGCTAAAGTGGACGGGAATCACTGCCTCCTAGAAGGATGCCTAGTGCATAGTAGCTGTTCAGAGGATATTACTGAACAGGTGGCAAATGACAGCCCAGGCATGCTCAGTGATGCCCGGCAGCACATGGCCATCCAACCAGCGTTGCTGGAAGATCTCGATTCCTGGGTCCTGGCTGCTGCACACACTCCTTCTGTCAACCAAGGAGATGGGCTCCGATGAGACACTCTTGCAAATATCAGCTCTGCCTCTTTAAATTTTCCTGGCCTTTTTAAGTCTCTGGATAGCTGCCACTTTATGCAAGAGAGAACTGAAGTGAAATGTATCCTCCAGTAACTTTAGAAGAGGTTGTGAGAGGTTTCTGGCTAATTGTAGTGCTCAGTAACTTCTGTTAATGGTGCCTTTCCCATCAGACGTGCTGTGAGTAATGGGATATGGCAGCCTTCGTTTCATTACCCAGTCTGAGGACGCCCAAGAGTAGTGCCAAGAGTCGCTCAGTCTCCAGCCCGCTGCCCTTCCCTCCCCAGTATCCACTTTGCAGACATGGAGGAAAGGCTTCCAGCTCTTCTAAGTTTGATCTCTCTTGGATGGCAGTTGGGAGGAAATCATGGCAGTACAGAGTAGTGGTTAGGGGCATGGGGATGGAGCTGAGATTCAAATAATGTCTCCCCTGTGTATGAGCTGAGCGGCTTTGGGCAGTATTACTGACTGAATTGTGTCCCCTCAAAAATTCTTATGTTGAAGCCCTAGCCTTCCAATATGACTGTATTTGCAAATAGGGCCTTTAAAGTGGTAATTAAGGTTAAATAAGGTCATAAGAATGGAGCCCTAATCCAACGTGACTGATGGCCTTACAAGAAGAGGAAAAGACATCAGAGATGGGAGTGCACAGAGAAAAGGCCATGTGAGGACACAGAAGGTGGCCATCTGCAAGCCAAAGAGAGAGGCCTCAGGAGAAGCCATACCTGCAACACCTTGACCTTTGACTTTCAGCCTCCAGAACTGTAAGAAAATTAATTTCTGTTGTTGAAACCCCCCAGTCTGGTTTGTTTTGTTTTGTTTTGTTCTTTTGTCATGGCAGCCTGAGCAGACCAAGACAGGTAGATTTTCAATCTCAGTCTCAGGTGTCCTCTACAAATGGAGATAGTCATAGACTCTGCCTCAATGGGCTAGTGTGAGGATCGCAGGAGGTGAGGTCTGTAAGATGCTGGGCCAGTACCTGACACAGAGAAAGGGCTCCACACTCATGAGGCATTGATTTTACTAACACAACTCATCCATTTTTAAAATGCATCATATGAGGTCCAGAGAAGTTAAGTCACAACTCAGAGCCGTTAGGTATTTGACAAGCCTGGCTTGGGAGCCAGGACCCTCAGGGTCAGGACTTAAGGGAATGGGACTGATGGCTATGTCATCAGTATCTAATGTTATCTAGTTCATCCCCCGTACAACAGCTCCCTACATTTCTCATTCCTAACAGCAGTGTAGAGTAGTGGTTAGGGACACCGGATGAGGGTTCTGACCAAGGCCAAGGTGCTGTTCCAGGGGCTGGGAATTAGGAGGTGAATGAGACAGACAAGTTCCCTGCTGTCACAGGGTGAAGTTCTGCCAGCAGGGGGCAGATGTTGACTAGCATCACAGAAGCACGATCACTTCAGAGAAGGATAACTAAGGTACGCTGCTGGAGAGTGACTGCCGAGAGGGTGACAGCGAAGACCTCTCCGAGGAGAAGTCTCTCCAGCCAAGACCTAAAAAATGAGAAAGAACCAGGCCAGACAAGAGCTAGGGGAAGGGAGTTTAGGCTCCAGGAACGGGACGTACAGAGTCTGTGAAGCAGAAACAAGCTGAGACACTTCAGAAATAGTAAGAAGGAATTGTGATCGTTAGCTTGTCTTCAACATGGCTTATTGATCTTCTTCTTCTACCTAGAAACCTGGTTTACTCACAGATTAATGTCCAAGAGGTGTTCATTATCATGAGAGAAAAGAAGAAGAATCCATGCATCCTTTTCCAATTTAACTGAAACCCAAAGTGAGGGCTGATTTCAAAGGGAAAAATCAAAAGAAAGGGAAGGTGGTGGCAGGAATTGGCCAGTGTGAGCAGAGACGGAAACCGTGCAAATACACATAGTGCCTCGGAGCTGGGGAGGGCCTTGGAGACTACCTGCCTCATTTTGAAGATGAGGAGACAGGCCATGAGGGTTCAAGGACCTGATTAAAGGCACATGTAAGACAGTAGCAGAACCAGGACTGGAACGCAGGCCTCCCAACTCTTCAGGCAAACAAGAGGCTCATTTCCCCCTTCTGGTCAATATTTCCCTAAGGGTCTGTGGGGTGCAAAGCTGGGGTACAGTGACTCAAGCCAGAGACTGATGCCTACACTTCAGGGGCTTATGATAAGAGTAAGGTTTAGAGGAACCAAGTAAGTTGCCTACGGTTGCACAAGTATAAAGTAGTAGGACGTGCTTAAAACTATAGTCTGTCTGCTTTCGACACCTGAACTCTTAATTATGTGTTCAGCAAGGTGGTTTTTTGGTAGCTGTCAATCATACACACAGGTTCATTCCTGATGCTTAGAGGAAGTCACCGCTGTGACTTAAGGATGAAAATCAACAAAGGCAAACTCTCCTGAAAGTATAGGCTCTTGGTAAACTAAGCCAAAATCCAAAACACCTTAGGAAGTTACCAAGACTGAAGGACTCTCACTCAGCCTTTCCGATTCAGCTCCCCAGGAAGAAGCCTCTTTTGATCTTTTCCTTTGCATCTTCCATTTTCCCCCAGCCATGAGGATTACCTGTCCCTCGTGCTGCTCCAGCCCCTTGCACCTGCCTTCATTCTATATGTATTAGAAATTCTTATTCTAACATATTAGACATTAGAAAATTATTCTGAGTTAGAAATAAAATAAAACATCTCTTGGGAAATCCAAGAAAATCAAAACTTCTGACATGAAGCAAAAGCCATTGGAACCCAACATTCTGACAGCTCTCCACCGCAGGCCGAGGCTGTGACTATGCCTCCTCATTGTGTCTCTTCACTTTTTAACATTCACGACCCTGTGGATGTTAAAACAACATTCTGATGGGCACAACATTGTGCCCATCAGAAACAAGGTAAAGGGCGGCTTAGGAAAAAGTATGACTAAAGGGCATTGGTAGCCCTGAGACCAAAAACTCTCTGCAGACTCTGATCCAAAAGTCAGACCATTTTTGTTCCTACTAAGAAATAAAGATCCAGATGTAAGCACCTTTAGATTCATACTTTTAAATCCTCAAGAACCATGCTCTGTTTCCACAGCTCTGTTTTACATGCTTGTTTTATGAGCCTCTTGATGCAAATCTAAACCTTGAACGTTCTTCCACAAACCATTAATATTTGAAATATAATTCAAGGAACAGGCTGTGTGGCAATCAAGTGCTAGCATCCAGAACTGATGAAAACCAAAGGAGTGTTTAGAAGAAGTGCCTGCAGGCTGGGGCTGTAGGAGCAAACTCCTCCCATCACCATGGTAACACACACAGAGGTAGCACAGCCCCAAGATCGCATTCCCTCCTTTCTCCTCTAAAACTGAAGATCATTTAAGGTTACCTAGAAAGGAATAAAAATGAAAAAATAAAGGAGAGAAGCCAGGAAGGAAAATTTTAAGGTGTATATGATTCCCTAGACATTGACACCCATCATAGAAACTCATAGCTCCCTAAGAAAATTTCCATCTATTTTTCCTCATTTGTGGATTCTCTCTCAGGTGAAAAGGTCAACTACTCTTTCCATGCTTGCTCAACCTTGGATTTGTGTGTTAATATCAACTAACCAATATCTATTTTGTTGAGTACATTGTGTTTACAGAGCACTATGTGGAATTGTAAAAGATGGAGAAAATACAATGCCACAGCATCAGGGTGAGAAATTTTGATTTATTAAGTTTAATTTTTTTAATTGAGAAATAAAATAAACACTCTTGAAATCATTTAAGGATGTTCCTGTTGTAGATAATCTCCAAAGAGGGTTTCATCATTTCCTTCCCTTTCTACAGGCATGTTGCTCCACTCTTCAAGAGGGGGAGTCTATTTCCCCTACCCTTCTAACTGGGCCAGCTTTGTGACTTGCTTTTGACCAGTATAGCAGAAGTGATATTCTGGGGCTTCTGAGTCCAGGCTTTAAGAGGAAACATAGCTTCTGCTCACTCTCTATGAGGAGCCAGACATCATGTATCAAATAAGTCCAATTACTCTCAAACCACCATGCTGTGGGGAAGCCCAAGCTAGCCAGAGAGAGAGAGACCCTACTAGCTCCCAGCTATTCCAGCCATCTCAAGCAATGCACCAGATTTAGGAATAAAGAAGCCACCCTGGATGTTCTGGCCCTAGTAGACCCACAAGAAGAACCACACAGCAGAGCCCAGCCCGAATTGCAGAAACTTGAGAATTAAAGAATTGTTGTTGTTTTAAGCTACAAAGTTTTGGGATTCACGTGGGGTGATTTGGAAAACAGCAAGAGATAACTGAACCAACTCCAAAGCAACATAGTAACTTGATATCTGGTAATGCATTTAAATGTTATAAAAGGGGTTTTTTTGGAGACTGGGGGCTTAAATGTCATTCACTGTTCTAAAAATTTGCATGTGTTAATTCATTTAAACTTCACAATGACCTACATGAAGAACATACCGTTATTATTCCCATTTTACAGGCACAGGGAGGTTGCCTGTCCAAGCAGTTAGTGATAAATTTAAGATTCAAAAGCAAATAGTTGCAGGCTCCAGATCCACGGACATAACCACTGCACTCTGTAGTCGCTCACGGTAGAGGAGACTTTGGGGTTGAATTGGCAGGTAACACAGTACAAAAATTGCCAAAATGAGAGGACTGCTCCTGGCAAGAGGAATAGCATAAGTCTTGGGTCAGACATAGGAATGTATAAGACATATAGACAGAATGAGAGGGCTGGTTTAGGAAGAACAGAGAAATCTACATAAAGAGGCATTAATAAGAGTCTCAACCAACCGGTAACAGTCTGAAAGTCAAGCTAAGGATATCTAGCTAAGACTTTGCCCTGTTGTGATTGGCCATCTGTCTGGAGGCATGACACTGGTGTTCTGCCTTTTACTTGTTTGGTGTTTTAGAGCAGGGTTTCTCAAACTTTGCTGCCACATTTGCAGAACCTGGGGAAATTTTAAAGCTCTCAATGTCCAGGCTTCACTCCAGATCACCTACGCCAAAATCCTTGGGAGTAGACCCAGATATCAATAGTTTTTTTAACCTCCCCAGATGATCCCAGTAACGTAGACTAGTTTGAGAACTAGTCTTAGGTATCTACACTTTTCCGCTCTAGGAGTAAATGACTCAAATGGTAATGATGCTTTGAACTTCTCAGCAGTCTAAGAACACCCTCTCTAATATATGCCATCTCAGAATGCCCACTGTGGGGACTTTACGTGTGACAGTGGACCTGAACCTGGAGGATTTTTCAGCTCACCTAAAAGCTTCCATCTGTTACTGGCACGGTGGATGACTGATTATCCATTTTGATTATGCCTTATTACAGTAGTAACATAATTAATGAAAATCACCACATTTTATTTTTTTTTAAAGAACGGTGATAAAAATTAATCACGCTACAGCAAGTCCCCAACACCTACCTCCTCAGTGATAAAAATTAATCACGCTACAGCAAGTCCCCAACACCTACCTCCTCGGTGATAAAAATTAATCACGCTACAGCAAGTCCCCAGCACCTACCTCCTGAACAGACTGAGCAAGAGAACACAATATTCACTGTAACCTCTTCTTGACTGATTTGACTTGACTTTCAAACAGAACCCAGCGAAGGTAAGAAGAAAAGAGGAAAAACCATTCATCTCCTCCAGAACAAAGAAGAGAAAGGATGAGTAGAACCCAGGATTTTTGCAACAGAGGAAGCATTAGACACCCACACACTCAAAACCTGACCCCACCATTCCCCTCTCAGAACCGAAGGTGTTTAGAAATAATATACTGGGGAACCGGATTGCTGACATGGCCAGTCGAGTAGCTGTACCTTCCTTTCCTCTTGCTCAGTTCCCATAAAATGCAGAAAAGATTATTTTAATAAAAAGAAAATCATAATAGCAGTAGAAAGCAATAAAGAATATCATTAGTAGATCAAAAATTTCTAGGAATATATTAAAGAAGGAAGACTGGTGATATTAGACTGAGGATAAAAAAAGACTAGAGAAAATCAAAGCACTGTGTAAGAGAACACTGTTCTGGACTGGTTCTAAGAGTGCTCTAACTTCGATCAATAGCTGTAAAGAGTAAGAGGAAGCCCAGACATCAGTGGGGTAATTAATTGAATAATTGCATCTAAAAGTTAGGCATTATTATCCTTCATCCCATTTCCATGCACATGTAATGAAACGTGTATGCAGATAATAAAAATTTATAGCACAGTGAATATTTGTCAGTAATCACAATAGAGTGAACAGGTAAAATTTCCCTATTAAAAGACAAAAAGCCCCATACTGAGTTAAAAATATCCATTTTCCATTTACAAAAAACACACCCTGAGAAAAATGAAACAACAAGACGTGGGATAGAGAGGGTGGGAGGGAGACGCAAGAGGGAGGAGATATGGGGATATATATATATATGTATAGCTGATTCACTTTGTTATAAAGCAGAAACTAACACACCATTGTAAAGCAATTATATTCCAATAAAGATGTTAAAAAATTAATAATTAAAAAAAAAGATACTATTTTTTTCTCTAGAACTACCATATCTATTAAGTACATATGGAGTTGCAGTCCACAGTTGGAGTCTTGTTTTGGTGTGATCAGACCTAGTGATGTAACTCTGCCTATGTCATTAAAATAATACAATTTAACCTCTCTGAGCTCTGCCTCTTTAAAATAATGGAATTGGTTGACCACTGGTTCTCAAAGTCTGGTCTCCCAACTCAGCAGTATTAGTGTTACCTTGGGACTGGTTAGAAATGCAAGTTCTTAGACCCCATGCCAAAACTACTGAATCATAGATTCTGGGAGTGGGACCCAGAGATGTGGGTTATAACAGGCCCTTCAGGCTTTTTCTCTTTTGAAAAAAATTAACGTCAATGCCCATCCCAAAAGAAAATCTTTTTTCATTTCAGCCAGGTTTCCTTTTGAACTTCCATAAGCCATACCCAGTATTCGATACTCACTTTATAACCCCCAAAATTTTTTCTTGCAATTTGAAGTGTTTCCAAGTTTGGAGATTTAAAAAATATTTTGCACTTTTCTCTCCTGCTGCTCTCTTGGTGCTAAATGATAAGTATACTTGATCACACTTTATAAGCTAATTCGTGATGGTAATTTCCAGCCTCTTTCCTGTAAATTTCCTCATATCCTGAGTACCTATTTTTCGTGGTTGGCTCCATATTAACAGTGCCTGCCTTCAGAGACCCTCTCTCCCCCAGGGTTCTCTAGCGTTTCACACAATATTAAACAAAGAATGCAAATCCCCACTCCCATAGGGAAACGCAGCTGCCTCAACGACAAGACACGTGCATGACTCAACAAGACAATACAAGCACCACCACGTGAGACAAAGGAGGAACCACATGAGGGACGTGAGGGACTCCTGGAGGATACCATTAGCCTGAAGGCCGAGGGGAATCCAAATAGGACATGTGTGCACAATTGCAAATCTTCTCTTGCTGTTCCCGAGTATTAAAAACTGAATTTCAAATTTTCAACTAAAAATTCTATTCTCTTTCCACAGTCCCAGCACTTGGATGCTGCCTCTTCCTCTTTCCCAACACTGCTCCCACTATCTACTTCCAAGTCACCATAACCTCATGCCTGGACATTGCTGTGCCCTTCTGAGTTGCCTTCTGTTTTTCCAGTGAAGACTTGATATTGACCAGGTTTTTTCAATGGGTGGAGGTGTACACTGTTTTCGAAAGGACATTTTAAAGTTCTTTAGGGTGGTCCGTGAGGAGCTGCCTAATGTGACAGATGAGAGTGGTTAGTGCCAAACTCTCTGTGCACTTTCTCTTATAACTTTTCATTCTCAGAATAGAACTGAGTCTTCCAGGAATATTCAATTGGGATAACTTAGATGTATGTCGGTCCAGCTACCCCGTTTGGAGGCAATCTTCTCCGTCATCTGGGAAATATTTTTTTTAAGTGGATAAAGTTTCAGTGTAAGAACCCATTTGTGACAGCTATCTCATGGAAGCTGTAAACTTTTTTTAGGTCTTTGTTTACTTGTCCTTAAAAATAATTTGGCAGGAAAGAAGCTAGCTCACTTTAGGACCTGAGGGTTATTGTGGGTAGCATGGTTTTATTTGAATAATTTTAATATTCTGCAGAACTCTCTGGCTCCCAGAGCAATAGAAAAATCAGATGTGTTAACAAAACTAACGGACTGGCAGTAACCAGGATCAGAGGTTGTGAATTTAATTACAAAAAGTGACATCCAAGAAATTAATGAATCAGTGTCTCAGAATATGGTCAGCAGTGGTGATATCCAGGTCAACATCATGACCAATGAAACAGATCAACATTCATCAAGAAATTACTTTGTAATCACAATAGTATATGTCCTCATCTAAAGACTGGACATGGGGTTAGGCTAACTGTTTCCTAAGGCCCTTCCAGCCGTAATCTTCTATTATTTCTGTGATTTCACAACATCCTTGAGGTAGAGCTGATTATCATCCAAACCACTTGCAGATTTTTTGACCTAGATGCTAGATGAGTTTCCAAAGTACAACCCGGAAGACCGGTGTTAGGTCTACTACTCAGTCAGGATTTTGCTGCAACTATAGACATTGCAGTTTTATCAGAAGTCTTAAAATCTTTACAAAAGATTTAGATGCCACTAAACCACAAGCAATCAACAAGTAATGGAACGTGGTAAAGCTATAAATTTGGAGAAAAACAGGACCTTTGTTAAAGTACCATTACTCGGCTTGTAAAGTCATTCATATGGCTCTTGCTAGAAGATGGTGTTCCCACCATCTCATATAAATGGTGAGGAAAAACTTGAAAAGAGCCAACTAATTGAAAATGTCCAAGTTTAAGTAAACTCCTTGGAGAAAACCACTTACGTAATGTGATTTATGGGGTTCTGGGGAAGGTCAACCATACCAAAAACACTACCTACCCTAATCAGCCTTCCACGGGCCTCACATTCTCCTGTGAGTCATTCTTCTTTGATCTTAGTCCTTTGATTAGACACTTATTAAAACTTTGAGATGTTATCAACCATTACCACCTTAAGATAAATTACGTTTTATCAGATTAACTACTCACACATTCATCAGGAGAGGAGAATGCGAACAGGTAAATGTTGGAATGGAGGAAGAATTAATCCATCTCTAGAGCCTGCAAAGGGCACCAGGGGAAAGATGGAGTGCCATAGTAAGGAATCCTGAGATCCTAAAGTAAAGGGAGAGAAATAAAGCGAGTGTAGAAGTAGGGAGAAAGAGAAGGAAACCAGCACTTGATACAGAGCTACTGTGTGCTGGCCATGCTTCTAGAAACTTTACATTTATTCTTTCATTTTATCCTCAGAATAACCTACTACTTAGATATTATTAATAATAAATGTATAAGTTTATAGAGCTAACAAATGGTAGAATCTGGATATAAACTAACTCCAGAGCCTGGGCATGTTTCCCTCCATACAAGGCTTCCTCCACACAATTCAGAAACCTTATCTCTAGGTCTTGTGCTCTCCGCAGTGCCCAGCACAGTGCTTTGCTACTTATTAAGTGCAGGCCCTTGAGGAAAAAAGGAATGGAAACACCAAAAGCCAAATTTACCTCCTCCCCAATTGTGCTTTAATCCAATGGTTTTCAAATTTTGCTTTTAACCGTGAAAACGTGTTTTCAAAATAACCTTAAGCAAAACCTACTCCACGCACCATGGTAGCCCAAAGCCAATTCACCAAACCACATGGTTGCCATGTGAAAGCTTCAAAACCACTGCAGAAAAGATGTGAACAAAAACTCCACAAGTAAGAATATATGAATGACCACTAAACACATGAAAAGTTGCTCAAAATCATTCGTCACCAGAGAAATACATATTAAAGCAACAGTATAAAACTACTACACACCTACTTGAAAAGCTAAAATTTAAAAGACTATGTTCCCAAGAAACCTAAAAAAGACTTGTATTGTACATGAATGTGCGTTACAGCTCTATTCAAATTACCAAACACTGGAAACATCCCAAATCCATCCAAGGGGAATGAATTAAACAATTTTGTTATACAATTTTGGAATACTACTTACCGATAAAACGAACTACTGATACACACAGCTATGGGGTTGAATCTCAAAAATATTATGCTGTGTGAAAAAAACCAGAGACAACAAAGTTCAGATGGTATGTTTCATTTATATGAATTTCTAGAACAAGCAAAACTAACCTCAGTGATAGAAATCAGAATGGTGATTGATTCTGAAAGTGTGTGTGGGATATTGGCAGAAAAGGGCATGAGGAAACTTTCTGGGGTGATGGAAATATTCTGGATCTTCATTTGGTTGTTTGCAACTGTCAAAATTCTTGAAGTGAGGGCTTCCCTGGTGGCGCAGTGGTTGAGAGTCCGCCTGACGATGCAGGGGACACGGGTTCTTGCCCCGGTCCGGGAAGATCCCACATGCCGCGGAGCGGCTGCTACCGTGAGCCATGACCGCTGAGCCTGCGCGTCCGAAAGCCTGTGCTCCGCAATGGGAGAGGCCACAACAGTGAGAGGCCCGCGTACCGCAAAAAAAAAAAAAAAAAAAAAAAAAAAAAAAAAAATTCTTGAAGTGAAAGGTGAAGATCTGTGCATTTTGTGGTATGTAAAAGATACATCAATTAAAAAGAACAGTACGGTGGAGAGAAAAATAAATAAATAAACAAATAAAAGACTAGGTTAACAACGAAGTGGAACAACTAGAACTCTTAAAACATTGCTAGTGGAAATGCAAAACGGTACGGCCGTTTTAGAAAACAGTTTTGTGGGTTTTTTATAGTTAGATCATTATCACATATGAGCCAGCAATTTCACTCCTAAGTATTTACCGAAGAGAAATGAAAATACATGTCTACACCAAGACTTGTAAATGAATGTTCATGGCAGCTTTAGCAATAAGCACCCCAAATTAGAAACAGGCCAAATGTCCACGAACAGGTGAATGGGTAAACAAAAGTGGTATACCATACCATGAAATACTAATCAGCCATTAAAAGGAAAAAACTGTGGATACACACAACAATATGGATGAATTTCAACATTCTGATTGACAGAAGGTGGACACAAAAGCGTATACTGTGTGATTCCCCTTATATGAAATTCTAGAAAAGGGAAATCTAATTTGCAGTGATTGAAAGCAGATTAGTCGTTGTCTAAGGTTGGAGTGTGGGATGAGGAAGGACTGTGAAGGGGTACAGTGTTTGGGGCTGATGATGGTATTCTATATCTTAATCATGGGATGGTTTCTTGGATTCATAAATTGGTCAAAACGCAAAGAACTTACAAAATGTACACATTTTACTTCAATAAGGTTAGATTTTTTTTAAATGCCACCATAATTACCAAGGAATTGTTGAGGCAGAACTGGGCCCAATTATATAATCACTCAAGTGACATTTTGGTTGTTTCCCTTCGTTGAATTTTTTATATCTTCCAGTCTCCAGCTCAGCTCCGCTCTCCTCTACAGCCCGATGAAGGATGGTAACTCCATCTGTCATACTAACTTTCAGCCGACTTCGTTACAAAAATACCCCAGGACCAAAGCCAGAGCTAATGAACATCTTAGACCACTTGGAAGAAGAAAGGCTATTTTTTGGCTTAGGATAATTGAGCTTCACTTCAAATCAGAGTCTAAGCTATTTTCTCTGTACTGAATCCAAATCACTCAAATTCCTGAAATCCATCCATGGTTGTTGTCTACCTGTTGCCAAAATATACTGATGAAAAGTGAAACATTCAGCCAGTTGTGTGAATTCTTTGTCCTGAAATCTCAAAGCTCAGCTATTTGGCAGCATAGCAGAACAGCTGGGCAGTCAACTGATGTTTCTGCTGTGGATTGAGAAGCCGTAGAATTATGCAGATAAGGTCTTTGGCAAAAATCAAAACACAAAGGCCCAATGCCAATGTCCCTCACGGTTGACCAAGTGGGATCCATAGCGTTTGAATCATGGAAGTTTGGATCATAAATGAATCCTGTCCAACTGCCTCTGTTTACAGATAAAGAAATTGAGGCAACTCCTATTCATCCTTTAAAACCTTGATCAAACGCCATCTCCTCTAGAGAGTCTTTCTCCACCCGTCCAGGCTGCTCTCTACTCTGGCTCCCACAGCAGACTAATACTGTTTTCTAGTACTTGCCCCATCACATTCAATTTGCTTGTACATCTGTCTCTCCACTTATATTGTAAACTACCTCAGTATAGGACTATGAGCTTTTACACCCAAATTCTAGCACATAGAGGGTGCTCAAAGAGTGATTATTGGGTGAACTTGGGTTGAGAATCTGAACAAACTTGTACTCCAAATACATTCTTTCTCCATACCCATATGGTAATGAAATGGTGGCAGTGGAATTCAGAGATTCCAGTCCTAGGCACTAAAAACCGAGCATCTTAAGGTTTCATGTTCTTTAGACAAAGAGAACACTAATAAAGTGAGTTGTAATAAGCCAGCATTGTTCCTGGTATATTACAGGAATATTGTAATTTAGGGAAATTAAAATACATTAGTAAGTATTTGTTATATTAATATCAATTTAAATGTAATAGTAATAGTAACTAACATTTGAATGTTTACCTTATTTGAGGCACTATTCTGAGAACTATATGTGTATGTATTTATTCATTTAACATAATTAGAAAGCATATATTTTTAGATTCTTTTTTTATTTTTTATACAATTTTTAAAGGTTACTTTCCATTTACAGTTATTACAAAATATTGGCTATATTCCCCATATTGTACAATACATCATTGAGCCTATCTTACACCCAATAGTCTGTACCTCCCACTTCCCCACCCCTATGTTGTTCCTCCCTCCCACCCACTGGTAACTACTGTATCTGGAGTCTGCCTCTTTTTTGTTATATTTGCTAGATTGTTGTTTATTTTAGATTTCACATATAGGTGATATCATACAGTATTTGTCTTTCTCTGTCTGACTTATTTCACTTAGCATAATGCACTCCCAGTCCATCCATGTTGCTCTGTTCTTTTTTTATGGCTGAGTAGTATTCCATTGTAAATATATATACACTACATCCTCTTTATCCATTCATCTGTTAATGGACACTTAGTTTGCTTCCATATCTTGGCAACTGTAAATAATGCTGCTATGAACTTTGGGGAGAGAGTATGTATTTTATGCTTATCACTAAAACTATATGGAACTTGATTTTACATTTCGAGACTGATCCTTATGTCTCCTCCAACTGTGACTAAACGAAAAAGAAAGGTGATGAATTTTAACTAAACTTAATTGTGGTATTCATATATCAGGGGTTCTCAACCCCCCGGCCATGGGCCATTACTGGTCCACAGCCTGTTAGGAACCAGGCCACACAGCAGGAGGTGAGCAGTGGGCAAGAGAGTAAAGCTTCATCTACCGCTCCCCATCGCTCCCCATTGCTCTCCATCGCTCCCCATTGCTTGCATTACTGCCTGAACCATCACCCGCATTACAGCCTGAACCATCACCCCCATTGCTCACATTACCTCTTGAACCATCGCCCCCCCTCCTCCCCACCCTGTCCATGGAAAAATTGTCTCCCACAAAACAAGTCCCTGGAGCCAAAAAGTTTGGGGACTGCTGATATATATATATATATACACACACACACACACAATCATTATATATGTATATATACACATATGTCTGCTTGATTTGATATATATATCAAATCATTATGTTGTACATCTTAAACTTATACCATGTTATATGTCAATTATATTTCAATAAAACTGGAAAAATAAATGGACTAGCAAGCAAAAATTTTTAATTAAAAATAAAGAAAAGGGCTTCCCTGGTGGTGCAGTGGTTGAGAGTCCACCTGCCGATGCAGGGGACACGGGTTCGTGCCCCAGTCCGGGAAGATCCCACATGCCGCGGAGCGGCTGGGTCCGTGAGTCATGGCCACTGAGCTTGCGCGTCCAGAGCCTGTGCTCCGCAACGGGAGAGGCCACAACAGTGAGAGGCCTGTGTACCGCAAAAAAAAAAAAAAAAAAAAAAGAAAAAAAAAGAAAAAAGAAAAAGAAAGAAATATTTTAAATGACAGTAGTTGAAATTTCCCTAACAATCTTTGTTTTCAGATTTCATGCCCACAGCCTATCGTAACTTTCCATTTTTAAAAATCAGACTTACTTAGAAAACTGAAAGTATTCTTTCTTTAGAAGCCAAATTGTTCTTCTGAAATGACATTTTAATTAACAGTGTAAGGGGCTAAAAGCATGAGGGTTACATTTCTTTCAATGAAAACATGCACTTTAAAATCTAGAAAAACTGTGCTTAGAGTGAATTTATATGAAGCAAGTGTTCCCAAACCTTGGCCCAAAATATTTCCTTGTCTGTGTTGTCTGTCACCATGGAGCTGGGGAAGATTCAGTAAATAAGACAGAGTATGAACCTGACAAAATGAAATCTAACCAGGAGGACTGGGCTGGAAGTTTCCATAAAAATGAAAATAAAAAGCAAAGGAATTGGTTTCTTTCCATGAAAGACTTAAATTCTATTGAACTGGTCCAATAATAAGCCCCTTGGCATAACAAAATTTTTTAAATTTCTTTTTTAATTCAAAAAAAGATGTTTCCAAGCACTTTGAAGGTACTATCTAGTCATCATTGTTAGATACTTAATATTTCCAACCCTAAAAATGTGTCTTGTTTTTCTCTGAATCATTCAGAGCACTAGAACAAAATGATCTTATACACAAGACTCAAAAACGAATGTTTATTGAATTAATGAATACATTAATCCAAATGACTGTTCCCTTTTCCAGTCACTTTTCTGTATCTACAATAAGCCCTGCAGTGACTATTCTATACAGATAGACCGCTGCTAACTTTCCTACCCAAAGAGCATCTCAGTCTCTCTTCAAGCCACTTCTGGTCTCAGGCAAGCATCTCAGAGTCTCCCTCTTTCCTCTTTGACCTACCTGGTCCTTGACCATCTCAGGTCTCCAGTTGTTCCTCTGGACCACAGTCTTTATGCCCACCACAGGAAGATCATCTGGGGAATGGCAATCTCAGTCCATGGCCTCATTTCATTTCTAACCTGTATTATAATAGTACTGCTCTGTCTCTGTTGAATGATCCTTAGAGGACATTAGAGATAATTTGGGTGGTAGTTCAGAATTTTAAAAAGTTTTACAGCTTTCCCGACTGGTTATAAGTTGTCAAACTCATGAAAAATGTGAGCTGCAGATAAAACCCCATATGAATGCTCTTAAAACAGAAAAAAAATAATTACATAATATTACATTTTGTGGAAAGTGAGAGAAGACTCTATAATGGAGAAAAGAAGCCTCTATAATGGAAAACAACACCTGCATTTCCATCCAGCGGATATGAGTTCAAATCCTAACTATGCTCCTTATTAGTAATTTGACTTTGGACACTTCTTGGAATCTCTCACGTGTACAATGAATGTCATAGAGCCATTGTAAGGAATGAATGAGATTACATGTTGAAAGGGATTAAAGACATAGAATGGGCATTCGATAAATATTAATTGACCTACAACACATACAATTTAAGAAGCAAAGGAAGTGACCATTGAAACTACGAACCCTAAACTCTTATGATATCTCTGGTTGAATTTGGGGGGTATAACACAAAAAGCAATTTTATTTTTCACCTCAGTAATATATTCTCATGACAACTTTAGTCAGGAGTAGGGTTGACTAAATACAGTGTCTCTTACTTGGGGAACATAGAAGGATAGCATAGAAGTACAATTGCTTTTTGAACAGCAACAACCACAATACAGAGAAAGCACTCATCTATTTTATAGCCAAGTTCAGAAGAGGCACATTATGTTTATGGGAATTCAAGTGTGTGTGTGTGTGTGTGTGTGTGTGTGCGTGCACGTGTATGTGTGTGTGAGAGAGAGAGAGGGTCCCCCTATGTCCTTCCACTAAAGTCACCCTTAGACTGTGTTACCCAGAGATTGGGAGACCATGACCAAAGCACTCTGAGAAACCACAGAAGTTTAAATTTTAAGAGCAGTTAAGGGGCTTCCAAGGATAAATTTGCCTTATTCTCTGATTTTAGAACCTAATCCCTGAGGTAGAATCAGACCCACTTCCTATGAAAAATATTGGTTTCAGTAATAAATTACAAACATTTGATATTCACATGCCAGTTCTAGATTTTTTCCTTATTTTTGTCTTCGTTTTAATAGTATGATTTGATTTATCTGAAGAGCAAAATTATATTTTACCTTTTTAACTGAAATATAGTAATATCTCTTCAGATGATTTTTCAGCTGTCAAAGTCCAAATACTTAAGCATTATCACCACAAGATAAAGCCATTCATTAAATTACAAGGAAAGGGTCAAAATAACTTGACTTCATCTGTGGCTCTTGGTGGAGCAATGTTCCCCTTGTCTATAACATCTGTCCCTGGGCAACCTAAAGCCATTTACCATGTTGAAGATTGCCACCTTCTTTGTGTGTGATTTTGCAGGATGATGTACTCCTCTTCATGGACCAAGAAACACAAAGAAGATTTTAATGTTATTTGTAATGTTGCTTTTTATTGTGGTGGAAGCCCATGATGTGACCATGAAGTTTGTAGCACTATGTAATCTCCACTAGAACAATTTTTTTTACATTATTCACTCACTTATTTAAAGGTAGTTTGAATCACAACTAATACAGGTAAAATACTCGATAGCCATTTTCTCAACAACCAGAAATTAAATACAATGACATATAAAAATATCTTGACTTCATTATGACATTTTCTATATAAAAAAGCACAATTACATAAAATCATACACCCAATCAATTTTCAAGCACCTAGAAAAATTGAGTTCCTGAGCAAAAATCACTTTGGGGAAATACAAAATTCAGGGCAATTCTAGATAAAAGGTCACCCTATTATCTTTGGTGCTTCTTTATGTAATCTGCAGAGAAAACCATGGCAAGGCAGAGATTTGGCAGCAAAATATTTGTGTTCCGCCTCCTGCAGTGGGAAAGAGAAAGTTGTGTTCATTTTACTCCCCTGAATCAGCCCTATAACACATATTCTCCAGGCAACTTCTCCAGGCTGGCTTAATACCTACCCTGGGTGTCTTTAATGGAGATCCATTATAAACTTGGGAAAACATCAGCCCCTACAGAAACACACCTAGGAAGGAACTCCATCAGCCCATACTACCAAAGGGAGTAAAAGTAGATTTGCAACCTAAACTAAGTAGCAATTAATGGCAAGTAAAAAAGAATATGAGCTCTGAATAGCTCCAAATCCATGCATGATCCACACTATACTTTGCTTTTCACAGCCAATCTTCTCAAAGGGTTAGTTTATAATGAGTGACCTATTATTCCTCAATAGTCTTTTATACCTGTCATATCTCCACCCCACTACTCTACAGATTCTGCATTTTATAGATACTAACCACCTGCAAGTCATCAAAAGAAGCTTCTTTCCCTCCATCTCTCCATGGTGGACCTTCTCTTCTCTCTAGAAAAATCTATGCTTACTCAGCTCCTGGGCATCCTGCCATTCTGATTTTACTTCTTGGACCGCTCCTGCTGTTTCTGCCCCTCTTCCTCCAACCCCAAAGAAGTAGCTGGTTCCCGAATGACTGCCCTTTGCCCTCTTCTCCATCCCCACTGATCCTTGGCTATTTCAGCCACGTTCAGGGTTTCGAGTCCACGTATTCATGTGCATGGCTCCCAGCGCTGTCTCGAGGTCCAACATCTCTCAAAAGTTCTCATACTTATTTTCCAAATACTTTCTGGATATCATGTCAACACCAACTCAAAACGTACAACATGATAGATAGAGCCTTTCCAGGATGTACTGCCCGTTTTTATTGTTTGCGCCTCCACTGTCTCAATTACGCAGACTCAAAACATTAGAGTCATCTTTCATTCCCACCCTCTTCTTCATCTCTAACATTGAAGGAGCTGTGAAATCTCATCAATTTCAACTCCTCCTTATTTCTAGCTTCTATGTCTCCATTTCACCTGCCATTGCCCCAGTCCAGGCACCTCTCACCTGTCACCAGGAATCCTGTTTTCTTTACCTCCCTCCTCTGTCTTCTTTGATTTATCTTACAGAATGGGGAAGATTCTAAATACCAGGATGACAGAGATTGGATTTTTTTTACACAGCCAGTGCCTAGCACGTGCAATCCTAAATATTAAACTACCTTTTATGTAAGCACAGCTCTGCTCATGTTATCTTTTCCTCTTTCAACATTTCTCTGGTCCTCAGTATTTTCCTGATTAAAGAAATACTTTGGGGGTAAATAATGACCATGTTGATGGAAAGAGGTTACAGAGAGGGCCTGGAATATAAGGTAAAGGATAGACACATCGGTAGAAATGTAAGTTGGGGGACAGGTTTACGAGGAAAGGTAGTGAGTTTGAGTTTCGACGACAGGAATTTGAAGTGCTCATGGGACATCAGGTGAATAGAGCCACAGGCATTGGTGCCCATGAGAGATGTCTAGGCTAGAACTGAATGAGTGAGACTTGGAGAGAGAGAGAGACAGTAGAGCAGGTTGTCCGTGGCATCAACTCTGTAACCGGATTGCTGGGCTCAAATCCCAGTTCTGCTGCTCACTCTGTGAACCTTCTCAATGTTCTCAATCTCTCTATGCCTCACTTTTCTCACTTTTAGAATGGGCTTAAAAATCCCTACATCTTAAATTTTCATGAGAATTAAATATCATGAGAACAATGACCGGCACTCGGTAAGCACTAGACAGGTGGTTGTTATAATGATTTACATATTAGTTGAAGATTTGAGAGTGAATGAGATCCCCCAAGGAGAAAACATGATACAAAGAAAAGAACATGATAAGAGAGACTCCTGAGGAATTCCAGCGCACACTAGGTACTAACCGCAAAATAATAACATATGATTCTGGCTCTCACAAGGTGTATAATCCTGTGGGAAAGAGTATAAATTCCGCTGTAACTGAGGCATGAGGATAGTTTGATGGGAATATAAAAAGAAGAAAATTTTGAAAAAGAAACAGAACCTCTCTATCCAAGCACCATGTCCCTTTCTTTGGGAGAAGTTCTAAGTGAAAAAGGAAGATCGAGATGAGCGAGAAATCATTCCTTCCGTATCAGGGCGAAGAATATAAAAATAATCATCAGTGAGGTGTCTATTGGTTTCCGCATCATGTGCAGCCCCAATCTGGAGCTGGACTTTCAGGCTTTACCTGCGAGGATCATTGCCAGGAACCTAGGCGCACCAGTCCTGGGAGCACTATGCACTGGGGGCCTGCCAGTGACCCGCTCTGGCGCTGGAGCTAAGCCAAAACATGCAAAAAATAAAACCGAAAGCCAAACTCCATTCAGCTGTGTGCAGGACAATTACATTCAACCCTGTTTGATTATTTCCCTCCTCCTATTTACAGCTTCTTCCCTTTCATGAAAGTTTCCATTAATGTCGCATTGCACTGCTTTGGGGGAATGTGTTTACTTCTGCCTGCTCAGATCCATCCTTCCACAAAGGGAGGAAGTGCCAGGAAAAAAGAAGCTGCTTCTCAGCAGGGGTTGTGGGACCGGTAAATAGAGGCAGTACCAGTGACTCAGTGCTACTCAGAGAAGAGCAAGTTGAGGAGCTCAAGGGAGAAGACCCTCTAGGTATTTTGTTTTCACTAAGCCATGGCAAAGGCCTCCATGGCCATACCCACCATGGGGGTTAGAACCAACCATTAGGAGACCTGGGTTGTAACCCCACTTCTGCTCCTGTCTCCCCCTGTGACTTTGAACACGTCACTTAACTACTAGGAGTCTAAATTTCCCCATCATTAAACATAGGGGATGGGTTAGAGAATCTAGAAGTCACCTTCCAACATTCTGTCTCTTTAATATGATCATACTCTGTATTAATCTGATGGGGAAAGTTATGCTGAAACTGCAAGGAACCCCAAAGTCTCAGTATTTACCAAAACTTAGATTATTGCTGCTTCCTGTAAAGCCAGCTGTAAGTTTGGGCAACTCCCCAGAGCAATTGACTTCTGTGCAGTAACTCACTCTTCCAGGCTGACACAGGCTTTACCTATTATTCATACCATCTGGAACATATGGTCTCATTGATAACATGCAGGTAAAGAGGGCACCTAGAGAATCATATATGGGCTTTTCCCTGACTCAGCTCACGCGTGACGTACATCACTTCCACTCAGTTTATGTCAAGCAGAATGAGTTACATCCCTGCTCTACCCCTGGTGGTAGGGGAAGAGGGGCAAGAGAAGGGGTTGAGAAGTGGAAATTTCTGTGTTCTCAGAAGGGGAGAAGAACTGGATATTGATGAATGCTAGTGATGTCTACATACAGCCTCCTATCCAAGACAAAGAGATTAGTGTCCCTATAAGAAGACTTTGTATTTTTCCAGCTGCTTCCTAAGCAGTTCTGACAACGTTTTGAAGTCAGGAGGGAAGATATTACTATCTCCATTTTACTAGTCAGGAAACATGAAATGTGTCCAGAAGGTTGAGCAACATGTGTAATGTCACAGAGTCGCCGAATGCCTGGGACGGGACTAGATTCTGAGTCTCTCTGCTTCCTAGTGATTTAAAGAACACCAGATTGTATATCAAAAGACCTTCATTGGAACCCTGATCATTCATTACATTGACCTACAACTTCCTTGAGCCTAAAATTTCATACGTACATTAAGAGTATTAGAGACCTAGCTCAGAGTTTCCTTGGGACGATTAAATAAGATCATCAAGGGGGAAGCACCCATCACAGAGCAAAGCAAATATTAGGTAAACAGTATATTTTGTCCATTTAATAACACCACTGTGCCCTCAAACTGTTCAAAGATACAAGCTGTGTATTCTGACATCCAGAAGACCCTGCACACAGAAATTCTCAACTAATGTTATAAATTAACCAGAATCAGAGGTATTTTTATTGGAACTTGTCTACATGGAAACTATGACCTCTTGGGGGACTGGGCAGGTGTTACATTTTCCCCAGCATCTAGTGAAGTACCTAGAAGAAAGTAGAAGCTTAAAGCACAGGATTGTAACAACTGGGTGAAGTATATGCTTGGCACGTAGTAAGAGCTTATTATGCATTGTGGTTACTCGGTTTTTCCTTCCTTTTGTGTAATGCAAGGAAGTGAGAGGGGATAACAGGGAGGGAGGTTGGGAAAAGAGATGTTATGGACTGAATATTTGCATCCCCCCAACATTCATATGTTGAATCTAGTCCCTAGTGTGATGGAATTTGGAGATAGGGCCTTTGAAGGTCATTAGGTCATGAAGGTGGAGCCCTCATGAATGAGATTAGTGCTCTTACAAGAAGAGGCCAGAGAGCTAGCTTGCTCTCCTTCGGCCACATGAGGACACAATTAGAAGTCAGCCACCTGCAGACCAGAAGAGGGTCCTCACCAGAGCACATCCATGCTAGCACTTCCAGAACTGTGAGAAATAAATTTCTGCTGTCTCTCCACCAACCAGAATATGGTACTTTGTTACAGCAGCCAGAATTGACCAAGACGAGAGAGAACTTGTCATTCACTATCTCGGAACAGGGGGTGAAAACCATTAAGGACAGAAAAATGTATAGCTACTTATGTGAAGGACTCTTTGACCATGTTTCTTAGCAAAAAAAAAAAAAAAAAAATTCAACGTAAGAAAATAAATTCCTAGAGTTGGGAGAACGAACTCTTGCCCCATATTGAATGGAGCACGGGAAGTGCAAGGAGAATGATGGGTGATGGGGCTGTGCAGGGTGGTGTGTGTGTGTGTGTGTGTGTCTGTTCTCCCTGCGTCCCCTCCTCCGTGCCATGAATGGAGGCTGCTGCCGGCTCAAAGCTTGCTGTCTGAGTCAAGGACCAAATCCCAACTTCATAAAGTCGCCGTAATGATTCAGTGCCATGTGGCCTTCACGTGGGCTCCTTCAAACAAGTGACCTTGGCTGGCTATCTCCATGGTAACAGCTCACATCCCAAACTGTTCCTTCCTATGTGGGAGGAAACATTTCAGAAATGAGGAAAGGCAGAACTGAACAGTGGTTTTTCTCTCTTATGACCCTTCTCCTCTGGCAAATTGTGTCCTTTCCCTGAACATCACTGTCTCCTGAGGAAACCGTGCACAGAAGAGGAGGTTTCAGCAACTTTATTTGCAGTGTATGCCCAGGATACATTTTTAAAAGGAGGAGCCTGGAGCTGCTTTTCCGTTAGTTCCTTTTAAGTTTCATGCTGTGTTCAGCATTGCTCAGGATGCTTTTCATTAGCAGCTCCCCAAAGAGGAAGGCCTACATGTCCTCCTGTTGAAAGACAGAGCCTGCATGTCAGAGAGGATGGGTACCTTCCCCGGAGCTACAGAGCAACATGGCAGCCTCTACTGAAGCTCCACTTCCGCCCTGCCTTCCTGTGGTCCAGCCCCTGCCTGAGTCACCATCCTGGTTAGTCAGCTGACATGGGTCTCTCCAGCCCTAGACTCCACCTCCTGTCCCATGACCCATGATACTCCCTGTGATTTCCTCCAACAGGGTGCCTGGATTCTGGGTGAAATGATTAAGTAAATGTATGCTCTCAAACAAGAGAATTCATTACATTGTAAGCTCAATGTTCTGTCTGTTCCACTATGTCTAGGATCAGAGCAGCGTTTTATAGGATGATAAATGACCCTTCTTCAGCTGAGCCCTGAAAGTGCATGCCTGACCACAAAACCCTCCAGTTGCAGCTCTCAAATGTACCATGGGGTCTACTTTCCAACCAGAATCACAGGCCAAGAGCACTCACTCCTTGGCCCAGCTTCAGCCTTTCCTGGTAGTTTTGATCCCATGACTCTGCCCATGAAAGAAATCTTTTTCTCTGCAGCATCCCTGCCTGACTTTGACGTACAAAGGTGTAATTAGAACAGCATGGAGCAAGCAGGACGATCCATTTACCTCATCCCTAACATTTAAGTGCTTTAAAATATGGTTCTAATATCCTAGGTGCATGGGGCCAAATTCCCTTCTCAGTTTCTCACATGCATGAGTAAATCCACACAGACTAAACCCCTTGGGCCTTAGGTTCTGCTTAGAAGTTTTTTTGTTGTTTTTTTTTTGTTTTTTGTTTTTTTTTAAGAAAACAAATATTCCGTTAAAACGACATAGTGTACTCTGCATATTTTTAGGACAATTAGAGTTTAGAATTCCCTTTTCCTCCGCCCATGGTAAAAAGTTTTTTCCTTAACTATTTCCTCCCCCAGAATGACATTGAGCCGGGATAAATTGAAGAGCTTCCTTGTCTTTTAAAATAATCTTCTCATCTTACACTGTCAAAGTACCAACTGGTGGATTGAGATGCTTGATATGGGAAGCATCCAGGCTCCCCTGTACCTTTGCCAGATAAATCCTTTAGGGAGACAGTTATTTGTGAACCTAAGGGAAACATTTACTTCAAACAGGAAAACCAAACACACAGGAAACGGAGAAACATAAACGTCAGGCCACTGTCTACCATCTGCTTAATTCCAAATGGGTCACCGGTTTGGGTAATTTTTCTTTGGCGTTTCCAACTGTGCAAATAAAATCTTAAAGGAAACAGGCTGGCTGTGCTCAGAGCTATAGCAAGACCAGGGGGAGGAACCTAGACAGTCAGTCTTCATGTGGAGGTGACGGTGAGAGGAGAGAGGGCCAGCCCTAACTCATGGCATGTGTGCTTAGGTACGTTCGTAAGCTTGTGTGTACACAAAAATCTCCCTCCCCATTATGTATATGTGTATACGAATGTATATACAACATCTATATACAGCAGTTCCCTGCCCATCAGTCTGTGCCGCTGTGGCCACGTATGGATAATATTTGTCCAGGCAACATGTAAATCAAAGGTTTTCTTGCAACCAAATTTGGAGGAACATCTTCACAACAGTTGCCATGTCACTGCATGTTCACCCCACGGCCACCAAATTTTAAAACAGAAGTGGACGTAAGACCTATGTACAGCTTACTTTTTATTCAGTGCAAAGCATATCAAAGGAAGGAAGAACCTAGCCCTGCTCACTTTATGATTTAGGCAGAAATAAGATACGCCTTCATGGGAGTCTGACTTGGAAGATGACCCAGATTCAGAGATGGCTTGGAAAAATGCATCTGGGTTGTCTTCGAAATTAGGAGTTATATTGACGGATCAAAGAAAACTCATAACTTCCTAGGGAAAATGTGTTTATTTAAATTAAAAAATACTGTGAAAATTACAAACTGTTAAATACAGAAGACAATTTTGTACAACTTAATAGAATAAGAAGGAAGTATATACATCACTTTTTAATAGGCGCAGATAGACTTGCACCAAACTTCAGGATTAAGCAATGGAAAATGTGACAACGCACATGTCCATCGCAGTAACGTTTCAGAATTCAAGTGATTCCAGGCAAGGGGCCAAACTTAACTTGGCTTCTTTCACCTTAAACAGCCCCCTTTGGAGTAAATCCACACTCTGAATTTTAAAGTGAACGGGGGACCTTTTTTCCCCCAAACATAAATTTCCTCTAGCACTGTGTTAAGGCGAACTGATAAACCAGCTCCTACACTGTTAACCCTTCCATGGGAACAGTAGTTATTGCTGTCTCCAATCCAGGGAGAGCGTATTAAAAAAAAAAAGAAAAAAAAAAAGTTTCTGTTTTTACTAGAATTAAATTTGACCTTTTGGTGTGTTTCTCTTCTGCCTTGTCTTCAAGGGCCTAAAGAGTCTACTGCAAAGCGACTGACCACAGGAATACAGGGAAACATTACCAAGCATTCCTGAGCATTTTCTCTTAGATGTCTCATTCCCTTAACTGGAGCGTTAATAGTCCACTCCCCAGACAGCCCTGCAGAGTAAAATGTGGTATCTGCCTCTTTGATTCACTGCTGGGAAAGTGACGGCAGGGAATGGTTAGTGATTCACCCTGGATTTCCCAGCTACATGTGTTCTCCGTCTCCAACTGCCCCTTTAAGTAAGCAGATCCTTTTTCAGACTAACTGGCCAAGGGGGAAATATTTTGTCCAAACTTCCTCACACCAGGCCATGTAGGATTTATCACAGAGTCTTAAAATCTAAAGACATCCTCCCAGCCCTCTGGGGATCTAGATCATCAGGAATCTCAGGAAGGCAGTAAGCCTCTGGATGACATGCCCAGGACCACACAGCAAATCAGATTCGGGGCTTGGTATTAAGAAACAGAGAACTTGGACCCCAGCTCTGCACAATCTCACCGGAGTATGCCCTTCTAAGTCTCAGCTACGTGAAGAAATGCCATGTTGTGGAGGCCCACATTATATCCTCTCCCAGCTCAGAAAACTGGGCTGGGAAAAAAAAAGCAGCAGCGGAGCTAACGGTTTGGGTTTGTTCAACCTCACCATCACCCCTTCTGGAAAGATTGGGAAGCTTCCCTGCATGGTCATGCGGAGTGCAGGTTAGATTCTGGGGAAGCCCTTCCAAGCAAAAAAGATGTCATGTCAGCATGGGATGCTGGATGGTCCCAGATCAGAGTTCAAAGTCACAGGTTAGACAAAGGGTCAAAATAGCAGATTAGTTTTATAATCCCAGCCAACGAACGTTAACAGGTTTAAAAATTGCCTATTGTTTCCTTACAGAATGCAAATGGACCAGATTCAGATCTCCAGCTCCCTCCCATCAAAAGTCCTCCGTCAAATATCCCCCCTTTAACCCAAAAGACCTCTAAAAGCAGCTCTGTAACCCCAGGGGGAACTAAAGCCACAGGTTCACATTAGAGGTACTTACAGCCAATCAGATGTAGAAGAACAAAGCTCTAGGCAAATTGTCAAATGGAAACTAGTCCCTCAGGTTGCCCTAGGCATTTGGCAGCCCTGGGAGTGGGCAGATGTTGCAGGTGTAACCCAGGGCATCCCGTGAGGAGACAACCGCAAGCACATCGACCTGCCGAATTCTGCACAGGAACCCCGACCCCCAGATCCCAAGGAAAGGTACACACTGCGCATCTTCAGGGCTGTTTCAGCCGCCCGTCCACACCACAGGCGCGTCGTGGACTGCGGGCTGCTGCTGGCTCCGCCTGAGACTTGTCCCCCACCCCCCACCCCCATTCAGGGGCTTGCCGAGGGTCTCCTGAAAGCGGCAGTTGCCCTGCAAAGGTGAAACCAGACGCAAAAAGTGCCCTTCCTCGCTCTAAGGGTGCTGGCTGATGGGGCCTCCTCCAGAGGTCCCGGGGGTGCTAGGAGTTCTGGTGGATGTTCTCCGAGGAGCCTTCGCTGCTTTCGTTGAGGGGCGTCTCCGAAGTCTCCTCCAGCTCGTCGTCCGCCGCCTCCTCCTGGATGGTGAGGTGCACGTCGGGCGAGGAGGACTCGGAACTCACGCTGTCTCCTTCCACGGAGCAGAGGGTGCAGGACAGGGCGGGCGCCACGCTCTCCTGCAGCACGTTCAGTACCATGGGCACCTGCACCGACCTCAGGCCGGACGTGGTGGGCAGCGGCTTCATGGCCTCCCCCCAGAGCCTCTCTTCGTCTTTGTACAGCAGCAGGAGGCTGGATTTCTTCTCCCGCCTCTTGGATTTCACGTAGCCCAGCATGATTCCAATCAAGAAAATGCCGTAGAAGGACATGACCACCAGGACGTAGAAGTATTCGTTGCCGTTGCCGTTGCCGCTGCCGCTGCCGCTGCCCGGCACATGGGACTCGAGGGGGCCGCTGGGGGCTGCGGTGCTGGCATGCGTGCTGTTCAGAGGCTCCATCTTCAGCATTGAAGCTCTGCTCACACAGCCAGGGTCTGGGGAGAAACGTGCAGGTAAGAACTCTCCCACGGGGCGGCCACAGCACAGGGAGGAAGGAGGGCGAGCACGAGATTTGTGGAACTGCAATATCAAAAAAGCGTAAAGCTGCGAGGAGAAATAGCTGCAAGAGGTCCCACCAAACAGTTAACAGGGGTCAGCTGTGAGGAGCTGCGGTGCGTGCGGACACGGGGAGGTGGGAGGGGATGAGAGGAAGACTTTTAGTTTTCGTGTATACATGTCCATCATATTTTTATTTCATAAAGGGAGCATGTAAAAAGCTTCGCTTTTATCATTTTAAAAGAAAAAAAATCAGTGTAAGACAAGGGTGCATAGAGAAAAGAAATAACGTCTTAATCACGGGGAAACTTTTTGAACTGACTGAGCAGAAAAAAATGTTTGCATTTTGCTTTCAAACGTGAAACTATTTTTAATTCAGGACAAAATTTCCTTAGGGAAAAAAGAAAGGAAAAGAAAACTGCATCTACACATTGCTAGAAATATCCTTTCATTATGTTTCCGAAGCAAAGCAGCGTTGCTAACTTACCAAGGGCTGGCAAATTTGTCCCAAGTCCTGAATTCCTAGATCGTCAAGTCCAAGAGACTTCTTGCTCCGTGTGCGGCTCGGCGCTCTGACAGTTCCGCTGCGGCCCTTGGGATATACAGTCAAGAAATACATCGTCACGTGTTCAGGGAGGAAAATTTACAAGAGGTTGGTCGTGGCAGAGTGAACAGTGAACTCACAGCACGGCAGTTCAACTCACTGAACTTTGCAGCTGTGAACAGAAAAAGACTGGGAAGCAGGAACAGCTTCCCACCCTGCCAGCACCCAGCCAAAGTTTTCAGGTGGCCATGAAAAAGGAGAAAACAATGTACCCAGCTGGAACTGTTCCCCCAAAGTCCACTCTCATTGAAAATTAGATCACGCTTCATCTCTCTCTTGGGGAATAACCATGATGTCTCTCAAGGTTTTCAGAGACAGACAAATACCATAATCTAGATAAAAGATAGTTGCAAGCAAGCACAGGATTTACTGTCAGGGAACCAGGGCTTAAGTTTCAGCTCTTCCGCTGACTATGCAAATGTAATAAATCCTCACTGAACCTTTCCTTACCTCAGGTTCCTGATCTGTGAAACTGTTGGACGTAGGGGGCTTCAAAATGTAGAATTATATGAACTGTGCGAGCTTTTGAGTCCCTGTCAGCTTAATCATTCTAAGATTTAAGGCTGGTGAGTGTGGGTTAGCCCTTTAAAAACACAGAGAGATTCTACCTGTCTTCTGCATCATAATCTCCTAACGCTCATAAATCTATTCTTTTAACAATAATAGATATATATCTTCCAGATGCTTTCCAATAGTCTGTGTGAAGTGGAAACAGGTTACAGCGCAAGATACTGCAGGCAAATTTTTCTCCAGTTCTACGACGCATAACTGCTCCTCCGGGGCATCACACAGAGACATTCACACATCTCTCTGCTGTCAGGGGAGGAGCAGGGATTCTTCTGGTGAAGCAACTGAGCACAGTTCAAGCTTTTAAAACCTAGCAGACCCTGTGTTAAAAAGGTCACAGAGATCAAAACTGGTGAAGGCAGGGCTCCACTGGTGGCGCAGTGGTTGAGAGTCCGCCTGCCGATGCAGGGGACGTGGGTTTGTGCCCCGGTCTGGGAAGATCCCACATGCCGGGGAGCGGCTGGGCCCGTGAGCCATGGCCGCTGAGCCTGCGCATCCGGAACCTGTGCTCCGCAGCGGGAGAGGCCACAGCAGTGAGAGGCCCGCGAACCGCAAAAAAAAAAAAAAAAAAAAAATGGCGAAGGGATTGAAGACTTTGGTGTCAGTCCGTCTGCTGCCCGGGATGCTTATTCTGAGAAGCTTTCATCCTAAATTGAAGTAAAGCAGGAAGAATGCTCTGCCCCCAGTTGCCTGTGGCCTGTGAATTGCAGCCAGACTCTCTTGGGGAATCTACTCCAGGGAAGACATCTCTTGTGGTCCTGCTGTTGTTAAATTGAAGCTGAAGGGAAACATGGTACCATCCCTCTGCTCCAACAGGCACATATACAGCCCAAGCATGGGGACTTCCGCTGCTGCTACATGAACCCACTGGGGTAGCGCCTGGCTCTAATTCTATTTGGACACCTGTGGAAAAAGCAGTATGAGGAGTGCACGTTGCTGTTTTCCCCACTGGTCTACTCACCTTGTGGTTTGGGTGGTGCTGGCCCATAAGTCCCCAGCTGGCTATCAGGTATCGATAGCTGACCATTTCAACTCCAAGATCATCCATACACTGGAACTTTGCTCACACCAGTAAAGACATCCCCAGAGTTACATCTACTTAAAAAGCTCCACAGCTACCTTGGTCAAGGTAGACATGGCCTTTTCAACCTGTACTTATTTAAGTACCTGAAGGCTTTCTTCTTCAGCTATGCCTACAGTGGTTTGCCAGGGACACCAGAACAAGAGAGACCCATGAAAGTAATGCCTGTTGATCTTGTAGTGTTGATTATGTACCCTGGGATGTATGAGATTAAACATCACCCAGGGATGGTCAAACATTGCAATTTGGAAGCTTTGAGGAGGCAGAGAGGAGGTGGGAAAGGGGTTACCAGACTTAAGGAACAAGGAAGTACAAAGCCTGGTGCCAAGGAGCCAAACAGAGGTTGAAGTTTCGAACAAGATAAATCTTCAAAACCAAGCCAACAGTCCCAAGATGGTAAAACCAAGAAAAGACATGGATGTATCTAGAATGGCATCCAAAGGATAAAGCAATACAGGGACATAGGAAGAACACAATCCATTGCAGGTGTCACGGAGGGAACAACCCAAGTGAAACTCTGCTGGAGGCCTGCTTGGTGTCCCTGCTGCCTCTGGGACCTCGTGCTGACTCCTACATATGTTTCTCTTACAGTTAAGTGAAATGATGCAAGTAAAGCACTTAGCACCGTATCTGGAAGAATGTGTACGCTCAGTCTATGCTATTTGTTGTCACTGTTGACAGTGTCCTGTTGTTACCAAGGGCTTCAGTTTGCTTCCTGATTGGACATGTGCCTGTCTTCATATTTTTCATTGTTGCTCTTTTCTCTCCCACCAAGGACGGAATTTAAGATGTAAGTCTTGCAGCCTCACAACACGAAGCTCAGTCTTCTCTCCAGCCCTCGCTCATAAAAATATTATGAGAATTATGGCAGTGAATAATGACATAAATAGTCAGGGAGGAAAGAAAAGCATCTAGAAAGTGCACTCTATCAGGGCAAGGATGGGGACACACAAGAATTATTGATTACATCTACTTTATACCATAGTATCAAGAGACAGCAATGTTAAAGAAATAAATCCTTTCTGCAAATATTTTCTCCTAGTCTGTGGCTTTCCATTTTCTTAGCAGTGTCTTTTTGAAGAGCAAACATTTCTTGATACTGATAAGTCCAACTTATCAAATTTTTTTCTGATTTGTGTTTTTTGTATCCTAAAAAAATATTGTATAAACCAAGGTCACAAAGATTTTCTCCCATTTTTCTCCTTGAAGTTTTATAGCTTTAGCTCTTACATTTAGGTTCACGATCCATTTCAAGTTAATTTTTGTATATAATGCAAGGTATGCGTCAAAGTTTATTTTCTTTTTTTATATGGGTGTCCAATTGCTCCAGCACCATTGGTTGAAAAGACTACCCTTTTTCCCATTGAATTATCTTGGAACCTTGTCAAAAATCAGTTAACCATTTAATTGGTCCATTTCTGAACTCTTTAATCTGTTCCGTGGATCTATCTATCTATCCTTGCATCAGTGTCATGCTCTTTTGATAAATCCATTTTGAACTGGGATTTTTCATGAGTCTAAAATATGCTGCGGTCCATCCCTAGCTAAGTGTCTATTGTGAACCAGGCATTGGGAGAGGCTTTGCTTACTTCAACCCTGTGTGGTAAGTATCACCATAACTATTCCATAAATAAGGAAACTGAAGGTTAGAGAGACTAAGTAAATTGCTCAAGACCACCTCACTAGTAGTAGAGTTAGGATTTGACCACAGGTCTGCAGGTCTGTATAATTCCAGAACCCATTCTCTTTCCACTACCCTTTGTCTCACTCAATGGGAACCAGGAAAGGAACTGAGAAAGAGTAGAAGATAAAAGATGATGGGGCTTCCCTGGTGGCGCAGTGGTTGGGAGTCCGCCTGCCGATACAGGGGACACGGGTTCGTGCCCCGGTCCGGGAAGATCCCACATGCCGCGGAGCGGCTGGGCCCGTGAGCCATGGCTGCTGAGCCTGCGTGTCCGGAGCCTGTGCTCCGCAACGGGAGAGGCCACAACAGTGAAAGGCCTGCGTACCACACACACAAAAAAAATAGCATGGATTTGGAAGAAACACTTTATCACTGCATGTTCGCATTTATGTTTGAGTATCTGACCATCTAGGGATTCACTTTTTTAAAAGTTTTATGAAGACTCAAAAGAAGTTTAAAAAATACTTTTTTTTTTTTAATTTTAATTTTTTTTTTTTTTTTTTTTGCCGCTCCGCAGCATGTGGGATCTTCCCGGACGGGGGCACGATCCCGTGTCCTCTGCATCAGCAGGCGGACTCTCAACCACTGCACCACCGGGAAGCCCCATGCTATCTTAATTGTTGGAGGCTAAACCAACCTTAATATATTCTGGAAGTTATCAGTGAGCTAGTAATAACTTTATCCTAGGTTCATATTTTCTATAATGAAACAATTTCCCTTTTGCTTATATATACAAATGATTTCTAGTCTTGTTTTGATTTTTTTCCCCAACTTTATCATGACAAACAACTTTCTCCAGAGCTTTAAGTTTTTAAATTTCCTGGTAACATCATTTTCACCCGACGACCCAAGGGTCCCTGACCACACATCTCTGAAATTATGTTAGCAGCTTCTGTGACTAAACAAACTCCGTGCTGGGATAATAGTGCAGTGGTGAATCTCATCAGATTAAACGTAAATCTGGAGTCCAGAGATCTGACCCAGCTCAGCCCCACCCATGCTACGTGACTGGCTCAGTTGCATAATTTCTCTGTGTTTCAGTTTTAGCCCCCTCAGGCATGTCAAGAGTAGGAAAATTAATTGTCTCAAGATACTCAAAAATGTCCCATAATCCATGAGGCCATCCCTGTCCTGAGGAGACAGTAAGGAACAGAACAGAACAAGATGTGGGATAACCAGGCTGCAGAGCTGGTAGAGTGTTAAAAAATGAAACCCTCAATGCCCACCCTAATTTTGTTTTTCCCAGAAACCCTTTCTGAAAAACTGTGTCTGGGAACTCTTGCAGTGGTCATTCCTCCTAAAGCCCTGAGTCACCCTCCCTAGACACATACATTTTAGCATTTCTATCACTTGGAGTAAAACAGGACTGGGTATCTTATAGTGTTTAAGAAGACCTCCAGTCCCTCCTGTAATACCAGCTATGTCTCAGGGGGACGTGGCTGTAGGCAGATCCTGCTTGGACATCACCCAAAAGAGATTAGGATGAAAGAGTGCAGAATGCCTGAAATTAAAGAGTGCCTGGTAAGTCTGCCATTAACTTGCCTTTGCTATTTATTATTCAGACTATTTTTCACCTGGTATTTATTTAACAAATACTTGCGTAGTGCCTAAAATGTCTCAGAAACTGCTCTAAGCACTTTACAAATTTTATCTTATTTAATCTTCCTAAACTTTCTAGGAGACAGGCTTTATTATCATCCATTTTATACAGATCAGGAAACTGAGGCACAGAGTGGATAGAGTAGGCTGCCCAACATCGCACAGTTAGTACATGTCAGAGCTGGCATCGGAAGCCAGGGCTGAGACTTTGAACCCAGAGTCTTTGGTTCCAACACCTATACCATGCGGTCTCTTCTAGTTATTGAGTTTTTGCACTATGCAACGGAACTGTAGTAGGTGAGAGAAAAGAGAGAGACAGACAGACAGAGAGTCTAAGTGCTCCCTACAGCCTACAACTTGCTGGACACAGAGGACTGGGCTCATTTCCACACCTGGGAAAACCAGAAGGGGACTATGGCCCCAGCTCTGGAGAGAGGTTCCTGAGTTAGGGAAGCCCATGCTTCCAGAGTTTGTCAGGAAAAAGATATGGGAGTGTTTCGGATAGGCCAGATGTGTGCCACACAGAAGGGAGCACACAGACCTGGGATACGGCTAGCTCTTGTCCAAGGCGACAGCCCAGAGGCTAAGAAAGGAGATGCATTCCCCACATCCAAAGGAAGTGCCTGGAATGGGGTCAGAGGTCATAGCCCTGTCCACCAATGGACAAGGCCCAAGGCCCAAGGCCCAAGGCGTAAGGGGGAACATAGAAGGGGGAGGGGATGTAGCAAAAGAAGCTTTAACTTTAAATGAACTTGAGGATTTTTGACCATGATGTGGGAATGAACATTTTAATTACTGAACTGAAGCTGTTTGGGGAAACTAGGGGCAGCCAGGGGATTTTTATTACCTAAGAGAGACCAGAAAAGTTGTGGGATCTGCACCCAGATTTCCATCACAGGGCAGGGGAGGAGCTGGCCCTAGAGAAGGAGTCTGAAGAAGCTGTGGGACTCAACATAAAGGCTTGCTTTACGATGACACCCTGCAAGTCCTGCTTGTTTATCACAAGATTATGTGTGCAAAATGCTTGGATCTGTGCCTAGAACTAGCAAGAGTTCATTTATCATAAATATTAAAGAACATTAGAAAAATGCAGAAAGACAATATTTGGGGCACTCCGTGGCATTATCCATCTTAAATTTAAGTTGAAGAACCATAAGTGGTTGTTCACTATTTTATTCCCGGCACCTAGAAGGGTACTTGGCCCACAGTAGACCTTCTAGAAATATTTGTTGAATGAATAACAGAAGGAAGGTGCTAAGTACTCTTCACAGACTTTCTCATTTAATTTTCACAAGAGCCCACCCAATAGGGCTACCATGAGCAGAATTTTATAAACGTGGAGACCTATTGAAATCTCGCCAGACACGTACTCCATTTCTGGGACACACACTACTCAGTGGCTGTGGGTCACTTCCTCTGACCACAGCTAATAAAGAGGTCAGGACCAGCTTCAGAGCATGATGGAAAAAGTGTGCTAATAAAGGGTTTCAGGGATTTCAGCTGAGGAGGGCAAAGCTGACTCTCTTTAAAAGGAAGGTTTTGAAGCCCTTAAAAGATTTTCTTACACCTTCCAAGTACCAGATTATCAGATGATACCACAGAATCCAATAAAAACTGAGAGGTGGACTCCAGTTAATAATACAGTACTGTATACTTAAAAGTGGTTGAGAGTAGATCTTAAGCATTTTCACCACACACACAAAGTTAACTATGTTACCTATGCGAGGTGATAGATGGGTTAATTACCTTGCTCTTGGAAATCATTCAAATTATATGTGTATCAAAGTATCACCTTGTACACTTTAAATGTATACAATTATATTTGTCAATTATTCCTCAGTAAAGTTTAAAGAATAAAATTAAGAGATGAAGCTGGAGTCCAAAGCACCGGGCAGCCCAAGGCCAACAGGCCATGAAGAGCCACAGCCATGGCTGTACAAGCAGTCAGGGTCTACCCTGCTCATTAAGGAAAGCTCACCCAGCAATGTCAGGCAGGCAGGCTTTGCCTATCTGGTCACCACTGGAACCCAAAGATACCAAAGCCAGCTCTTCACACACGGTAGCAATTGGAAGGAGTGGCACACGGCCTCCCACAAGCGACCAAGGAGAAAGAAGACCTGGACACTGGATGGCTGAGAGAGAAGCATTCCTTCTGAGCTCAAAAAATACTTCACTCCTGCCCATAAGCAAGAAGTAGTGTCCGAAAAGATTATCCCTGCTGAATAGTGAGCATGAGGATAGGAGAATGTAGCCCCAGCCTGCCAGGGGAGTCCTGGGGAGTGAGGAAGTCACATGATAAATTGGGTAGACTCAGAGCTAGATGTCTCAGATTAATATTCCCAGAAATTTCAGCCAAACCCATGTCATGGTCCTGGGCCCACGCTCGACTATGCATAACGTCGATTCATGATATATTCACTTGGCCTATAACCGTTCATTTATTCATTCGCTGATTTGTTTAGTCAAATAAATACATATGGCCTGCAACCTTAACTAATACATGTTTCATAAAATTAAAGGATCAAAACAACAACAAAAAAGTGATCGATTGCAAAGAAATAAGTCAAAATAAAAATGAGCGATGCACAACAGCAGCTGGCGTTGGGACTTTGTCAGGTCCTAAGTTTCTTGGCTGAATAATGCTGGCTTCCTCTTTGAACAAGACCGAACATTTGTCTACAATGAATCACACTCCAGCTCCCAGCAGCGCAGACGCAGGGCTGGGATCTCAGAGTGCTGGATCACCATGGCGCTCCTTAGACTCCAGCGATTGCCTAGCGTGAGAGCAGTAGGGCTAATTAGCCCTGCCATGACAGTATGACTAGCAACGCAAGCCCAACCTCCAGAAGGCCAGGCCCTTGAGGCAAGTCTCCTGGGAAAGGAACTCTTCTTTTTTTTTTCTTTTTTTTCTATAAGAAAAAAATATCTGAGGATCATTTGAAACTGTACTCTATGCCTTCACTTTTATTTCTGGTGTAAAGGGTCAAGTTTTTCCTCTGGAGTAGGAGGGCAAATTTTAGCTCTTCCATCAGTCTAAGAAAAGGTTGGTTAGATTATCCAAGCCACCTAGGCATACAAAGAAAAATAATAATCACCGTAGCAGCAAAGAATGGGTAGAAGAGCAACAAAGTGTTTAGAAACACAGATTCCAGAATCAGATGCCTGCACTTGAGTCCCACTTTCTGCTACTCACCAGCTGTGTGGCCCTAGGCAATTTATTTAACCCATCTGTGCCTTGATTAAGGTTGTAAGGACTAAATTAGATCATGTATAAGCACTTTGCACATTGTCTGGCACCTACTAAGCACTCCATAACTTAGCTATTACTATTAGTCCTGACCAGGGCAGGGCAATGTGCCTAACATTTTTAATTGAGATATCATTTGCACACCATAAAATTCATCATTTTAAAGTGTACAATTCAGTGGTTTTTAACTTATTCATAATGTTCTGCAACCATCACCACTATCTAATTCCAGAACATTTTCATCATTCCAAAAACAAGCCCTACACCCAATACCAGTCACCCCATTCCCACTCCCCACAACCACCAGTCGTCTTTCTGTCTCTATGAATTTGCTTATTCTGAACATTTCCTAGAAATAGAATCACACAATATGTGGTTCTTTGTGACTGACTTCTTTCACTTAGCATAATGTCTTCAAGGTTCATCCATGTCATAACATGTATCAGTACTTCCTTCTTTTTACGGCTGAATAATATTCCATCGTATGGATATACCACATTTTGTTTATGCATTCATGGATATTTGGGTTGTTTCCACTTTATGTCTATTGTGAATAATGTTGCTCTAAATATATATGCATAGGTTCTTGTTTGAACATATGTTTTCAGTTCTTTGGGGTATATACCTAGGAGTGGAATTGCTGGATCATATAGGAATTCTAAGTTCAATTTTTCAAAGTACCACCAAACTGTTTTCCACAGAGGCTACACAACATTACATTCTTAACAACAATTTTTGAGGGTTCCGGTTGATTTACATCCTCATCAACACTTGTTATTTTTCTGTATTTGATTATAACTATCCTAGTGGTTATGAAGTAGTTTCTCATTGTGGTTTTGATATGCATTTCCCTAATGACTAGAGATATTTAGCATCTTTTTATATGCTTATTGGCCATTTATGTATCTTCTTTGAGAAATGTCCATCCAAGTCTTTTGCCCATTTTTTTTTAATTGGGTTCTTTGTCTTTTTATTGCTGTGTTGTAAGAATGCTTTATACTTTCTGGATAATAAAACCTTATCAGATATATGGTTTGCAAACATTTTCTCCCATTCTGTGAGTTGCCTTTTCATATTCTCGTTAGTGCCTTTCATGCACAAAAGTTTTTAATTTTGATGAAGTCCAGTTAATCTCTTTTTCCTTTTGTTGCCTGTGTTTTTGGTATCATATCTAAGAAATTGCTGTCCTGTCCAAGGTCAAAAAGATTTACACCTGTATTTCCTTCTAAAATTTTATAGTTTTAGCTCTTACATTTAGTTCCTTGATTCATTTTTTATTTAATTTTTGTATATGGTGTAAGGTAGAGGTTCAAATTCATATTTTTGCATTTAAATATCCAGTTGTCCAAACACCATTTGTTGAAAAGACTATTCCTTCCCCCAATGAATGGGCTTGGTACCCTTGTGGAAAATCAATTGACCATAAGTGTATGAGTTTAATTTGGGGCTCTCAATTCCATTCCATTCCACTGATCTTATATATCTAGCCTAATGCCAGTACCATATTGTTTTGAACTCTGTACCTTTTGTAGTAAGATTTGAAATCAGGAAGTGTAAGTCTTCCAATTTTGTTACTCTTTCTTACAATTGTTTTGGCTATTCTGGGTGCCTTGTAGTTTCATATGAATTTTAGAGGATCAGCTTGTCTATGTCTGAAAAAAAAGACAGTTGGAATTGTGAAAGTGATTTTATTGAAACCATAGGTCAGTTTGGGGAGTATTGCCATCTTAACAATATCAAGTCTTCCAATCTATGAACAGAGGATGACTTTCCATTTATTTACCTCTTCTTTGATTTCTTACAACAAGCTTCACAGTTTTCAGTGAAGAAGCTTTGCACTTCATTTGGTAAATTTATTACTAAATATTTTATTCTTTTTGCTGCTATGGTAAATGGAATCGATTTTTTCATTTTATTTTCAGGTTGTTCGTTGCTAGAGTATAGAAATACAATCAATTTTACATATAGTTTTTATATCCTGCACCCATGTTGAATTTGTTTATTAGTTCTAACACGTTTTTTAGTGAATTTCTTAAATATCTCTCCATATACAATGATATCATCTGCAGATAGAGATCTCTTTACTTCCTCCTTTTCAATCTGGATGATCTTTATTTCCTTCCCTTGTCTACATGTTTGGGACTTCTTGTTTGTTTACTGAACTCTCTGGATTAACTCTGTACCATCTGTATCCTTTGTCATGTGTGGCCACTGAAGTCTCTACTCAGTTGGTTTAGTGGTTAGCTAGTGACTGGACAGAGATTTATCTTACTTAAACTCCTAGAACCAATAAATTTCCTATTCTTTACCATAGGGTTCTGTGTGCATGTTAGGGCACACATTCAACACTTAGCAGGCAATTTACAACTCTGCCTTGGCCTTCACTTCCCACTTGCACAGAGCCTCGCAGTCAGCCAGAGGTGAGAGTTTAGGGCCTATTTAAGAGTTTCCTGAGCATGCCCCTCCCCCTATGCGTATGATTTTCTAGATTCCCAGGAAGAGGTCAGAGCTTTTCAAAGCCCCTGTGAATAGCTCATTCCTCAGTTTTTTTTCTTTTAAGTTTTTATTTCTGTTTTTTGGAGGGGGGTTTGTAAGTTTATTATTTGCCCCAAACATTATTCACTGCCTGAGGCAGTCACGAAGTTAATCAATTGTCTCTAATTGTTTCAACAAGTTCTTCTGGATAAAAAGCTTTCCTCACTGGATAAGTTCTAAGTTAAGAAACTAAAGACAGCCTTGCAAATAGTGTTTCCCATGAAACAACCAGAAAGGTAAAATAATGACAGTTCTCTAGAAATGAGGCTTTGAAGGAGCTCCCATCCCTCTCTGCTCCCTCTGGTGGCTGCCAGACTACTAGATTTCAGTGCGATTTCATTTTCAGGCTGTTAATTTTTTTTAATAGATTTATTTTTTTGGATATAGACCATTTTTAAAGTCTTTATTGAATTTGTTACAACATTGTTTCTGTTTTATGTTTTGGCTTTTTGGCCCCGAGGCATGTGGGATCCTAGCTCCCCAACCAGGGATCGAACCCACACCCCCTTTATTGGAAGTCTTAACCACGGGACCACCAGGGAAGTCCCTAGGCTGTTAATTTTTAAGGCTACTGTACAACTGAAGAAGAAGATGGGAATAAGGCAACTTAAAACACCATAAAGCTTGCTGTTCGTACTGAGATTCAGCCATCTTTCTTGAACATACACTTCCCAGATTGCTGCAAGACTTTGGCTAGTTTCCAGAGTTCTGAAAAAGTCAATTCTGACCACAGTGCCAGATTTCCTGTGGCTTTTGTGGAGGAGAGAATTTTCAGAGGCCCTTACTCTGCAATTTTCAATGACATCTCTTCTGCCTAGCATTATGTATGCAGTATAGCATTGTGGTCAGAGCTTGGGATCTGCCAGCCAGACTGCCTGGGTTCAAATCTCATCTCTACCAGTTACTAGCTGTGTCACCTTGCTAGGTCAAGTTCCTCAAATTCTCTGTTGAGAACTACCTCAATTTCCTTCTCCAGGAAGTAGAGATATAAGAATAGTATCTACTGCATAGGATTGTCATAAGGGATTAAGAGTTAACACGTGAAGAAAATCTAGTACAGTGCCTGGCATGTAGTAACTACTTAATAAATATCAGTATTATTGACACTGCTGTTCTTATTATCTCATTCCTCAGCGCACTGCTAGGGGAAGTGCTATCACTCTATCCTTTGACAAATGAAGAAAGGGGAGCAGAAAGAGGTTAAGGAGCTTGCCAGGGGTCACGTAGCTAGTAGTCCCCACTGTGCTGCTACAAACCAAGGTGCATGGTGATCCCCAAGTTTATGTCTTCATATGCCACTGACCAGCCATAAAAGGAGTCAGGGTCTGGTGGCAAATATAATAAAGACTGAGCTCCACAGCTGTGAACACTATGATCCCCCAAGGACTGGAGTCTCCCATTGCACCTTTCTTTTCTCAGTACAGAGGGTCCCCAAGTTATAAAAGTTCAACTATAATTTTTCAGCTTTACAATGGTGTGAAAGTAATATACATCCAGTAGGAACCAGACTTTAAATTCTGAATTTTGATCTGTTTCCCGGGGCTAGCAAATATATGGTAAGATACTCTCTCCTGAGGCTGGGCAGTGGCAGCTAGCCACAGTTCCCAGTCAGCCAAGCAAGCATGAGAAGTAAAAAGGAATACCTCCTTAGCTCCCAACCCATCAGGGACCCAAATGCCTTTAGAGCATGGGCAGCTAGAAAACCTAGTGGGAATGGTCCAGGGGTCTTGCTGGGGCTGGCAAGGGCTGGGATGCTTCTGATATTCAGTCACCCGCAAGGAGTGTGGCCCAGACCAGCAAGAAATGAAAAAGAAAAAACAGTTGGGAGGGTATTGCTCTACTCCTGGGAAGGGGACTTTAGCGGCATCAGTGAGAAGACGAAGAAGGAGCTGGACGTGAATGATTTGATGGGGTCATGCCCCAGGCAGATCAAACTGTGCTTTGTTTTTTTTTTCTTCTTCTGAAATCATCTTCAGGGCACCGATGCTCACTTCCTTCCCACCACTTGTTCCGTTCAATCCCCTCAAGTGGGCAAGTGTAGCTATGAGAGCATCACCTTCAGGGCATGGAAGGTAAGCACCCTGAAAGATGAGAGAGGACTAATGCATCCTAAACCTCTAAGTGTTTAGGCTTAGAGAAGATGGGCAGACCTTGGGAAACTGAGACCTCGGGAAACTAAGGGACCAGGGTCTGGATTCCTGGGCTCCAGGTCACCCTCTCCCACACTGGAGCCACGGGCAACATCTTAGGAGGACCAAGCCCCTGTGAAGAGCAGTGAAGAACATCCTGCCACGTTAGGGCTAACTTGAGGGGCACTGAGGGTGACCCCGCACCATAACAGCTCAGACACAGGCTGCCCTTTGCTTGAGGTGGAACACCGCTCTGCCATGCTTCCAGACCTCACTGGCACCTTGCAGGCCATCTAATGAGAGGGGTAATTGCCACCTGCACCTCAAAACTTTTTTCCAAATCACTCAGCCAGTCAGACAGGCTTCTACAAACTACCCACCAACCACCACTGTATACATGGAGCTGGGTGGTATGTAGGTGTAGGAGGAATCATCCATCAACCTACCTTGAAGCTGGACTGGGGCACCCTAGAGCACAGCAACAGGTGTGGAAAGACAGGAAGGAGGTAGAAGGAAACATTAAAGTTTGCTAAGCTGGGCAAAGACAGAAGTTGGAAGGAGAAGCTCATTTGGAAGAGAAATGGTGTGTTCCCTGTGGGCACAAGTGCAAGCTGTCTCGTGTTGTACAGGAAGCTCTCAAATAGTAACATGCCTCTGAGCAGCCATTTCCCAGCTCCCCGTACTGTTCACTCTGGACCACTGTCTCCATTCCCACACCGTCACCTGCTCTATACCTTCAAAGCCTAATTCAAGTGCCAGGACCTTGTACCACCCGCATAACCACACCTCCTCTTCCTTTAGCCTGAGACAGCTCCCCTCTCCGCTCTGCACAGCGCTTTGCTTATGGCTGACTTACGGCTCTGCAGATGGGCCTCTATTTTGTGAAGCAACATGTGTCTACCAGGGTACAAACGCCTGACTGTAGGGGTGACATCTTATTCATGCTTGTTTCCCCCCGTAGAACCCAGCCCAGGGCCCAATTATATTTACATCATATATTTATTGACCTAATCAATTACTCAGTATTTGACACCTTTCTGGACAAAGAGCTTCCTCACAACATGGCTGGTTGTCAAAACGTTCTTACATCAGCCCCAGACTGCAACTCTGTAGCCTCTGACCACTGCTTTCCCCCTTGTGACTATCTTAGAATGCTTTCCTTCATCTTCAACATGATAGCCAACAAATATTTAAGTCAACATTCATCCCTTGCCCACCCCCACCAAAGCTCTCTTCCTCTTCTAAACTTACTCATAGTCTGAAAGGGGTCATAAGCTTGACTCAGTAACTAGATACTAGGAAGAAGAAAAAAAAAAAGCAAAAACTGAGTTCAAAGACAGTGAATAACTTGGACTGGTTTGAGGTTTGGATGAGATCCAGCTCCCTGATTCCACGATTCATTCTCAGGGAAGAAAGACACAAGTCCTTGGAATGCTCAGAGGAAACAGTGGATTTCTGTCACCCCCTAAAAGAGCACCCAAGGAAGAACAGTTCTGTAACTGGACACAGCAGTCTGGTGATGCTTTCAGCTCCCCAGCGGTGGAGTGGAGTTTTTCTGCAGACCAATACTACCTTAGTGGAGCCATGGAGACCTAATGGAAGCGTATGTTTTACTAAACAGGTGGAAGGGACCTTAGAGTTCATCTAATCCAGCCCTTCCCATTTGCAGGCAAGAAGACTGAGGTCCCCAAAAAAGAAATGAATTAAACAGCTCCAGATGTATCTTCAGAAATCTAAATTTCCAACATTACTAACTGGGCTCATGTCCAGCCCCCTGCAATTATAATTTCAGGCAAAAACAGAATGTCTCCTCCTTCACCTGCTCAGGGATACTTCACATCCTCACCAAAGTACAGAAACTCAAGACTAGCATTAAAAAATGCCTTAGGGCCTCCCCGGTGGCGCAGTGGTTGAGAGTCCGCCTGCCGATGCAGGGGACGCAGGTTCGTGCCGCGGTCTGGGAAGATCCCACATGCCGCGGAGCGGCTGGGCCCGTGAGCCATGGCCGCTGAGCCTGCGCGTCCGGAGCCGGTGCTCCGCAACGGGAGAGGCCACAATGGTGAGAGGCCCGCGTACGGCAAAAAAAAAAAAAAAAAATTGCTTTAAATGATGTCTTCAGCTCCATTGAAGCCTACAGGTTATACAAGTTGTTGTGATGTTCATGTTCTTAGGTTGACATATAGCTTCATGAATGTTAATTATGTTCTTTTAATTTACAACATATCCATACATTATATATTCTAATAAGTATAAAATGTAATATGTTTAAAAGATCATAAAGGAAACACTGTGTGAGTGACTTCTATCAACATTCTTTCCTCCAAGAAAAGGGGAGAGAGGGAGACAGGAGAACATTTACAAGGGTTTTTCCCAGAAAAGAAGGGCATTTTGAGAAGGCTGTTCAAACATTGTTTTTTTATGACCATACAATGTGCACAATAGACATTACAGACCCCACTCCAGGGGTGAGTATATCTTTCGCAAATATTATTTAGTAGAATGTTTTTATACCTGACAGGTTAATGATGTGTTTTTAAGCCACATCAAAATATCGTGTATCCGTCATGGCGACCAGAACAAAGGGTGTTCTCATAGGTCAGCAATAAGCCAAAGGGCTTTTCCTGCTCTCTTTTGCCAATACAGCATCTCACTGGGGGGACATGAGGGGAGAAATTTAAGAGAAGGACAGAAGGAATAAAGTATGGCAGGAAGAAGCTGGAGAAAGAAAGTCTACCAGAAGAAAAAAAAGAAAACACATGGGATACTTCACAGCAGTTAAAATGAATACACTAGTGACACACACATCAACACGTAAATCTCAAAAATATAACACTAGACGTTGAAAGCAAATTGCAGAATGATACATACAATGTATCATCTATCTAAACTTTAAAAGCTTGTAAAACAATACTGTAAGTTGTTGGTGGATAAGAACATGACAGTAAAAGTATAAAAACTTGCAAAGGAGTGGTGATCACCCAATCAGGCTGGTGGTTACTTCTGGGGAGGAGAAAGGAGAGAGGAAAGAAAGGAACATAGCTTATATAAGAGTATGAAGGTGACTTCAGTTGACCTTGTATGGTTCTGCTTCTTAAGCTGGATGGTAAATACATATGTATCTGATAAATTAGTATGTCTTTTTGTATGACTGAGTGAAATATTCCATAACCAAAAAAACTAAGTCAAAGTTATCCCAAAAGAACTGGAACACCTCTCCCACCTTCCTCTCTTTCTCACTATCTGTTGATCTATACATGGTACATATTTTACATAATATAACATATATACGTATAATAAGAGTGAGAGAAGAGCACAAATAGGTAAGTAAGATGATAGAGGATAATTTGGTAGGTAAGACTGATAGATAAACAGATGATAGATAATAGCTGCTGATGACAGATAAATAACAGCGAGATTGATGATGATAAAATAGAGCAATAGATGATTAAAAATTGAGCACCAGAGAGATGGAAGATAGATAAGGTTGGATAGGATTATTTTTATGTGCCAAGTGCTTTTCATGACTATCTTATCTAATACTTACAATGACCCATCTTACAGATGAGAAAACTGAGGCACAGAGAACCTATGCTCACAAAGCTGTGGGGTAGCAGATGCCCAAATCCAGCCCAGGTGAACCTGCCCCCAGCACTACGCTGATTTCCTGCTCCATGATGCCACCTGGAATAAAGGGGCCAAGGAGCATTCAAAGGTTCTGGTCCTTCCTTTAGAGATCCAGAGAGAGGGGAGCTTGAGAAATTTTTTTTAAGTAAATAAAAATAAATAATATAAATAAAACAAGCTGCTCTTCAGGCAGACAGGAAAACCATCCCCCAGGATCTATCTATCCACTGTCATCCTGATTTCTGCCCACAGCACAGTGAGGTCTGGCCCTCTTCCTCACTGTCCCATGGAAGACACCCTGTCTCTTCACACGCACAGATAACTGCAGAGAGCATCTTAGTTGTCAACAGTTGTGCATCACAAATCTTCTCTCCCATTTTAACTCACATCAGTTGACACTTCTGCACCAAAATATAGATGCTTTTCTGCATTTACAAAACCGAAAGTCCTGTGAACAGTGATGAAGCAAGCTGGGGAGGCCTTTTTGGAGGAAAATCTACTTTCCTGGACCAAAACGAATGATTAGCTGCATTGCCCCAAAGGCTCAGGGTCAAACCCCGTATGGGCAGTGATTCAGTAGGAAACCTCACCATCCTGGTACCTTCACAACTATTTGTCATTTTAAAAACCAACAGTGACACAAAATAGCTGGAGAGAAAATACATTCTTAGAAAAATTTGATCTGAGACTGAAGTTCAAAAAAGAATTCTCAAAATTCATATCTGTAGTGGCTTAACAAACAGGCTTATTCTTATTTGAAAATTGTGTAGGTTGTTTGGGATTAAAACCTTAAAACACATGCCATTTAACCATCTGCTTTGTGTTTTCTCTTAGTATTAAAGTTGTGGTTAAATGATCCATATTTTACATTTAAATATTTGGAAACACGGCCAAGAGTCATTAAGAAAACCATACACTTAGCTCCCCATTTCCTCTGACTAATTTTTAGAACACTTTTGTCTACACCTTTCCTGAAGAACAATCCTTAATCACACCTAAGACAGATATGTTCATTTCAATGATTTCAATAACAGAAGAAATGAAACTCATATTGCCAGACTACAGGTACGAGAGATAATCTAATCGAACAATTTCATTCTGCAGAAAATCTCTGAGGCACAGATAGTCATTTTGCAAACCTACATGGGAGAAGCTGACCTTTGCTCGTGCACATCCTCCTGCAGGGCTCACCAACGTAAGTATTTGCCCTCAGTAATACTAGGTTAGACAGATGGGGCACTTCTACAAGGCTTAAACTGTGTCATTTCCTTAGGCATTTTCCCCTCTTGCTTTGACTAAGGTCGAGAATGCCATCAACTTGAGTGTTCGCGACTTAAGGAGCCAACACTGCACGCTTAGTTTGATGACCATGCAACACCCTTTGTTGTGGTTGATTGTGGCAAAGATAACTTGTGCTTTCCTTCCACTGTATAGAGCTTTTCTTGGGAAATGACTGCCAACTCAGGATGATGTCTCCGGCACTTTTACACCCGGTAGGGTCAGTTCTCAGCAATGAAGCATGAACGAAAGTGATGAATATCACATCTCAGCTTACTATGGGTAAGAGTCCAGTGTGCCTTATCCCTGAATCACTCCATGGAAAGCCGGATGCCTAAACCCACTGTGGACTCTATGAGTGAGCGATAACTTCTACTGTGGTAAGCCACTGAAGTTTGAAAGTTTAGCTTTACAGCAACTTGCCTTATTATTAACACATGGATCAAATGAGAAACATCTCAGAAACGTAAGAATATTGATCTATCCCAAGCCAGTAAATTACATGGAGGCCCTGTCTACATGTTCTGCTTCTTGACGAAAAGATGAGATTGCAGCTCCCAAGGCTGTGCCATCAGAGCCCTCACCTAAGAAACAGCAAGATCCAACTCAGATCAGCCCCGGGAAACGCCCTGGAGAACCACTCTGGATGATTCTGCTTAGTCGTTCAAGATACAGCACCCAGAGTGTGTCAGCACGACAGCCCCAGAATGATTTTTACCTTTCCTTAAGAGGAGGAAAGAATGTAGAGGAGATTAAGATACACAAATCATTCTGCTCTTAAATGTCTAGAAGTCCCTTAAGCCCTCTGTTTTACCCCAGGAAATAATGAAAGGCTTAGCTAAAAATGCTCTTTCTTAAAAGGTTCCAAGTTTTTCGTGTCTGGACTTTTCAATTGGTTCCTTCAACTTCATCAGACAGATCACTATTAAGATCAGAAGGAAAACAAGTCAAAAAGCCATTGAATTCATTTCGAACATAACCCGCGGAGGAAATGGCTACGTAAATACAGCCCTAGCTTAAAGCCCTCTGTTTGCTCAGCTGTGTTTATTTACATTAAATATTGGCCCTAACCAGCTCCAGTATTTACTGCTCACCTGAACTTGGGGTTCTTCGTTGAAGAGAAATCAGAAGAATGACTTAAATGCTTATGATGTGCTTACTGGCATCTGAATTCACTTGAACCCCCCAAAGTTTGTTCCAGGGGTTCCCCAAAAGTTTGGCCTCAGAGACTTGAAGCTTCAGCCAGCCTTGAAGCAAAGACCAGTACTTTTCGAATGTTTTTTTTAGCACTGGAGCCCATATTTCTAGGGAGAGTTTACACAGAACCCAAATAAATGTAATAGGCAAATTCCCAGCTGCTATAATTGAAGCAGGGTTGGGGGTCCCAGAGACCCCCCACCTTTGGGTTGCAAAGGTACATCCGATTCAATCCCTTTCTGTTACCAAGAAAGAAACTGAGGCCCAGTGACATGCCTATACCCACTCAGCAAGTGAGTGGCTGGGCCAGGACTGTACAGCATCAGTCCTGCACAGTCTGCTTCTTTCCAGACAATGGGCTGCTTCTCACACTGCTTCTTCTCCAGGTGTGTTCACGCACTCTCTGTCTACGAACTTTCTTCCTAAGTTGCGAGATTTCTACAGATGCTTGTCTTCTGGTTCTGAGGTCAATTCATGCAGCCATCTCTGCTGAAAACACCCAGGGTCCTGGTGTACAGAAGGCTCACACAAAGGTGGTCAGCGTGTCCTTGGCATGGGAGCTCTCCCCGTGAGGCCAGCCCCTCCCTTTCCTTCTTCTGGTAACTGTGGTTCATACAAGCCCTCGAGAGCTTGCATACTGGTTCTGCAAGCAAAGAAACACCACTTCTTGGAGATAGAAGGGCTCCTGGAGATCATCTAGATTCTGCACCAACGGCCTCATTTTACAAATGGGAAAACTTTATGTCCTGGCATCTTATAAACTGAAGAATACTTCAGAGATCTAAATAGCCGAGTCTTCCAGGCCACGTGGAATAGAAAGGGGCTTTTCAAGCATGAACCACCTATCGGAATTACTAGGGTTGCTTAGTAAAATTGTATATTCAGGGATGGAGTATGAATCTGCATTTTTACCAACCATTTCAGATGAATCTTCTGCAAATGTCACTAGAATAGTGGGAAAAGCATAATCATTCGTGGGAAGTAGACTTGTGTTCAACCCAGCTCTTCAATCACCTAAGTAGTATGTGGGACCAAACCACTTAAGCTTCCATGTGTCCCATGACAGGGCTGTGATGTTCTGGGGGGTAGTGGTGGGCAAAATCCTAATAAAATACTAACCTAGAAGAAGGAGCTTCCATGCCTTCTGGGAAGGTTCTCTGGCCCCTGTTCAAATACCCTGAGTCAGTTAGTTCAGGCCTCTGGACCAACTCCCTACTGCAGCGGAGTGGAGCCCTTCAGGGCAGCTGACCTGTCTCCATCAGTCACACATCACCTTCCTCCCCGCAGGCACAGTCCTGAGGTTCTGATGCCTGGACTCAGCTTTATCAACCTGAGGCTGTCCGAATGAATCTCTTCTCTGCCGTCCATTTTACTCTCCCCTTTCTTCTCACGCCTTTTTTTTTTTTTTAACAACAAGGCACGCTCGTAAACAGTAAGCTGCCAGACAAATGTACACCACCGTTATTATTACTATAAGCCCTGAAGGAGTTGTAAGAGGCAGCTTACAACTCAGCTAGAGAGAAGGGCGCCACACTTGAGCCACAATTTAAGATGGAAGCTGGTATAAGACCATGTTGAAAGTGGTGAGACAGAGAATCACCCAAAGATACTGTGGGTTCAAATGTAAGACCCGAAACCGTAAAGCTCATGGAAACAAACACAGGCAGAACACCCTTTGTCAGGAGTCATAGCATTCACGGGATCCTGGTTTTCATTTATTTGCCGGACCAAAGTTGCAGGAAGCTGAGAGGTCACCTGAGCCCAGTGCCTCTTTTAACAGATGAGGGAAACAGAAATCTAGAAGGTGACTTGCCCAAGGTCACCACCTCCTGGGCTTCACCACCACTTCACCCCACCCCACATGGTCCTCCTCCAATGGTTGAGATCATCCTGGTCAAAAGCAAGTTTATCTCTACTAAGATGCAACTGAGGTAACTTGACCATACACCCCAGCTGTGTGGGATGATTCCAGTTTACATATATTGATAATCATTAACAGTATTTCCTTTTCATTACCAAAAGGGTCCCAGCTTGAACACCACATTACATGGTCACCCAAAGCTTAGGGATCTGATTACAATTCTCCCCATTCTCCCTCAGTGGTAAAAATTAATTTGTTTCTGAATTCTAGCCTTCACAAAATTATATAATCCTACTGCACAAAAGCCTGCAAACTGGCCATCCACAGGCCAGGCACTGCTCAGAAGTGTATTTGGGGACTGTTTTAAAATTCTCTAAAATGGTTGAGTTAACATTTTTAATTTGAGAAATCACTTAAAACCTGGATTGGGCAACCTCTCTTGGAAACTTAGGTCTGCTTCACGGAGGCCATATTTCCTCCTGCCTGTCCCAGACTCTCTTTCAACACAGCCCTCACACCCACCACACTGTGTGTTGCTTACACGTTAACTTCCTGCTGTGCGGGCTTCAAGTCTGTGGTCCCTACATTTATACAAACTTATACATGCTATGGGTTGAACTGTGTCCCCCCCCAAAAATTCATATGTTGAAGTCTTGACCCCAGTATCTCAGAATGTAACCTTACCTGGAAATACGTTTGTTGCAAATATAACTAGTTAAGATGAGGTTTTTAGGTTGGGCCTCTAATCCAGCATGACTGGTGTCCTTTGAAAAAGGGGGATTTTGGACACAGACACATATACGTAAAAGAATACCATGTGAATACGAAAGCAGAGATCAAGGTGATGTGTCACACACCAAGGAACACCAAGGATGGCCAACCAGCAAACCACCAGAAGCTACGGGAGAGGCCTGGGACACATTCTCCCTCAGCCTCCAGAAGGAACCAGCCCTGCCCAGACCTGGATCTCACACTTCTGGCCTCCAGAGCTGTGAGACAATAAACACCTCTTATGTCATCCAGCTTGTGGTATTTTGTTTGGCAGCCCTGGTAAACTAATACATTTATATAAACTTACATAAACCTGTGATTCTCAGTCAGGGGCGATTTTGTACCCAGAGAATCTGGCAACGTCAGGAGACATTTTTGGACCTCACAACCTGGGGCTAGTGGTCCTACGCTCATCTAGTGGATAGAGTCTGGGGACCCTGCTAAACATCCTACAAGGCACAGGAGAGACCCCAGCAACAGAGAACTATTCAGGCCCAAACGTCAATAGTGCCAAGATTGAGAAACCCCGAATTAGTGGACCTTGATCCCCTCCTTTGTTTCCTGCACGGGCAGGGTCAGATTTATGCCCAGCTCACAGGTTAAAAAGACAGAAGCAGGCAAGAGAGGCACGCTCTGATTTAAAACCACAGCAGAGCAATCGGGGGTTTGTAAAGCGCCTTCCTAACTGTGCCAGCCCATTTCTCACTATGGCTCGCTCCACAATTTTTCATTAGGCAGCTATTTGCCAAGCCCTGACTGTGTGCTGGGCGTGGTGCTAGGGGATGCAGCAGAACACCAGACAGGAACAACCCTGTGCCCCTGGGGCAGGAATTTTTTTAAAGAATTTTTTTGCATGCATGCATTCATTTAATCCTCCCCAAGTCCTATAGGATATGATACCATTATCCCCATTTTGCAGATTTATGAAATGGGGTTAATTAACGTGCCAGCATTTCAACCCTGGCGTTTTCAGAGCCTTTATTTTACCCTTATACCACACGGACATCCCAGCAGGTCAGTCAGCTGAACCCCAGAACTAATGTCCCCCCTTTCCATCCTGTCATTTTATCCCAGGGCACGCCTCCTAAAGCTCTCACTCTTCGGTCTAGAAACTCTGAAAATGCCCATTATCACCTCTTTTGTCATGCTGATCCCAGCGTGTTCTGTCTGGCAAAAGGGATTGAGACTAAACGTAATCAAGATCCTCTCATTCTGTGAAATTACCAGGCTATTCACGTCCCACATCGTGAAACTGGAAACAGGAGAAATTATTCCCAGGCTTTCAGCCTGATGCATTCCTTCCTTATTCAAATTCTTGTTATAAGTATTTGAGAAATGGGCGCAGTCAGCTGTAAATGGACACTGACTTCATCTCACCTCAGTTTTCCGTCAATAGACTAGGGCACCACGACCCGGACATCACACAGGGGTTACATTCATATGTAAATAACAAATGCTGATGCAGGATTCTACAGGGCGGTCAGCAGGGACCACCTCTCATTTAAGGGGTGGAACTTCTTGTTCCACTGCCAGGGCTTCAAATAGGGGTTCTCGAACTGTGTGACACTTACCTCTCAGTGTTTTCATTTCCCCTCCTGTAAAACAGGGGAAATAATAACCCCAATACAAGTAAAACCCTTGCAGCAGCGCCTGGCACATAGTAAGTGCTCAGTAAGTGTCAGCCATTAATAGTAGACAACTGCTTCCGTCCTGGGTGATTTTGATCAGCTTTCTGATCTGTAAAATGGGAACAATACATGATACCCTCTCCACAGCATCAATAAAACTTTGTGAGACTTAAGTGGAAACGCTGATTCAAAATCAATTTGTAAATTGCAAGTACTATACGAACTGTTGACTTAAAAAAATATGCACAACGTGAGAGTTGCGAGTTAAGTTTCATTTGGGGCAAAAAGGAGGACTGCAGCCCAGGGGAGAGAGCATTTCAGATAGCTCTGAGAAACTGCTCCAAGGAGGCAAGGGGAGGAGCCAGGGTACATAGGAGTTTTGCAACAAAAGGGCAGGTAGTCAGGATGTCAAAAGATTATTGTTGATTAAAGAAAACCAGATATCTCAAGTTAAGGGATTTAGCGCTTTTCTGTGTATGGGAAGATGCAAGACTCTGGGCTCACTGAAATCACTCCTTTGATATGCACCTCAGCTCTCTGGAGCCAGTATCCTGTATTTTCACCTCCTGAGTTCCCTCAGGGCTCACCGCAGGGAGTGGCTGCCGTCTGAAGGCTGGCTGCTAGATGGCAGGTATTCTTTCCTTCCTGAGTTTCCTTAGGGTTCACCAGCCCACGTTGAGGGGTGCAATCGCTGACGACTGTAACATCCTTTGTTTATTGATATGGCAGGAAATATTACATTTATAAATATTCCATTCCATTTATAAATATTCCATTTATCAAAATGGAAAGGTATTGGCGTCCTGGTTCTCTGTGAGGGATGCGAATAAGGTCCTAGCTCCCACGTACAGGCATCAGCAGGAAATTCAATACAGAACTCTACCCCTTAACTCCCAGACTAAGTCCTGAGATTCATCAGATGCGTTCCAGAGCTTGCTTGCTCTTGCACACCGACCCCTCTACCGCCTGACTTGGCCATGTCTCTTTCTACCTCCAAGATGATTTTGTCTCGGCGCCCTTCCCTGTCACTGAGCATTGGTTGGAGCCCTACCTGGATACTCTGAGAAATTTCAGTGCCTGTACATCTCAGGCAAATATTCTTGAGGCCCTATTCCTTTCCTCTCCAAAGCCCATACAAATATTCTTACCCTCCGCTGAAGCTTCCATCCTCCACAAATCATTAGTTTCCTGCATCTATAAATAAAGTTTTGATTCTCCAGATAACCTGCTTCACACTCAATCCAGAGAAAACCATTTCAGTCCCTTGCAAAGATGGTCCTCCCCCTCCATCACCCTCTAAAAATGCCTGCTCAGAAGATGGACAACTAGGGGCTTCCCTGATGGCACAGTGGTTGGGAGTCCACCCGCTGATGCAGGGGGCACAGGTTCGTGTCCCGGTCCAGGAAGATCCCACATGCCACAGAGTGGATGGGCCCGTGAGCCATGGCCGCTGAGCCTGCGCGTCTGGAGCCTGTGCTCCACAATGGGAGAGGCCACAGCAGTGAGAGGCCCGCGTACCGCAAAAAAAAAAAAAAAAAAAAGAAGATGGACAACCTCATAGCCAGCCAGTCTCTTAGTCTGGGTAACCCAAGTTCTTCTCTAACCTGGGTTCTCCAGAAGACATGCTTCTGTGAGAAAACACTATTTGGGGAAAGCTCATGGGAGGCCCCAAACACCCTAGAAATGATGTAAGTGAACCTAAATCCTAGACGTCCAAGGAGTCAATTCGAAGGACTCAACATTGTCTAGGAAACCACAACCCCCAAACTCCCACGACCACCCAACCTCCTATGCACCTTGGTTTTAACTAACTCTTGATGAGAAACAGACCATTGCAGAGGGCTACCATTTGGAAAGGAAACAATGGAAGTTGGCACAGCAAAGTGCTTTCAAAAAAGACAAACTGCACCCACTATTATATTATTTGTTCATTCTGTCTTCTAGGTTGGCTCTTCGAGAAAAGGGCACATAAAGCACTTAAGGCATTTGGTGCATTGTCTGGTTTCTTCTGCCAGGATTCATCCGGGCCTCCTGTGAAGGAGGTCTGTACTTCTCTGTCACTCCGGCTCTACTGGAGACAATGATGGCTTGTCTGCTGTCCTTTGCTTGTGTCAGAGCTGGGCAGCTTGCAACAAGATCACCTGAAGACATGGATTCTATCTGCCTAGACTTGGACTAGCTGGCATCCAACCAAATGTGCCAGAAATTTGTGGAAGAAACACATTTCTTTAAGAAATGCAGAGTGTAAGATACAGACTAATCAGGTAGCAAAGCAAATATAGGCTTCTCTCCTCCTGTTTAACAAATGCAATCCTACAGTGCTGTCCTTTACACTAGGATTGGTCAGAACTTGTCTGCATTGGACTGACAATTGCCTCTCGTCCCATTAACAAGTTAAAAGCAAATGAGGCCTGATAAACAGAACCCCAAGGCGAGCCAGGAGTCCAGCAAACTCATGTGGTCCTCACCAGAGTGAAGAGAGGGTGCGTGCCATCCTAACGCGATCTGGAGAAAAGTGAGAGCACAAAAAACTCTTGAATTAAATTCATTCCATCAAAGGAAGGGCTTTGCAAATACCAACAAGGCATGTTCCAGTTTTCTGTTGCTGCATGACAAACCACCCCAAACAGCAGTTTAATACAATAACCATCTCATATTATTTATTACATGATGTTTGCAGGGTTGACCGGGCTCCACTAGGTGGTCCTGCTGCACTTGAGGTCCCTCCAAGGATGCCGTCAGAGACCATCTTGAAGCCTCATCCACTCACACAATTGGTGCCTTGGCTGGGAAGGACCAAACAGTTGGGGGTGAATAGCTGGTAATCCTCGAACATCTCTCTCTACCTCTAGGTGGTCTCTCCACATGATCCCTCCCTGTGCGGTGGCTTCAGCGTAGGATGTCCTTCTTGGGTGGCTGCTCAGGGCTGTGAAGGCCTGGGGAAAGGGAGCAAGAAAGAGACCCAGAGAGAGACAGAGAGCGAGCGAGGTGGATGCTGTATTGCCTTTTATGATGTAGCCTTGAAAGTTGTGCAGGGGGGCCTCCACTGCATTCTACTGGTTAGAAATCAGCCACTAGGGACTTCCCTGGTGGTCCAGTGGTTAGGACTCCTTGTTTCCACTGCAGGGGGGCGCAGGTTCCATCCCTGGTCGGGGAACTAAGATCCCGCGTTCAGTGCAGCACATCCAAAAAAAAAAATTGATATCTGTCACTAAAATGGCCCATAGTCAAGGGAAATTAGACCCACTTGTTGATGGAAGGGATGTCAAAGAATTTGCAGACATGATTTAAACCCACCACAGTGATTTCCAACCCTTACGCTATGGAATCACCTGGGGAGCTTTTGCAACTGCAGCTGCCCAGGCCACATTCCAACCAAATTAGAATCTCTCAGAGTGGAACCCAGGTAAGGATTTCTTACCATAAACCCAAGTTTAAGAGCCACTGCTTTAGACAATAGCGGTATTCTTGTTCAGCGTGCAAAATAAAAAACCTACCTAAAACTTACCTCTAGTGACACTCGGCAAACCTTTAGCAAACCTCAAATCACCCTAATGATTCTCCACCTCAGCAAACCCAATGCCGGCCTTTCGTGATAAATATTTTTAAATGTCTTCATTATGTTCTGAATTAAAACTCATAGGTAATACAACTTGCCTATACACATAATGTCCAAAAATATTACTATATTAACCTAGCTATCATTAAAAGTAAAATAGAGAAAGGCAATTCGTAACATAATTATAGGAATATCATTAAGTAAATATTCAGACCTGATGGTATTAGGCATAAGGCGATCAGAATGCTTTGCACTATATGCAGACCCACCGCGAATGTGACAGCTACAAATGCAGACTGACACGGATACATTGTGCTGGGGACTCAAGTGCAAAAGGCAGCTTTAACATCATTAGTGTGATTTTCTAAAACTAATAAAGCAACTGTGCTAGTCTGCTAGGACTACTATAATAAAAGACCATAATCCAGATGGCTTAAACAAGAGAAATGTATTTTCTTTCTTTTATTTATTTATTTTTTTTTTTGCGGTACGCGGGCCTCTCACTGTTGCGGCCTCTCCCATTGCGGAGCACAGGCTCCGGACGCGCAGGCTCAGCGGCCATGGCTCACGGGCCCAGCCCCTCCGCGGCATGTGGGATCTTCCCGGACCTGGGTACGAACCCGTGTCCCCGGCATCGGCAGGCGGACTCTCAACCACTGCGCCACCAGGGAAGCCCGATAAATGTATTTTCTAATAGCTCTGGAGGCTGGAAGTCCAAGATCAAGGTGTCGGCGGGTTTGGCTCCTTCTGAGGCTTCTCGTCTTGGCTTACAGATGGCCATCTTTCCTGTGTCATCCTTCTGTGTATCTGTGTCCTAATTTCTTCTTATAAGGACATCAGTCACACTGGACTAGGGTCCACCCAACGACCCCATTTTAACTTAATTATCTCTTTACAGGCCCTGTCTCTAAATACAGTCACATTCTGAGGTACTGAGGGTTAGGGCTTCAACATATGAATTTGAGGGGAACACAATCAGTTCATAAGAGAAACTAACTCTTCATAAAGTTCTAAACAGAACAAAGTAGTATAATCTCCCCTCAGTTTTCAAAGTAATTGCATTCCCATCAAATTTACTGTATATTATTAAAACTATGCCTTCCCAACAAATCCACATTATGTTTATATGTAAAATAGGGTTGGATTCTAGGCTCAGCTCAATAAAAACAGGTTTTCCACCTGTGTGAATGTCCCTTTGGGCATTTGACAATTATAAAGGCCAAGAGACAATTCATTTGTGCAGGACTGTGACACAGTCAGGCACCACCAGCTTCTTCCTACTAAATGCTAGTAACACTACCTCAATCACTGTGACATGAAAAATGCCCCCTATAGGGCAAAACTGGTTCCATCGAGGATGTTTTATTTAAAGGAACCCAAGGATGAATCGTAATCAGAATATTTCTCTTGTCAGAGAAGCGTCACCATCCCCTACTTTATTTGCTTAGTAAGATTTGATTTTGTGATTAGCTCTTCTAAAATTGGGGGCAAACTGTTACTGAGTTCAATACTTGAGCTTAACTGCAGGGCTGTCTGACATACTGGAAATCACCCAAGTCAAAGAGCATCCCAAACAAAAAATTGTTTGGGTTTTATGCTGTTCCAAATTAGCCACACTGATGAAAATCTGTCAGTTGGTCTAATAAATAGTCTAAAGTTGATGGCATGCAATAAGGGAGTAGAATTTCTTCCCTTATTACACTCTTGGGAAAAAAAATAAACTAAATTTGCCATTGATCTAATCTCCTAAAAATGTTTCAAAGCTTGAATGGTAATTTGAATTTTTGGTATGTATATACATAATTGAAAAAAGATCAAGAACAATATAAAGAAAAGGCTTCATTGTTTAATGAGTAATATCGTGCCCAAAATCCCAGAGTGAATCCAGCCCAGATTTGTCTGACTCCAGAGCCGTTCTCCACCTCCACTCAACATCCCAGATGGATGGGATGTCTGGGAAAAGGATGAAAACAAGGCAGGCACACAATGGATCATGTAGTATTTGTCCAACAAACCTCGAGAGGGTTCTCATGGCAGATGGAGCATGAAGGATGGTCCCCCCAAAGCACCTCATCTTCCATCACCTTTAGATTTCAGTTTATATTTGGACAAGACTCAAATTTCACTCATATTTTCAGTGTCTAGGTAGAGGGGAAAAAGACATACTAAAACGTATGCGCTTCAAACAATTGGGCTGAACAGAAACTTTAAAATTTTTAAATGTTGAATACATTATTGCTTTAATGATTAGATTTGATTGATAAATGGCCTGAATATCGACATTACTATTCCATGTTTAGCTCTTCCCTTCTCCAGAACACAAAAGAGTTGGGTCTTTTGAGACATGCCAAAGTAATTATATTTTTGCACAGCTGGAGACGAGACTATTCCACTTGACGAGGTATTGTCCACCAAGACCCCGTCTGTTCCTTCTCCCAGCATTCAGGAATTTCTTCCACAGAGAGAAGTGAGTAGGGCACAAAGTCTTAATATTGTTACCTCCTTTTAACTGATTTTCCTTTAATTACAGCTATTGATTTATTTACAGCATGAGAGAAATTATTTATGGTTGCGTCTATATGTTGAAAGATAACAGACACCTTATATTATACTAGCTCAAATAGTTTTTATAGTTTCCATGGCCAATGTGAATCATAGTGCAAGAGATGACAATAAGAGTTTGACCCACTTTTTGAATAAATGAATGGCTATGACAGATTAAAGCACGTAAAAACACTGGAAAAGTCAAAATGATCTGTGATGGTGAATATGGTGACAGACATGACAAGAGTCTCATCTGAATATTATCATCTAGGGAACAGAAATGGGGGTTTTCTTTTAGCAAAGGAATTCAAAACCATGTGTTTTGGACAATCTTTTTAGTCACAATTATTTGTATTTTGAGTCACTGAATGATTCTCAAGGACTTTAGTCTGGCCAGAAGAGATATTGATTATAAACCATTAAATGTATGTTACGGTACTTTGTATTTTGCCATCTCATTCTGAAACCCCAAGAGTCCCCACCACAGATTCTGTCCCTGTGGTACTGAGAAGGTCATAACAGTGTAGGATTAAAGAACAGGATCTTTGCCAATGGTGCGTAACCATTGCTCTCAGAGGTCCCACAGGTTTTCCTTGTGACCCTGAACCCATAGGATCATTGTGTACACGTTACCCAGCAGGGGTTATAAATGCTACAGGAGTTCAGAGATGACAGTAATCAAATAACATGGGATTTAACTAATCCCTTTTTTCCCTCCACTTCCACCTTCTCTGAAAACATTCAGGGATGCTGTCCATGATTGATTAGATCATGTGTGCATGGCTGATTCATCTAGGTCAATGTCATGAGAAAAATACCTGAAAAGTGTTCAATTACAATGCAATCATTATAGTCATAATGTAGTCAAAGTATTATGATAATTTTACAACAGCCAAATGGAATTTGAACAGTGTAACTCATCTTCCATCCAGGTCATTTTTATCATGCATGCCGCACTGACCATTTGGCAATGGATTTACGGGAACTGTTGAACATTATGTGATAGCCTGCACTGAGACTACCAAGGGAATTTGACATAAAAGGAAATATAACGGTTCATTTGTGGGCCCAACATTCGTAGATTCCCAAGACTTAAAAATTATTCTTCCATTCAGCACACATTCACTCAGCTGCTATGTTCCCCACACAGGACTATATAGCAGACATCAAAAGGCGAATAAGGCTTAGCTCTTGAGAAACACATCACTGAACCAGAAGAAAGACAAGAAAACAATGATCTATAAAATAATGTGACTGTCCCATATGGTAGTCCTACCCAAATGTCGCTACTGAGCACCTGTAATGTATTTAGGCTAAACTGAGGTATATGTAAGTATATAACATACACCAGATTTCAAAGAATTTATTATATCTTATTGGTAATTTTTACATTGATTACATATTGAAATGATATTTTTAGATATATTGAGTTAAATAAAACACATCATTAAAATTAACTTTGCATGGGTTTTTTTTACTGTTTTAATGTGGCTACTGGAAATTTTTAATTAAGTATCTGGTTCATGTTATATTTCTATTGGGCTGCACTGATATAATGTATGTGCTATATGTGTGGTATGTATAGAAAGAAAATTGTGCACAGAGGAAAAGGCAACAGATTCTGCTGGGCAGAGATTTTGACCTTTAATATTGGTCTTTAAGAGATTTCTCTGGAGGAGGCAAACCTTGAGGAGAAAACCAAAATGGAAGAAGCATGAGCAAAGTCACAGAGGCCTTGAAGAGCTTGATGTGTTTGTGGAATGGCAAGCAGGTTAGTATGTGTGTGGGGTGACGGGTGGAAGCAGGGAGCAGGAGACAGGCTGGGAAGGCGTGCGGAGGCCCACATGGGTAGGGTCTTATTTGCCATGGTAAAGACTCCAACTCCATCTGTGGACTAAGGAGCATCCCCAAAAGTCTTTAAGGAGGTGGTTGAATGGCCAGGTCTTGTTTATTCTGGGAGCAGAAAGAAGAGCTTGAAGAAGGAAGAAACCAGAGAAGAAAGACCATTCGAAAATTACACCAGGAATAATGAGAGCTTGAATAAGACCCATGATGGGAAGAGCAGAGAGGAGTGAGACTTGATAGGTAATTTTCAAAGCACCCAAGGATATGGTGCTTGCCTTGAAATCAGAAGGACAGATTTTTTTCCCCAAGCTAATGCTTATTTTCTATCTGCTAAATGCACTTATTATCAACCAATGACAAAGAATAAAACTGTTGACAATCATATTCATTCTTGGATTCTTTTGATTTTGTACCATATTTAGATTCTTTAGGGCCTTCTTTTCCCCATTCATCCTGAGTCCACTGAGGATTGTAAGAGCAACTACTTGCTCAGCCATCCCACATGGAGCACTTCCTCTTGAGTCAGGCCCTCCTTTTTTCTCATGCTGTGCTATCGTATCATTGAAAAAGGCTAATCCACGTGGCCAGGCCTGGACTTGAATTGCTCTTCACTTCCGCTTTCCCTTTGCACAAAGCCCACTGAAATCTGTTCTGTGATTCCTCTCTTGTTTACGTAATAGCTACCTCTGTCTTCTGTCATGTTTTCATTTTCCCTCGGGGAGAAAATGCTACTCTCCCCAGGATTCGTGAGAAAAAATGAGGAGCATAGTTCAATTGGCAGCAGTCAGAAGCAAACCTTGGAGTGTTCCAAGTAAGTAGCAAGTGATGAAGCTAATGAAAATGTTAGTGGAGGCTAAGAAAGATAGACGGAAGGCACCACCACAATAGTTTATCCCAATAAAAGGAGGTGGGAAGGGAAAGAGAAAAGTTTACTTTTATTGCAAGAAAAATAGTAGATGAAGTAAGTGGCTTCTTCAGCCACTGAAGACAGCCACTGGCTAGAGCTATAAAATTAAGAATCTTCATTTTTTTAAATCAGACCATATCTTTGTTCGTAAGAGTCTACTATATGATTGGTATTATCTTCAAATCTTCACAACACCCTTCTGAGTGGAACCTCTTAGGGGGTCATGCATAGCAAAACGTGATACTGAGTTATAAAGAGGAACATTCCATTTCTAGACATCTCAATTTATGACTCAAGTAGTGAAACCGCATGGTCTGCTCATAAGGAAAGTGTAGGGGATTCCATTCTCTAAAGTAAACATTCAAAAGAATTCTGAAATCAGCTACTGACCAGCCAGGATATCTTTAAAAAAACTGCTAGGGGCTGGGAAGCTGTAAAATGCCTAAATCCATCAAGGTTTGTTGGTTACAAGGAACAGAAAGTGACTCCTGCTACATTAAGTAAAAAAAAATAAAAATAAAAAAAAATACTGAAAGGCTATAGAATAATTCACAGAAATGCAGGAATAGCAGAGTGGTCAAAATTTCAGAAAATCCAGGAATCAGGAAAGCTCTGGAGAGCTAGGTAGCAGCAACCAAGGAACACTCCATTCAGGGCACTGCCATCAGGATACATGAGTTTAACCAAATTCTCTGGATTATTCTCTGTGATATCCACGTGCTAAGAAGAGAACGTCTTACCAGTGTAGCTTGGATCACCCATCCACTTCTGTCCAGGGAAGAGAGAAGTCCTTGACTGGCCATCCCTCCAAGCCTGAAAGCAACAGAGAAAATGTAGGTGAGTCCCCCAAAGGAAGAAGAAGGGGTGCTGTGAAGGCAAAAACAGGTGTCCTCTACAAGACCCGTGCCATTTCTTTATTTGTGCTCTTCACTATTCTAACTCTCTCATCTAAAACCTCCCACCCTCATGGTCTACCTTCAACCCACCTTCTTGAAGAAGCCTCCCCTGTATACTCCAACACTTATTGACCTCTTCCTCTTCTTAACACATACAAGTAGTCATTCACATAATCATTCACTTGACAATATCTTTGGGCCTTCACTATGTGCCCGGTACTCTATTAGGTACCTGTTCTGCAACTGACAGTCTTGCTTCTCCTCCCCGTGATATTCCAGGTATAACTGTTCGTATCTGAAAACTCGATTTAAGACTTAACAGCATGTATTGGTTGCTCATCAGTCTTTGATACTATGATAGGGATCAAGTTTGGGCCAAATGCTACAACCTAGATACAGGCTCTGAAATTTTTTTCATAACTATATGATACAACTAATAAAACCAAAGTAATTAGAGATATTTTCAAGACAGATCAATTCTAAGTGATAAAAGCAGAGATCCTCGGTTTACATTTAATTTGTAGTTATTAATCCGTTCAATAAACTAATATTATTGAATGTCTTTATTATATAGGACACTTTACTAGGCAGAGCTGATATTCAGCAGTATACACTGGTACACTTGGATCAGTTGTCGAAATAGTGAAAACTCCCATGCCAGCTGGCGAATAGCCACTGTCCCGAGCCTTCAAGTGCCCCATCACCACCCTAGCCAACCCCATTCCTATGGCACCTCTCCAGGACCCCTACATTCCCACAATCCAGTGACTAGGAGTTAATCTCTGGCACACAGCTCTGCTCCAGCCCTTAGGCCAGTGTCTGTTCTGATAAGTACCCTGTCATCCCTGTTGATAAATATTTTTAATATCACTTTGGTTCTAAGTACAGGAGTGGATACAAAAATGGGCAGGTCCTAAGGAGCTTATGTGTGGAGTACTACCAACCATAAAAAAGAACCAAGTGGATGAATCTCAAAAACATTGTGCTAAGTGAAAGAACCCAGACAAAAAAGAGTGCATACTGTATGATTCCATTTATATGAAGTTCTACATCAGAGAAAAACAAACTGTGATAAGATAAATCATCCCCGGGGTGAAATGGAGAAGAGGGTTATTGATTGGAAAGGGATCCAAAGAAAGTTTCAGCAGTGATGGAAATGTTTTACAGAGGAGGGGTGTTTAAAGTCTGTTCGCTTTATTGCATGTAAATTATCTATTTAAAAAAGCGCTTACTGTCCAATAAGGAAGATAATACCTCCAAAAATTAGTTTAACACTGGTCGGAAAGCCTAAGTCCCACAAGAGAGGCATAGCTAGAGCCTGCATAGCCAAGTGTTATAACCACCCTCTCTTGGGTTGTACAGCACTGTCTGGATTGAGATCTTGTTCTTGTGACAGGAAGAGTTATTTTAGCTCCCTCAGTTTTCTCATCTGCAAAATGGTGACAATAACAGTAGATACCTAAGGGGTTGTTGTGAGGGTCAAATGAGTTATCCATCGAAAACATTTAGAACATTTGGCACATAGTAGGTACATAATTAATGTTCACTATTAATAAAACAATTATTGGACTCCAGAGAAGGAAGGCCATGTTCAGCTGGGAGAACACTGAGGAAGCAGCGTTTGAGCTGAGTTTTGAAGAACTGTTTATACAATGTGGGCATGGGAAGATGGGAGGAAATTACATATATGTCGCTCACCTGGGTACTCCGTCCAAGAATTCTCTTCAGTGTCACTTTCTCATTATCCCTTTGGCTACGTTACCGCCCTCTCTAATTGCTCTCAGAGCTCCCAATACTCTCTTGTACAGCACTTATTATACTTGCATTTAATCAATAAATTAATTGATTAATATTTAAGTATTTATTCCATATGCATCACACTTCTCCAGCAGACCAGAAGCTGCAGGTGGTCAAGAGGTTTACTTTTATAGACCCAGGTCCTAGCACAGAAACTTGCAGAAATTATTATTATTCAATAAATTAATAAATACATTATCTTATATAAATCAAGTTATCATTTTACTCCATTCACCTCAATTTGGAGTATGTTTAGTGAACCAGTGGGCTGGGGTCCCTCCATGAGCTTAAGGGCTAGCTCTGCCACTTTCTCCAGGTGAACGCGGGACAAGCTAGGTCTTTATATTCTAATCTCCTGATATGCAGACTAGGGTATAGTAAGGGTTCATCTGCATAAATTTCTTGTTACATATAAAGGAATGTTTGTAAAGCATTTTGCACATTTTGTGATGTGCCTATCACATAGTAAGTGCTTAAAAAATGGTAGCATCAAGATCATTCCCTTCACCCAACCTAAGAGAGTGGCATCACTCTACCCATGATGCTGGTATGCATCAAAAAGTATCAAAGCACTCCTGACTATATGACTCCTCCTTCTCAAACTCCTCCCCCCAACTCCCAACTGACAGACTGCGGGATAAGGCTCAGTATGCTTTGTCTCCCTTGTACGTATCTTGCCCAAGAACACATTGCAAAAAAATCTACTCCAATACCAACCATTTGGCTTCCCTTTCCTTTTCCAACCCCAAGATTGTATCTTCCAATTTTTCAATAGTGAGTTAATAAGTTTTGCAAAAGCGTTTTAGAATTTACAGAAATCTCACACCTACTCTATCTCATTTTATATTTAAATCAACCTCATTATAACATTTTTCAATATGAGATAAGAAAATTAGAAAGAGGTAATATAATCCATCCCAGGACACAAAGAGAGCAAGGAGTAGGGCCAGGATTTCAAATCCAAGTCTTCCAGCTCTGAACCTTACATTCTTTGGCTTCTGGCCTAGAAGTAACTTTCTAGAAATTTCTACTGTAGGAGAAGAATTATATTTCTGAGTGTCTTTCAGTCTGGGTATGATGAGGCCCAATACCTGATTCCTTCTGACCCCAGGTCTAAGCTCCAGGGAAATCAGATGGTACTTGATAAGCACAGCCTGAGGCTTCAAGACTTTAATCAGTCACTGTCCTCGTATGAATTTTCTGGAGCAAGAACTCAGCTGAGTCAAGTCCAAGCTCCAGCAAGTAAACATCATTGGAAAAACTCCCACCTTGAAGAGGCGGTGAAACAGACTGTCACATTAGTGGAGAAAAATAAAGCACTAGGTATAACGGCCTCCAGAGTTGACCAGATAGGATCATCCAAACATTGCTGGACTCTGCTTCTATTTTTTTCTTCTGCATCAAATTTTACTCAGATCCAATGAGGTGGAGTTATTTCCTTTTTTTACGCTTGTTAATTATCTCCTTGGGTATATATATACACACACACACACACACACACACACACACATAAATATATATATATATTCAAGGCTAATTGTAAGAGTTCTTTTTACCTTAATAAGGATACTAAGTGAGGAGATAAATGTGAAAGTACCTAGGATTTTCAAGGCACATATGGGTACTTAATAAATGCTTATTAACCTGGAATCTGCTGAAGTTTCTTTCTGGGGCCTTTCAACTTTTCACAGCAGACACCAAGGTCTGCTTTTGTCCTAACCCTACCATGGAACTAAATATACCCATAATGCAGAGTTCTTTTGAAGCTTTAGTCCCTTGCTTAAGGATTTCTGACACATTAAAATACTATTAAGTAAAGTTTCAAAGTCAAAATAATCAGACAGCTTTTCACCACAAACTCTGGAGAAATAAAACTGCAAACAACTCATTAGAAAGGCTGAGAAGGATTCGATCCCTCCGGAGAAGTGTTGAAGTTCCTGGGAGAGGGCAACTTTAATTTATAAAGAGTTGTTAACATTCACTTACTCTAACAAAAGCCTTTAAACCTAGTAAGGCGCAGATACAGTATTTAAAATCAAGTCTGGAACGTCTCCCAGCCAGCTTCCGGGAAGATGGCGGAAGAGTAAGACGCAGAGATCACCTTCCTCCCCACAGATACACCAGAAATACATCTACACGTGGAACAACTCCTACAGAACACCTACTGAACTCTGGCAGAAGACCTCAGACCTCCTAAAAGGCAAGAAACCCCCCACTTACCCGGGTAGGGCAAAAGAAAAAAGAATAAACAGAGACAAAAGGATAGGGACGGGACGTGCACCAGTGGGAGGGAGCTGTGAAGGAGGAAAGGTTTTCACACACTAGGAGCCCCTTCGCGGGCGGAGACTGCGGGTGGCGGAGGAGGAAAGCTTCGGGGCCGCGGAGGAGAGCACAGCAACAGGGGTGCGGGGGGCAAAGCGGGGAGATTCCCGCACAGAGGATCAGGGCCGACCGGCACTCACCAGGCCGAGGCTTGTCTGCTCACCCGCCGGGGCGGGCGGGGCTGGGAGCTGAGGCTCGGGCTTCGTTCGGAGCGCCGGGAGAGGACTGGGGTTGGCGGCGTGAACACAGCCTGCAGGGGGTTAGTGCGCCACGGCTAGCCGGGAGGGAGTCCGGGAAAAGTCTGAACCTGCCGAAGAGGCAAGAGACTTTTTCTTACCTCTTTGTTTCCTGGTGCGCGAGGAGAGGGGATTAAGAGCGCTGCTTAAAGGAGCTCCAGAGACGGGCGCGAGCCGCGGCTAAAAGCGCTGACCCCAGAGACGGGCATGAGACGCTAAGGCTGCTGCTGCCGCCACCAAGAAGCCTGTGTGCGAGCACAGGTCACTGCCCACACCCCGCTTCCGGGGAGCCTGTGCAGCCCGCCACTGCCAGGGTCCCGGGATCCAGGGACAACTTCCCCGGGAGAACACACGGTGCGCCTCAGGCTGGTGCAGCATCACGCCGGCCTCTGCCGCCGCAGGCCCGCCCCGCACTCCGCGCCCCTCCCTCCCCCCCCCCGGCCTGAGTGAGCCAGAGCCCCCGAATCAGCGGCTCCTTTAGCCCCGTCCTGTCTGAGCGAAGAACAGACGCCCTCAGGTGACCTACACGCAGAGGCGGGGCCAAATCCAAAGCTGAGGCCCTGGGAGCTGTGAGCACAAAGAAGAGAAAGGGAAATCTCCCCCAGCAGCCTCAGAAGCAGCGGATTAAAGATCCACAATCAACTTGATGTCTGTGGAATACATGAATAGACAACGAATCATCCCAAATTGAGGACTTGGACTTTGAGAGCAAGATTTATGCTGTATAGCTTTGCTTCCACCATTTGTCCTACGGTTCTATCCGTCCGTTTTTTTGTTTTTGTATTTTTTTTCTTAATAATTACTTTTTTATTTTTATAACTTTACTATATTTTATCTTACTTTATTTTATTTTACTTTATCTTCTTCCTTTCTTTCATTTTTTCCTTCCTTCCCTCCTTCGTTCCTTACTTCCTCCCTCCCTCCCTCCTTTCTTTCTTTCTTTCTTTCCTTCTTTCTTTCTTTCTTTCTACTTCTACTAATTCTTCTTTCTACTTTTTCTCCCTTTTATTCTGAGCCGTGTGGATGAAAGGCTCTTGGTGCTGCAGCCAGGAATCAGTGCTGTGCCTCTGAGGTGGGAGAGCCAACTTCAGGACACTGGTCCACAAGAGACCTCCCAGCTCCACATAATATCAAGTGGAAAAAATCTCCCAGAGATCTCCATGTCAGCACCAGCACCCAGCTTCACTCAATGACCAGCAAGCTACAGTGCTGGACATCCTATGCCAAACAACTAGCAAGACAGGAACACAACCCCACCCATTAGCAGAGAGGCTGCCTAGAATCATAATAAGTCCACAGACACCCCAAAACACACAACCAGACGTGGACCTGCCCACCAGAAAGACAAGATCCAGCCTCATCCACCAGAACACAGGCACTAGTCCCCTCCACAAGAAAGCCTACACAACCCACTGAACCACCCTTAGCCACTGGGGACAGGCACCAAAATCAACGGGAACTATGAGCCTGCAGCCTGCAAAAAGGAGACCCCAAACACAGTAAGATAAGCAAAATGAGAAGACAGAAAAACACACAGCAGATGAAGGAGCAAGATAAAATCCCACCAGACCTAAAAAATGAAGAGGAAATAGGCAGTCTACCTGAAAAAGAATTCAGAATAATGATAGTAAAGATGATCCAAAATCTTGGAAATAGAATGGACAAAATGCAAGAAACATTTAACAAGGACCTAGAAGAACTAAAGATGAAACAAACAATGACGAACAACACAATAAATGAAATTAAAAATACTCTAGATGGGATCAATAGCAGAATAACTGAGGCAGAAGAACGTATAAGTGACCTGGAAGATAAAATCGTGGAAATAACTACTGCAGAGCAGAATAAAGAAAAAAGAATGAAAAGAACTGAGGACAGTCTCAGAGACCTCTGGGACAACATTAAACGGACCAACATTCGAATTATAGAGGTTCCAGAAGAAGAAGAGAAAATGAAAGGGACTGAGAAGATATTTGAAGAGATTATAGTTGAAAACTTCCCTAATATGGGAAAGGAAATAGTTAATCAAGTCCAGGAAGCACAGAGAGTCCCATAGAGGAAAACTCCAAGGAGAAATACGCCAAGACACATATTAATCAAACTGTCAAAAATTAAGTACAAAGAAAACATATTAAAAGCAGCAAGGGATAAACAACAAATAACACACAAGGGAATCCCCATAAGGTTAACAGCTGATCTTTCAGCAGAAACTCTGCAAGCCAGAAGGGACTGGCAGGACATATTTAAAGTGATGAAGGAGAAAAACCTGCAACCAAGATTACCCAGCAAGGATCTCATTCAGATTTGATGGAGAAATTAAAACCTTTACAAACAAGCAAAAGCTGAGAGAGTTCAGCACCACCAAACCAGCTTTACAACAACTGCTAAGGAACTTCTGTAGGCAAGAAACACAAGAGAAGGAAAAGACCTACAATAATGATCCCAAAACAATTAAGAAAATGGGAATAGGAACATACATATCGATAATTACCTTAAATGTAAGTGGACTAAATGCTCCCACCAAAAGACACAGATTGGCTGAATGGATACAAAAACAAAACCCATATATTTGCTGTCTGCAAGAGACCCACTTCAGACCTAGAGACACATACAGACTGAAAGTAAGGGGATGGAAAAAGATATTTCATGCCAATGGAAATCAAAAGAAAGCTGGAGTAGCAATTCTCATATCAGACAAAACAGACTTTAAAATAAAGACTACTAGAAGAAACAAAGAAGGACACTACATAATGATCAAGGGATCGATCCAAGAAGATATGACAATTGTAAATATTTATGCACCCAACATAGGAGCACCTCAATACATAAGGCAAATACTAACAGCCATAAAAGGGGAAATCGACAGTAACACATTCATAGTAGGGGACTTTAACACCCCACTTTCACCCATGGACAGATCATCCAAAATGAAAATAAATAAGGAAACACAAACTTTAAATGATACATTAAACAAGATGGAATTAATTGATATTTATAGGACATTCCATCCAAAAATACCAGAATACACATTTTTCTCAAGTGCTCATGGAACATTCTCCAGGATAGATCATATCTGGGTCACAAGTCAAGCCTTGGTAAATTTAAGAAAATTGAAATTGTTTCAAGTATCTTTTCTGACCACAACGCTATGTGATTAGATATCAATTACAGGAAAAAAATCTGTAAAAAATACAAACACGTGGAAGTTAAACAATACACTACTTAATAACGAAGTGATCACTGAAGAAATCAATTAGGAAATTAAAAAACACCTAGAAACAAATGACAATGGAGACACGACGACCCACAACCTATGGGATGCAGCAAAAGGAGTTCTAAGAGGGAAGCTTATAGCAATACAATCCTACCTAAAGAAACAGGAAACATCTCGAATAAACAACCTAACCTTGCAACTAAAGCAATTAGAGAAAGAAGAACAAAAAAACCCCAAAGATAGCAGGAGGAAAGAAACCATAAAAATCAGATCAGAAATAAATGAAAAAGAAATGAAGGAAATGACAGCAAAGATCAATAAAACTAAAAGCTGGTTCTTTGAGAAGATAAACAAAATTGATAAACCATTAGCCAGACTCATCAAGAAAAAAAGTGAGAAGACTCAAATCAATAGAATTAGAAATGAAAAAAGAGAAGTAACAACTGACACTGAAGAAATACAGAAGATCATGAGAGATTACTACAAGCAACTCTATGCCAATAAAATGGACAACCTGGAAGAAATGGACAAATTCTTAGAAATGCACAACCTGCCAAGACTGAATTAGGAAGAAATAGAAAATATGAACAGACCAATCACAAGCACTGAAATTGAAACTGTGATTAAAAATCTTCCAACAAACAAAAGCCAAGGACTAGATGGCTTCACAGGCGAATTCTATAAAACATTTACATAAGAGCTAACACCTATCCTTCTCAAACTCTTCCAAAATATAGCAGAGGGAGGAACACTCCCAAACTCATTCTACGAGGCCACCATCACCTTGATACCAAAACGAGACAAGGATGTCACAAAGAAAGAAAACTACAGGCCAATATCACTGATGAACATAGATGCAAAAATCCTCAGCAAAATACTAGCAAACAGAATCCAATAGCACATTAAAAGAATCATGCACCATGATCAAGTGGGGTTTATTCCAGGAATGCAAGGATTCTTCAATATATGCAAAACAATCAATGTGATAAACCATATGATCATCTCAATAGATGCAGAGAAATCTTTCGACAAAATTCAACGCCCATTTATGATAAAAAAACCCTGCAGAAAGTAGGCATAGAGGGAACTTTCCTCAACTTAATAAAGGCCATATATGACAAACTCACAGCCAACATCGTCCTCAATGCTGAAAAACTGAAAGCAATTCCACTACGATTAGGAACAAGACAAGGTTGCCCACTCTCACCACTCTTATTCAACTTAGTTTTGGAAGTTTTAGCCACAGCAATCAGAGAAGAAAAGGAATCCAAATCGGAAAACAAGAAGTAAAGCTGTCACTGTTTGCAGATGACATGATACTATACATAGAGAATCCTAAAGATGCTACCAGAAAACTACTAGAGCTAATCAATGAATTTGGTAAAGTAGCAGGGTACAAAATTAATGCACATGAATCTCTGGCGTTCCTATACACTAATGATGAAAAATCTGAAAGTGAAATCAAGAAAACACTCCCATTTACCATTGCAACAAAGAGAATAAAATATCTAGAAATAAACCTACCTAAGGAGACAAAAGACCTGTATGCAGAAAATTATAAGACACTGATGAAAGAAATTAAAGATGATACAAATAGATGGAGAGATATACCATGTTCTTGGATTGGAAGAATCAACATTGTGAAAATGACTCTACTACCCAAAGCAATCTACAGATTCAATGCAATCCCTATCAAACTACCACTGGTATTTTTCACAGAACTAGAACAAAAAATTTCACAATTTGTATGGAAACACAAAAGACCCCGAATAGCCAAAGCAATCTTGAGAATGAAAAACGGAGCTGGAGGAATCAGGCTTCCTGACTTCAGACTATACTACAAAGCTACAGTAATCAAGACAGTATGATACTGGCACAAAAACAGAAAGATAGATCAATGGAACAGGATAGAAAGCCCAGAGATAAACCCACACACATATGGTCACCTTATCTTTGATAAAGGAGGCAGGAATGTACAGTGGAGAAAGGACAGCCTCTTCAATAAGTGGTGCTGGGAAATCTGGACAGGTCCATGTAAAAGTATGAGATTAGATCACTCCCTAACACCATACACAATAATAAGCTCAAAATGGATTAAAGAACTAAATGTAAGGCCAGAAACTATCAAACTCTTAGAGGAAAACATAGGCAGAACACTCTATGACATAAATCACAGCAAGATCCTTTCTGACCCACCTCCTAGAGAAATGGAAATAAAAACAAAAATAAACAAATGGGACCTAATGAAACTTCAAAGCTTTTGCACAGCAAAGGAAACCATAAACAAGACCAAAAGACAACCCTCAGAATGGGAGAAAATATTTGCAAATGAAACAACTGCCAAAGGATTAATCTCCAAAGTTTATAAGCAGCTCAATAACAAAAAACAAACAACCCAATCCAAAAATGAGCAGAAGACCTAAATAGACATTTCTCCAAAGAAGATATACAGACTGCCAACAAACACATGAAAGAATATTCAACTTCATTAATCATTAGAGAAATGCAAATCAAAACTACAATGAGATATCATCTCACACCAGTCAGAATGGCCATCATCAAAAAATTTAGAAATAATAAATGCTGGAGAGGGTGTGGAGAAAAGGGAACACTCTTGCACTGTTGGTGGGAATATAAATTGATACAGTCACTGTGGAGAACAGTATGGAGGTTCCTTAAAAAACTACAAATAGAACTACCATATGACCCAGCAATCCCACTACTGAGCATATACTCTGAGAAAACCATAATTCAGAAAGAGTCATGTACCAAAATGTTCATTGCAGCTCTATTTACAATAGCCCAGCGATGGATGCAACCTAAGTGTCCATTATCAGATGAATGGATAAAGAAGATGTGGCACATATATACAGTGGAATATTACTCAGCCATAAAAAGACGAAATTGAGCTATTTGTAATGAGGTGGATAGACCTAGAGTCTGTCATACAGATTGAAGTAAGTCAGAAAGAGAAAGACAGATACCATATGCTAACACATATATATGGAATTTAAGGGATAAAATGTCATGAAGAACCTAGGGGTAAGACAGGAATAAAGACACAGACCTACTAGAGAATGGACTTGGGGATATGGGGAGGGGGAAGGGTAAGCTGTGACAAAGCGAGAGGGAGGCATGGACATATATACACTACCAAACGTAAGGTAGATAGCTAGTGGGAAGCAGCTGCATAGCACAGGGAGATCAGCTCGGTGCTTTGTGACCGCCTGGAGGGTTGGGATAGGGAGGGTAGGAAGGAGGGAGACGCAAGAGGGAAGAGATATGGGAACATATGTATATGTATAACTGATTCACTTTGTTATAAAGCAGGAAAAAAAAAAGAAAAAAAGCAAAGGCTGAGAAAAAGCTTTTGGGCTGGCCAAAATAGTGTATTGCTATTTAGAATTTTCTCTGGGATGCTTTCTCTCTAAATATTGCAAGAAAAAACTTAGCTGTTTAACACATGGAGATGTCTAAAACCATTGGCTCAAATTTCACACACAGAAACATTGACAAGCTCCTTCTCTCTGAAAAGAGAAAGGCAGACCAGACTGATGCTTCCCCATTTGCATTTCCCTCTCTGAGCTGCCTTTGTGAGTAAATGCCATGATTTTAAAATGAAGTCTGTTTTTTTTCCGCATCCGAAATATCTTTATTTGCACTCTGGAAATGCTGACGTCAATTGCCTTACAAATCCAGGGGGAAAAAAATACCAGTTAATTGTAGTTGAGAAGACTGTCGAATCTCTAATAATGGTAGGCACAGAGCTTGTCAGCAGAGCATCCGTTGCCATAGTTACCTGTGAGGGATGACAACATCTGCATATCACTTAGCTAAATGATCCCACATGGCACCTTAGTGATTATTAGAGAGGGATCCGATATTCCCCCGGTGAATATGTGAATCAAGTGAAATGACCCCTGTGAGCAGGGTTTTCTCAGGGGGGTTTTCCCTTCCAGATACCAACAGAATGATCGCTTGATAACTCTTAAAAACAACTTTCAACCTTTGCTTTTGGAACAGTTTAGAAATGCAATGTCACAATAATTGACCCGTTGAATCACTTTGGACTATATAATACCAGCTGTGCCCACGGCCAAAGAGGGAAAAGCGTGTTAACGTGCGTTGTTCTATCTTACACGATAGCAGCAACCAACCAAATTGATCTTTTCCCTTAAATGGCTGGTTTCATTCCAAAACAGTTGTGGAGAGAATGAATCCAAGTGTGTAATTTAATAAGTGTATATTTTTCTAACTTAAACGAATGAAACACACTGATGCATTTATTTAAACTGTTTATACATGTAGATGTGCCCACAACTTAAAGATCCTTGGCAGCATTTACTGAGACCCATGCCCCTTCCATCGAAGGAGAGAGCTGAGAATCAGAAATAATCTGCTCAAGGTTGACCCCGCTTGTTCCAGAAGTTTGATGCAGAGCCATTCTCAGCTCCTTAGAGGCTCTTATAAGGGAAACAGGCACGAGAGTCCAATCTCTTTAAATAATGTTAAATTTATTATTTAGCAAGGAGAGAAGGATTTAAAGTTTTGATAAGAAAAATAATGCTTCCGGCATATAAGACTAGATTGCGTTGTTAAATACACCCATACATGCACACACTTTCTGTGGTGAAATATACTAGAAGGCAACAAAATGCACTAGGAGCTTGAGGTATAGTGCCTCAACTAAAATGTTCAGCACTAGACTCTCTACATTTTCCAAGAGGAAGGGTCCCCACAAGTAGCTAGAATATAGGAATAATTTTTTAAAAAGATGGAAAACCTAGATTGCCACAAAACCCTGCTCCAAAAATGTACAGAAGAGAAACTCTTTTTGGCCAAGGGCTGCATGGTGTTTTTGCTTTTCAACCTAAAAAACAAAGATAGTGCAAAGGGGGTATTATTCTTTCTCATTTGTTACAAATTTGGGGGGGAGAAAAATGTGCATACACAAACATGTCTGCAAATCTACAAAGGCATAATGTATTCATAAGCGTTAGTATACTACTGTGATTTGAGTCCTAGGATTTAGTGAGTCTAATATTTTTGTTCCTGTGAATATTTCTCAGCTGCCTGGGATAACCTGAAAGTTACTAGCCTCCTTTTCTTAGTGGCTCCGTGTCAGAGAAAATAATGGAAAATGAAATCAAAAGCCCTTACTTCATCAGCTGACACAGGCAGGACAGCGGAGGGATCACAGGCTAAGGCTGGCAACCAGCCCTTTTTCTCTCAGAGGAAAATTACCAGAACTCTTTGCAGAGCGGACGCAGAGCAGCCAGCAGTGCTGCCTGGTGTTCTCCTCTCAGAGCTCTGAGACTGAGCAGACGGAGATTTATAAACAAGACGGCAGAGAGAAGCCAGGGTTCCACCCCAAAGCAGAGCAGGCCACCTCCGACCAAGTGGTCCTCGCACCACGTATGTGGACATTGAACAGACAGCATGAAACACTAATGGCAAAAGCACCGCCTAGAACAGCCAGCTATTCCTAGCATAGCTGTGACACTGGAAGCCAGCAGAATGGCCCTTGTGGCAAGGGTGGGTACTGGATTTTTCATAATACGGTTGTAGAAATGGAAGCCCCCAAGAAACCCTCTGGCTTATCCAGTCACCCGGTGGACATGAGTCAGTGTCACGGTGCACTCCCCTGACTCTGCCCTCCGTGCATCTGCTCTGGGATTGCAGAGGTGCTGGGGCCCACGGGACTCCCAGGACAGAGAACAGAGAGGAAGAAAGTCAACTGAATATTACATTGTATTGTAGAGATAATAGAGACGTCAATCTATTGCCTGAGGTCATATTAGTTATGAGCCTTATAAGGGTAAAGACTTCTGACTATACCCTGCTATACTCCAGCTCCTAGTAGGAGAACTAGCTCAAAAAGGTGCTCAGAGTATATGACATGAATGAATGAATGAATGAACGAATGAAACATTACCTACTTTTCCTCCATAACCAACCCTAATCATAGAAAAAGCTACATGCATGTGGGGTGTGTGTGTGTGTGTGTGTGTGTGTGTGTGTGTGTATTTCCATTGATTTCCAGCTTCTGAAGTACAGTTGGCCTTCTGTATCCACAGTTCTGTATTTGCAGATTCAACCAACTGGAGATCAAAAATATTCAGGAAAAAATGTTCCAGAAAATTCCAAAAATCAAAACTTGAATTTGCTGCATGGCTGGCAACTATTTACATAGCATAGCATTGTATTAAGTATTATAAGTAACATAGAGATGATTTAAAGTATACAGGAAGGTGGGCATAGATTATATGCAAATACTATGCCATTTTATACAAAGCGACTTGAGCATCCTCGGACCTCAGTGCTCACAGGAATCCTGCAATCAATCCCCTATGGATACTGAAGCAACTGTACTAAAGCCCAGAGGAAAGATATTTTACTAAAGGAAGATACTATACTAAAGCCCAGAGGAAAATATGATCTTTGTCTATGCATATAGTTAGACCATGAAAGTAAAATGTGGTTTGGTGAAAATGTCCTACTAGTTGGAGATTTTGAGTCTAACCACCCCATGGATAAACCATATATATGAATATTTCAGTATTCAACTCTTATCTTCCCTTTGTGTGTAGGAACGTGAACCATCACTAGGAAAGGGCATATGGGGAAAACTGTACCAAGATCAACACTCTGGGGAAAGGACTCTTAAGGCACCACTGGGAGAAGAAAAGCAGGCAGCTAGCTATCATCTGGCAGCTGCAATAGAACTGCTATCTGTTGGTCCCTGAAATGCAACCACAGGTATCCTACCACCATCATCATCCACTGTCTCCTGGTAAACCCCTCAAGTTACTTGTTACCCTCTCTGGTACCTCTTCTCAGAAACACTTCTTCCCACCAGCTACACTTCCTCGTATGAATGCTCTCATTCCACGGATCACATCTACTCTGGACATTCTCTTTAACTAGATTTTGCCCATATTTCAATTTCAGGTGAGGGGTGCACCCCTTCTCTCACCTCTGGCACTTTGGAGCTACTACCCCAAAAGGAGGGCAATTGGTCTGGAAGAGGAACCACTGTAAGCCATTAGCCCATTTCCAAGCAGACTCTACTGAGTGAGGGAGTTTCCACTTTCAGAGCTACCATAGCAGGACAATCTCCTGGGACGATCATTGTCAATGACACTGGCAGCCAGGTTCCACGTGCTCTTGCCTCCACCATGATCTTCTCTTCTTTAGGCTAGAGCATATTTCAAGAGTACCTTTGCCAGGCTGTATTCACATAAAGGGTAAAAAGACACAGCACTAAAGACTCTTCACCTATACTTGCTTTCCCAGTTTAGGTAGGTCAACAGTGCTACTGCCCACTCACCCACATGGAAAAGCCAGCATATTTCCATACATCTACCAGGCACAGCCAAGTACTGTGCTTAGTTCTCTGGAAAAATCTAGCTTTTGGATTTTAATAATGGATGTCTGAATGGGTTCCAAAGGCCCTTTGGGGTTGCCAAGGTTATGTTTTCTTGAAGTCTTCAGCTGAACAGGCTGAAAGGGAAGGTTCCTAAGAGCTGGGAGAGAGTATGAAAAGGAAAATAAACAGAATGGAGAGACAGCTGGAGTGTGGATGCCCGAATTCCTTCTGAACTTTGTACAGGGAGACCTCACATGTTCTCTTCTCTTCCTTTGGAAGCAGGGACAGATGGACATGGCCCTACCTCATGGGCAGACGGGAACCCCAGCTTGCTTTTTGAAAATCCATGGGCATTTTTCTCTCTGGTCCTGAAACTGATACACTAATATCAAGAAGGATAGCCTTCTTTTCACTTCCTTTCTGTCTTGATTATCACTCTCTATGCTTTAATCTCTTCTAATTTCCTTCTTCTCTCTGTTTTTCATAGCTCTGTTCTTAGCCCTCCATCCCATTCTCACCAAAGTAAATGGGAAAAGAATTCGCAGGAGGGGAAAGAAAGTATAACTTCCTCATCACAAAAATAAACTTTGGGTGTTTATCCTTAGAGATTATCTTAAATAACATATGTGTTTTCACTCATTCAATAACTGTCAAACTCAGAGCAACAGTCAGCTCTACCGACCACCAGTCCCTCCCATCAGGAACTTTACACAGGCCTCTTAGATAGCCTCATCCACCAGAGGGCAGACAGCAGAAGCAACAAGAACTACAGTCCTGCAGCCTGTGGAACAAAAACCACATTCACAGAAAGATAGACAAGATGAAAAGGCAGAGTGCTATGTACCAGATGAAGGAACAATATAAAACCCCAGAAAAACAACTAAATGAAGTGGAGATAGGCAATCTTCCAGAAAAAGAATTCAGAATAATGATAGTGAAGATGATCCAGGACCTCAGAAAAAGAATGGAGGCAAAGATCAACGAGATGCAAGAAATGTTTAACAAAGACCTAGAAGAATTAAAGAACAAACAAACAAACAAATTAATGAACAAAGACCTAGAAGAATTAAAGACCTAGAGATGAACCATGCAATAACTGAAATGAAAACTACACTAGAAGGAATCAATAGCAGAATGACTAAGGCAGAAGAACAGATAAGTGACCTGGAAGACAGAATGGTGGAATTCACTGCTGTGGAACAGAATAAAGAAAAAAGAATGAAAAGAAATGAAGACAGCCTAAGGGACCTCTGGGACAACATTAAATGCAACAACATTCACATTATGGGGTCCCAGAAGGAGAAGAGAGAGAGAAAGAACCAGAGAAAATATTTGAAGGGATTATAGTCAAAAACTTCCCTAACATGGGAAAGGAAATAGCCACCCAAGTCCAGGAAGTGCAGCGAGTCTCATACAGGATAAACCCAAGGAGAAACGCGCCAAGACACATAGTAATCAAATTGGCAAAAATTAAAGACAAACAAAAATTATTGAAAGCAGCAAGGAAAAAACGACAAATAACATACAAGGGAACTCCCATAAGCTTAACAGCTGATTTCTCAGCAGAAACTCTATGAGCCAGAGGGAGTGGCATGATATACTTAAAGTGATGAAAGGGAAGAACCTACAACCAAGATTACTCTACCTGGCAAAGATCTCATTCAGATTCGATGGAGAAATCAAAAGCTTTACAGACAAGCAAAAGCTAAGAGAATTCAGCACCACCAAACCAGCTCTACAACAAATGCCAAAGGAACCTCTCTAAGTGGGAGACACAAGACAAGAAAAAGACCTACAAAAACAAACCAAAACAATTCAGAAAATGGTCATAGGAACATACATATCGATAATTACCTTAAATGTGAATGGATTAAATGCTCCACCCAAAAGACACAGGCTTGCTGAATGGATACAAAAACAAGACCCATATATATGCTCTCTACAAGAGACCCACTTCAGACCTCGGGACACATAAAGACTGAAAGTGAGGGGATGGAAAAAGATATTCCATGCAAATGGAAATCAAAAAGCTGGAGTAGCAATACTCATATCAGATAAAATAGATTTTAAAATAAAGAATGTTACATGAGAAAAGGAAGGACCCTACATAATGATCAAGGGATCAATCCAAGAAGAAGATATAAAAATTTTAAATATATATGCACCCAACATAGGAGCACCTCAATACATAAGGCAAATGCTAACATATATAAAAGAGGAAATCGACAGGAACACAATAATAATGGGGGACTTTAACAACTCACTTACACCAATGGACAGATCATCCAAAATGAAAATAAGTAAGGAAAGAGAATCTTTAAATGACACAATAGACCAGATAGATTTAATTGATATTTATAGGACATTCCATCCAAAAACAGCAGATTACACTTTCTTCTCAAGTGCACACAGAACATTCTCCAGGATAGATCACTTCTTGGGTCACAAATCAAGCCTCAGTAAATTTAAGAAAACTGAAATCATAACAAGCATCTTTTCTGACCACAATGCTATGAGATGAGAAATGAATTACAGGGAAAAAAACCATAAAAAACACAAACACATGGAGGCTAAACAATACATTACCAAATAACCAAGAGTTCACTGAAGAAATCAAAGAGGAAATCAAAAAATACCTAGCGACAAATGACAATGAAAACACGACGATCCAAAACCTATGGGATGCAGCAAAAGCAGTTCTAAGAGGGAAGTGTATAGCTATAAAAGCCTACCTCAAAAAACAAGAAAAATCTCAAATAAACCATCTAACCTTACACCTAAAGGAACTAGAGAAAGAAGAACAAACAAAACCCAAAGTTAGCAGAAGGAAAGAAATCATAAAGATCAGAGCAGAAATAAATGAAATAGAAACAAAGAGAACAATAGCAAAGCTCAATAAAACTAAAAGCTGGTTCTTTGAGAAGATAAACAATATTGATAAACCATTAGCCAGACTCATCAAGAAAAAGAGGGAGAGGACTCAAATCAATAAAATTAGAAATGAAAAAGGAGAAATTACAACACACACTGCAGAAATACAAAGCATCCTAAGAGACTACTACAGGCAACTCTATGCCAATAAAATGGACAACCTGGAAGAAATGGACAAATCCTCAGAAAGGTATAACCTTCCAAGACTGAACCAGGAAGAACTAGAACATATGAACAGACCAATCACAAGTAATGAAATTGAGAGTGTTATTAAAAATCTTCCAACAGGGCCTTCCCTGGTGGCGCAGTGGTTGAGAGTCTGCCTGCCGATGCAGGGGACACGGGTTCATGCCCTGGTCTGGGAGGATCCCACATGCTGCGGAGTGGCAGGGCCTGTGAGCCATGGCCACTGAGCCTGCATGTCCAGAGCATGTGTTCTGCAATGGGAGAGGCCACAACACTGAGAGGCCCACATACGGGAAAAAAAAAAAAAATTCTTCCAACAAACAAAAGTCCAGGACCAGATGGCTTCACAGGTGAATTCTAGCAAACATTTAGAGAATAGCTAACACCCATCCTTCTCAAACTCTTCCAAAAATTTGCAGAGGAAGGAACACTCCCAAACTCATTCTATGAGGTCACCATCACCCTGACACCAAAACCAGACAAAGATACTACAAAAAAAGAAAATTACAGACCAATATCACTGATGAATATAGATGCAAAAATCCTCAACAAAATACTAGCAAACAGAATCCAACAACACATTAAAAGGATCATACACCATGATCAAGTGGGATTTATCCCAGGGATGCAAGGATTCTCCAATATACGCAAATCAATCAATGTGGTACACCATATTAACAAACTGAAGAAGAAAAATCATATGATTATCTCAATAGATGCAGAAAAAGCTTTTGAGAAAATTCAACACCCATTTATGATAAAAACTCTCCAGAAAGTGGGCAGAGAGGGAACCTACCTCAACATAATAAAGGCTATATACGACAAACCCACAGCAAACATCATTATCAATGGTGAAAAACTGAAAGCATTTCCTCTAAGATCAGGAACAAGACAAGGTTGTCCGCTCTCACCACTATTATTCAACATAGTTTTGGAAGTCCTAGCCATGGCAATCAGAAAAGAAAGAGAAATAAAAGGAATACAAATTGAAAATGAAGAAGCAAAACTATCACTGTTTGCAGATGACATGCTACTATACATAGAGAATCCTAAAGATGCCACCAGAAAACTACTAGAGCTAATCAATGAATTTGGTAAAGTTGCAGGATACAAAATTAATGCAGAGAAATCTCTTGCATTCCTATACACTAATGATGAAATATCTGAAAGAGAAATTGAGGAAACACTCCCATTTACCACTGCAACAAAAAGAATAAAATGCCTAGGAATAAACCTACCTAGGGAGACAAAAGACCTGTATGCAGAAAACTATAAGACACTGATGAAAGAAATTAAAGATGATACCAACAGATGGAGAGATATACCATGTTCTTGGATTGGAAGAATCAATATTGTGAAAATGACTCTGCTACCCAAAGCAATCTACAGATTCAATGCAATCCCTATCAAATTACCAGTGGCATTTTTTACGGAACTAGAACAAAAAATCTTAAAATTTGTATGGAGACACAAAAGACCCCGAATAGCCAGAGCAGTCTTGAGTGAAAAAACCGAAGCTGGAGGAATCAGACTCCCTGAGTTCAGACTATACTACACAAAGCTACAGTCATCAATACAATATGGTACTGGCACAAAAACAGACACATAGATCAATGGAACAAGATAGAAAGCCCAGAGATAAACCCACACACCTATCTACACAACTAATCTGCAACAAAGGAGGCAAGGATATACAATGGAGAAAAGACAGTTTCTTCAATAAGTGGTGCTGGGAAAACTGGACAGCTACATGTAAAAGAATGAACTTAGAACACTCCCTAACACCATACACAAAAATAAACTCAAAATGGATTAAATGTAAGACCAGACACTATAAAACTCTTACAGGAAAACATAGGAGGAACACTCTTTGACATAAATCACAGCAAGATCTTTTTTGATCCACCTCCTAGAGTAATGGAAATAAAAACAAAAATAAACAAATGGGACCTAATGAAACTTAAAAGCTTTTGCACAGCAAAGGAAACCATAAACAAGACGAAAAGACAACCCTCAGAATGGGAGAAAATATTTGCAAACGAAACAACAGACAAAGGATTGATCTCCAAAATATATAAACAGCTCATGCAGCTCAATATTAAAGAAACAAACAACCCAATCCAAAAATGGGCATAAGACCTAAATAGACATTTCTCCAAAGAAGACATACAGATGGCTAAGAAGCACATGAAAAGCTGCTCAAAATCACTAATTATTAGAGAAATACAAATCAAAACTACAGTGAGGTATCACCTCACACCAGTTAGAATGGGCACCATCAGAAAATCTACAAACAACAAATGCTGGAGAGGGTGTGGAAAAAAGGGAACCCTCTTGCACTGTTGGTGGGAATGTAAATTGATACAGCCACTATGGAGAACAGTATGGAGGTTCCTTAAAAAACTAAAAATAGAATTACGATATGATCCAGCAATCCCACTCTTGGGCATATACCCAGAGAAAACCATAATTCAAAAAGACACATGCACCCCAATGTTCATTGCAGCACTATTTACAATAGTCATGTCATGGAAGCAACCTAAATGCCCATCAACAGATGAATGGATAAAGAAGATGTGGTACATATATACAATGGAATATTACTCAGCCATAAAAAGGAACTAAATTGAGTCATTTGTTGAGACATGGATGGATCTAGAGACTGTCATACAGAGTGAAGTAAGTCAGAAAGGGAAAAACAAATACCACATATTAACGCATGTATGTGGAACCTAGAAAAATGGTATAGATGAAGCGGTTTTCAGGGCAGAAGTTGAGACACAGATGTAGAGAACAAACGTATGGACACCAAGTGGGGAAAGCTGCGGGGGGGTGGGGATGGTGGTGGGATGAATTGGGCAATTGGGATTGACGTATACACTGATGTGTATAAAACTGATGACTAATAAGAACCTGCTGTATAAAAAAATAAAATAAAATAACTGTCAAACTCTCTACCGAGCCCTGTGCAGAGGACATCAAGGGAAACAGAATAAAAATCCTGCTATCCTAGGAATCCCAGTGTTAGAATAATTTTTTTGTGTGCCTTAAGGTTTTCATACCGATAGAAGCAAGGCATTGTTGGGATACAGTGCAATAAAGTCTTAATTGTCTCCAGCAATATAGAGGAAGCTTCTTAGAAGGTGAGACATTTGAGTTTAAAGGATGAATAGTAATTGTCTATGCAGTCAGAAAAAGGAAAGAGCTTATGAGACTAAAGGAAAATCATCTTGAAATATTAGAAGATGAAAAACAACTTGTGTATTCAGGAGACTGCATTCAACATCAGTATTTAGAGATGAGACTATACAAGTAGGTAGTGGCCAGGGCAAGAGGGTCTTACGCTCTGCATTTAAACGTTTAGAGGTTGTCTCATGCAAGTAGGGAAAACTGAAGTGTTTAAGTCACAAAGCATCATGATGAAGTTTGCATATTAAAAAAATCCCTCTGCTATGGTGCTGGAGATAATGCAGCCAGGACAAGATCGAAGGCAGGGAAACTAGTGAAGAGGTACTGAGAAGTCCAAGCCAGAGATGGTGAGGATATGAAGTAAAGCAGTGGCATGGATTTTCACATTTTTTGTCATTCAGTTACCAAGGTAACAGTTTTTTCCTGCCTCATATTGTGATGTGGAATCAGACAAGACAATATCTGCATTCTAAGGCAAGATCGTGTGTTTTTCTTTGCTTATATTTACTAAAAATTATCTTGGCCTAAGCTCTCCCAACATAAGTGAGTGGCAGTGGCGGTGGGTTGTCATTGTTGGTGATGAAGATGTTGATAATGATGATGACATAGATCCACATAGAATGTGAGATCAAGCTTCAAACTCCCCTGAATTAAAATTGAATACCAATTATTCCTTCAAAAGGTTTAAGGTTGTTTCTTCAGAGACAAGAATACCATGATTGAAAGCCATTCTCGCCTTCAACTAGGTCTCCCCCAGACACTGCTGAACATCCAAACCAAAGAACAGAAAGATCTGCTGATTTTATGATGCTGGAACTTAAATATAGAGCTAGAGGCTTCCTTATGTGCATTCTGGTTGATGTCTTCTCTTTACTGCTCCAACAACACCTCCAGGCTCATCTACCACCCTGCTCCTTCTTCTCGAACTTTCACCCAAATTTTCCACACCTCCTGCCCTTGTACATGCAGTTTCATCTGACTAGGACTCTTTCCCCCAATCCATTCTGCCTGAGAGACTTCAGCTCATCTCTCAGTCTTTAGTTCCAAGGACATCACTACCTCTTTGCAACCTTCTCTGATCCCAGAATGGAGTTGGATGATCAATACTTAATGTGCCCATATCATCGTACTCAAGACTGTGTTATAGTACTTAGATATTGCACTGAAAGAAAGAAAACCTGTTTGAATGAACAAATTAATGAGGAAATATAATCATAGGAAGACAGCAATATAACAGTGAAGTACAGACTAGAAAGTTAATACAATCCAGTAATGACCAGTGATTACGAACCAGGACAAAATGGCACGTGTACGTGTATTTTTCTGGAGAGTCAATAGTTTATCAGATTCTCAAGGGGGTCTACAAAACAGTATTTAGAAAAATATTTTTTCTTAAAAAGTGAGAAAAAGTTAACATAAAACATTCTAAAAGAAAATGAAGTATTCTAATGTATTTCTGTTGTCTTGTTATCCAATCACCTTTATGGAATTGATTCATTAAATGTATCAACCAGGAACAGAAATAGCAAATGTAAACACATCAATTAAAAACCATATTTTAACTCAAGCAGGAATAATAATAGAATGATCCAATGAGTTCTGCTCTCAAGTCAGAGAAAGCCACATAAACTATCCAAAATCCAGTAGAATGTAACTTTAGATATCTTTAGGTGTTGTATGGGCCTAAGAATATAAGAGGTTAAAAAGATTCTAAAGTATATAAACTTCCATTTCTTAAAACCCCATCAAATTCAAAGATTTAGACAAAGAAGGGGAAAGATACGTACACATCGTAAGAGCTTATCGGCTTAGCAGGAGCCGTGAGCTTCTCCCAGTACACAGAAAACTTAAAGTAAAATTACGTTAAAGTAAAATTAAATTAAAGTGCATAACTCGCATTCATGAAAGTAGACTAAGTGATCGTTCCCCTCATAAAGTCAAGGAATCTTTGACATTATAACATAAACAAACTTAGCACATACCCTTAAGATTACAAACAAGAATCCAGATATATTCCTGGCCTAAATCTCTGCTGGTAATAATATAAATTGCAAAACAAGGAGCTTCCAGGGCCCAAGGTCCTTCCATTTGTCCTGACGTGGTCTGCAGGATCAAGGACTGTGGGGGCCATCTAAAGGAGGAGTCGATTCTTTTTTTTTTTTTGGCTGTGTTGGGTCTTTGTTTCCGTGAGCGTGCTTTTATCTAGTTGCGGCGAGCGGGGGCTACTGTTTGTTGCAGTGCACGGGCTTCTCATTGAGGTGGCTTCTCGTTGCGGAGCGTGGGCTCTAGGTGTGCGGGCTTCAGTAGTTGCGGCACGTGGGCTCAGTAGTTGTGGCTTGCGGGCTCTAGAGTGCAGTCTCAGTAGTTGTGGCACACGGGCTTTGTTGCTCCACGGCATGTGGGATCTTCCCAGACCAGGGCTCGAACCTGTGTCCCCTGCACTGGCAGGCGGATTCTTAACCACTGTGCCACCAGGGAAGCCCAGGAGTCGATTCTTTTCCAGCTATTTCCTCCAACAGAACGTATCAGAAGACACATTGCTGCCGTTGTCCTTTTACAGCATGAGTGCTGGCTGCCAAGCCAACAGCAAACTTCACATCAGTACATCCAGTCCATCAGGAGAATGTGCCCACCGAGGAGAAATCTGAAGGAAGAGCTGTCTGGCACTCAGACAGACCGGGCCCTGTGAAACTCCCCTGGCCACCCTCACGGGCAGAGTCTCCCGTTTACGTCAATCGTGCGCTATGATCAGAGACCCAGGGACCATAAAATCTACCCACGTGAAAAGTGCCATCAAAGAATGATAAGCTTGACTCTTCTGCAAATCACAGATACCACAAAAATCTAGAAGGGAATGCCTAGGTGTCTTCTCCCTGTAGCAGCTTTAACCTAGAATACAAAGGTGGTGCTCTAAGGCATCCTGATTGATCAAAATTAAACCTCAAAGAGCTGTGAGGAGACACAGAACAAGAAACATCAGATCTGCTAGTATGTTCTGGAAAACCCCTAGGCATAGTGAGTAATGATACTCACTATGAAATAAGAAAGTCTTGACCCTTTCTCCAGTTGTGGTTTGCTTCTGCCCACCAGGAAGGGCCTCCTTCCCATCCTCACCTTGTCCACCTCCCTCAAATCTCTCTTAGGGCCTCCTTCCCATCCTCACCTTGTCCACCTCCCTCAAATCTCGCTTACAGTAACAGTGAAGAATTATAGTCCCTAGAAAGTTATAATATCAGCTAAATTAGAATATCGGTATGAACGTGTGATTCATATATACACAGAATGGGGAATAATGAAGAAAGTTAGCCCCCCGAGTCAAAAGAACTTTATATCATTTTTCCTAAAACTTAGAAATGCTGAAAAAATCTGTGACTTTGGAAGTGTGTATCTGAATCATTTTTCGGAAATATATTTTACCTGTACTTAATGTGCCTTTGCTTTCAAAAATGCATATTTGTGTCCCGTTTTAAATGTTTACTATGACTCCCTTGTTATTATTTTTTTTTTTTCTAAAGAGAGAGAAAGAGACACTGAGATGAAAACAAGATGACCTTGGCCACAGGAATGACTTAATGGCCATTCCAGGACCTTTTTGGCAATAGTCCATCTCTCCATTTCTAGAGTGTGAAAATGCAGGAGCCTGAAACACTGTGCCAAGCCAGAGCAGTTGATCTCCTGGCACCCTTTTTCCAACCAATATTCATCCAGAATAAGCTCCCTCCTGCCGATTGGATTATCGTATAGATACTCGCTACTCAAAATGTGGTCCCCAGACCAGAAGAAGCAATATCACTTGGAAACTCATGAATAAGAGAAATTCAGAAGCTCAGGTCCTCGCCCCAGAGCTACCTGACCATAATCTGTATTTTCCCAAGATTCCCAAGCGATTAATATGTACATTAACATTTGAGACGTCCTGGTGTACAATATACTATCTATCCTGCCATTGGCACCTGGAGGACAAGAAAGGGAGGAAGGCATTCACATGTCTACTTCAACTGATGGAGGAAGGGAGGACGAGCTATGGGCCCTGACGTGTTCTTACTTGGTACAGGAAGAAGGATACTTGGATCACGATGACGGTGTGGCTCTCTTAGACGGACTGGGAGCTTGCAGACTCGAATGATTTCTATAAATGTAATTCAATCTCACTTGACTTCTATTCTGACTACTAGCTAATATTTTTTGACCATTTACTGTATGCCACAAACTATGTTACGGTCTTAATATGTACGATCTCACGTAATCCTTTTAATAATATATCAGTAGGTTCTGTTACCTACCTCCATTTGCAGAGATAAGAGGCCAGCACAGAGTCATTCATTAACTTGCTCAAGGTCACACAGCTAGTTCTCTGTGATTCCCTCCAGGTGTGTCGAACCCAAAGCTCACACTCTTATCCTTAGTGCCAACCTCACTGCTCCTATGTGGGACAAATGTATATGGCATGGTGACGAGCAGAACCTTTATGCACATCCACATTCAGATGACTGCGCTGCAGACGGTCAGCCAAAGAAGATAACGATGAAAGTTCAAGGTTGCAGAGAGTCAGAAGCCCTGAGCGAGGGGCAATCAAAGCTGATGTCCCCCTTGAATGAAGCATTCAGAGCTACTAAGAGTCCCATAAAAGCATGACTGAGATGAGTATTTCTCCACCTCTGCTCTTCCCCTTTAAGAGGACAGTGGGCAAGGTCAAGTTATGAAGGGAGCAGGTAGAGGGAGGGGTGATCAGTGGGGACAATGAATAATGGTGGGAGTATTGTAAGAGGGCAGCTGGGAAGACTGTAACAAGCAGGGGACAGGGGGCAGACATCCAGAGGAAGTGGTTTTCCTGAAGGCTTGCTAAGAGCAACAAAGGTTCTGGGAAAACTGAGGACGCCATGGGAAGGTGAGTGACCCAGAACTTACAATATGTCCTTCTTGGGATCAGAAGATGTCTACTGACTGTCCCATTTTTTAAATTGGAGCCCCAGTGGATAAACAAGGTTTCCAAATCTGAAAAATCTTCATTTTAGTCAAACTACAGCCTGATTTCCCTTGAAGGTCATCCCGTCATGTCTTCAGGACGCCTAGGCTCTCCTGAACTTCGGAGCACAGATGTTAGGTTTCCAAACAGGTGAGTCTACCTTTGAGGATTAGGGAAAAAAAGCAAAAGCAGGAGCAGTTGGTCTGTCGCTAAGGGAAGTTGTTTGTGTGAGACATGGGCTGGGCTCAGTTCTGCCAGATCAGATGTGAAAATCAAAGTGATTATACCCAGTGCAAGAGTTCAAAGTGGCCCCCACTGGCCAAACAGGTGGCCTCTGGATTCCCCACAGCCTTTAGCCTCCCTGAAGAAACAGGACTTGAAAAGATGAGAGTTTTCAGTAGTTGTTCTATCTGAGATCCTGGGGTTCAAAGGCGTCGATGGTGTAGCCAATGAGAGAAAGCTGGCTAGCAATGTTGCTTTCTTTAATCTGAGTTTTTAATTTTATTTTATATGGGAAATTCTCTTTAATCTTACAACAAAGAGATTTATTTTAAGTCTTTAAAAAAAATCCCTTAAATTAATGTTTGAGCCACAGGACCAGAAATAGAAACATGCTACGTCAAGAAATGATCGTAGATTAGTCTTGTATTGTCTTGTTTTCTTTCGTTTGTTTTGTTTTCTCATCCCCCCTTTAAGAATCTCTTTTCTTTTATTTGTAGTCTACTTAATAAAAGAATAAAGCAGACTGAAATGCACCTTCTTGAGCCTGAGGCATTGCCGCTTCTCTGAGAGAAGTGAAAATAAATTGTTTAAATTCAAGAAGATATTTTAGTGAAACAGAGACCAGGTGAAGACAGCCCTCGTGGCAATATAAATAACAGACAACGAAGGATGGAGATGGCGTTTTGAAGGAGAAAGACAAGGTCACCATGCCCTCAGGGCTCATTAGTGGAAATAACACTTCCAGGAAAATAACATCCTTTAAAGATGTTCAGAAGTTTCCTGGGTGATCATGAAATTTCTGGTAGCTGCATGAAGTTTCCAGAATATAGAGAGAATGCCATGTGAGAGCAACTTGATTGGCAATTAGGACAACACAGAATCTTGGGGCTGGTCTCCCCTTCTTCAGCCGATAGTTAAAAAAATCAGTGACATGGCAGGGGCTTGATGTTATCTAATGGGCTAAAGCCCTTGATGGCGATAACTAATAATATTGGTGTATGCAGGATTTAATCTTTAACTTGATTTCCTGTGGTGACTAGATGATGAGCAGGGAGACTGGGCATTTATTCTTTGATAGATCCTTTCTGTGGGTATATGAACAATGCAGTAAAGCAGAAGGAATCACAGATTCTACCCTCTTGTGTTCTCCCTCCACCACCACCCCAACAGCAGCCGTGGTGAGGCCAGCAGCCTTCACGTACAGGTGGTGCTCTTGGTGAGACATGCAGGGAACTGTGTTGGCCAACTGCCTCTGTACCTTTACTGTGCAGAGATTATGTCCAAAGCCCACAAAGCATGGCAAAGACATTCAAAAAACATGAAGTCAAGAGTCAAGCAGACCTGGTTTGATGCCTTCCCCTTACTCCCCTTAGCTCTTTCCCTTCCCAGCCTCGTGCAAGTTTCTTAACCTTTCTGAGCCTCAGTCTTACTTATCTGTAAAATGGCAATAATGCTAATAACTCCCTCATGATTGTTGTAAAAATTAAATGAGATTAGGCTTGGTGGAGTGTCTAGCTGCTGATGAGTACTGACAGAAACAATATTAACATTATGTTTATTAATCTCTGAAAAGGCCTTGTAAGTGAACCACCTTTCTTCACAGAGGATGAGCCATTTTGCAGTCATCACTCCAGCCAGGGAAAGAAGGAGCGGCCCTTACTGATGGTGGAAAACCACAGATCAGCTGGGCACAGGCGCAGATTTCTACCTTCAAGCTTAGAAGAAGACAACTCTTTGATCAAGGCTAGTTAGCACTTTGCAGGGAGCCTTTAAGCTTAGAAGACAACAACTCTGATCAAGGCTAGTTAGCACTTTGCAGGGACCCTTTAAGATCCTACAGAGGAGACACTCCTTAAACATTTCACGTCATTGTATGTTTATGGTTCCAGAGTAAGCAAGATCTTTGAAGACTGGTCTTCCATCAGTCATGTTCTTTCCACTGCTCATGGAGAAAGATCTCTTGGTTTGGTTCTGGGATGTGACCATAAAAATAGGGATGGCAGACACAAAGCAGTGAAGTAACACCCTGCAAGCTGAGTGGGAGTTACAAACTTTGCATCATTATTAATGAAAAAGGGGTGGAGTGACAGTGGCCATCATTAGGAAACTCTTGGCTTTTTCCGTCCCTGATGAATGGAGTTATACAGCCGAGATTGCCAAGGATGTCCTGAAGAGGACAACATGAGGGATGGGCATTTTTTGAGGCTGATAGACCGCAAAAGAGGGAAGGCGTGAAGTTAGTCACTTCGGGTGATTGACAGATGCACATCAGCATGTATAAACTAGCTTGGCCAGCAGAGTCTCAGTGCCTGGGCCTGACCTAGGCACCAGCCTCATTTGACAGGGCATCATGGACCAAAGTACAATAGTGCTAGATGATAGGGGTCATGACCAAGAGGAAGTGGAAGAATTTTTTTTTTTAAAGAGGAGTGAGGGCTTCCCTGGTGGCGCAGTGGTTGAGAGTCCGCCTGCCGATGCAGGGGACACGGGTTCGTGCCCCGGTCCGGGAAGATCCCACATGCCGCGGAGAGGCTGGGCCCGTGAGCCATGGCCACTGAGCCTGCGCGTCCGGAGCCTGTGCTCCGCAACGGGAGAGGCCACAGCAGTGAGAGGCCCGCGTACCGCAAAAAAAAAAAAAAAAAAAAAAAAGAGGAGTGAAAAAGTTTGCCAGATGGTCAACAGGAATCTCCCTAAAACAAAAAGTCAAAAAATCATTTTTCTCAGCTATGTATCTGCTATGATCTTACCATCTTCATTTAGATACCAATTGGTTGACTTTTTTAAAAAATGGAGATATCAGAGTCACAAAGTTATAGAACCCCTTCCTGTGTACGACCTGCCTTCATTTCTCTTAAAATTGGGCAAATAATTGCCAAATGTCAATGTGGAGTCCAGGGCTGGTCAGAACCACCTGGAGAACATTTATAAATTACAGGTGCTGTGAGCTTACCCCACAGAGACCGACCTAGGACTCCAGGGGTGGGCCCCCATTGCTTTAAGCATTCCTGATGATTGTGATGGGTAACCAACTTTGGGAACTGCTGGAATAGGCCATTTCCTGGCCCAGCTTTACAGAGCCTGCACCAGAACGTCACCTCCTCATTATTGGCTGTCCTTGGAACTCGCCATCAGGAAGTTGTCCAGCAAGTTCCAAGAAGATAGCGTGATGCCAGTAGCCCATTCCTTCTACTTATCCAGGGGTTTTCCTGCTCCTCTGCTGCAAAAAGTCCCTCCTGCCAAAGCGCTAACGCTTTCCGCTTAAATTGGTCTTTACCTTGAGCTGTATCTGAACCTCCCTGCTCTCAAAGTGGAATCCAACTTACCCCTTCTCACGCTGAAGACTTTACCTGCTGAGAGTCTTGTAAATGCGACACGAGTTTGTCCTTGAAACATAGTGGCTAAAATGTGACAGTCCAGCAAAAAAATCATGGAAAAATAATCACTCTGACAGGCGCCCAGTAAAAGTCCTAATGTACCCATGGATTTTTTGCTTAAAGAAATAAAAAAAGATTGTTTTATTTCAGTTCAGTGTGCCTGTGTGTGTGTGTGTTTGTGTGTATATGTGTGTGTGTGTGTGCGTTGTAGGGGTGGAGAGATTTTGAGTCAGATTTAAGCAAAGCAATAAATTAGTCATGTATTCCAAAGGGGAAAAACAATCTGACCCGGTACTTGGAAACTGGGGGAAAGACAAGTTTCTCTTTTATCACTTAGGAAAGATGCCAGGGGTGGGGAGGCAGCAGAGGTGAGGAGGGTGGGAGAGTAGTTTTTCTTTTTTAATCACGGTTTGTAAATGGTATAACATGTATTGCCATGACTAAATCTCCCTAAATCATATTTTAGAGAAAAAAAATCCTTTAACCTCCAGTATTCCTTTGTGAGGAAGAAAGATGTCATGGAAACCACGCTTGTGCCGAAAGCAAGAGATGGTGAAAATGATAGGACTGTTTCCATGACTCCAAAAGGAGATGTTGATCTCCATACAGAGACAGTTATCAAGCCTCAGGAACGGTCCCTTGGCTGAGGTGCCCTCGACCACTCTGTCCCAGTTACTCTCTGTCAATATTCTACCCAACCTTTAAAGTCAAATTCAAATTTGCCAGCTTTGGGACTTCCCTGGTGGCGCAGTGGATAAGACTCCATGCTCCCAAGGCAGGGGGCCCGGCTTCAATCCCTGGTCAGGGAACTAGATCCTACATGCATACCACAACGAAGAGTTCACATGCCACAACTAAGGAGCCCAGGAGCCACAACTAAGGAGCCCATATGCTACAACTAAGGAGTCTGCCTGCCGCAACTAAGACCCAGCACAATCAAATAAAAATAAATATTTTTTTAAAATTTTAAAAAAATTACCAGCTTCCCCGGAAGCATCCTCCCCCTTCAGTTAGAGGAGGTCTTCCTTCCCCTGAATGTTAGTTCTTCAGACCTTCAGTTGGAGCAATGGTTCTCAACGGGGGGCGGGGGGGTGACTTTGTGTCTCAGGGGACTTGTGACAATGTCTGTATTCATTTTTTAATTCAAGTATAGTTAATTTACAATGTTGTGTTAGTTTCTAGTGTACAGCAAAGTGATTCAGTTATACATATATGGAGTCTTTTTCATATTCTCTTCCATTATAGGTTATTACAAGATGGTGATAATAGTTCCCTGTGCTCTACAGTAGGTCCTTGTTGGTTATCTAGTTTATATATAGTAGTGTGTATCTGTTAATCCCAAACTCCTAATTTATCCTTCCCCCCACCTTTCCCCTTTGGTAACCATAAGTTTGTTTTCTATGTCTGTGAGTCTGTTTCTGTTTTGCAAATAAGATCATTTGTATCATATTTTAGTTTCCTCATATAAGTGATATCATATGATATTCGTCTTTCTCTGTCTGACTTACTTCATTTATTATGAAAACGTCTAGGTCCATCCATGTTGCTGCAAATGGCATTATTTCATTCTTCTCACGGCTGAGTAGTATTCCACTATATATATGTACCACATCTTCTTTATCCATTCATCTGTCGACGGACATTTAGGTTGCTTTCATGTCATGGCTATTGTAAACAGTGCTTCTGTGTGAAAACCCTAATTCAAAAAGACACATGCACCCCAACGGACATATTTTTGATGGTCACGGCCAGGAGGGAGATGCTACTGGCAACTAGTGGGGGAGAGGCCAGGGGGCTGTGAAACATCCTACAATGCACAGGACAGCCCCACAGCAAACGACTTTCAGCCCCAAACATCAGTAGCGCTGAGGCCGGGAAAGCCTCCCTGATTGAGGGTGACGTGTGCTGGCCCAGCAGCGGCATCTGACACAGCTGAGCTCTCCTTCCTCTTGCCCTTTCTCCTACTTGGCTTCGAGGACATCACACTTTTTGGGTTTCCTCCAACCTCGCTGGTCCCTCCTTAACTCCCCAACTTCTAAACATTGGTGCCAGGCTCGGTTCTTGGACTTCATCCCTCCACCATTCTCACTTCAGTCTATGCCTTTAAATATCTTCAGACCTACCGAGACCTGACTTTGACTCTCAGTCCAGACTCCCCTCTGAATTCCAGGTTCATGGATGTTAAACATCTCCATGTGGACGTCTCCGGGGCATCTCAAACTCAGCACATCCAAAAGTGAGCTCCTGATCTTTCCCCCAAAAAACCTGCTCCTCTGGGCTTCCCTGGTGGCGCAGTGGTTGAGAGTCCGCCTGCCAATGCAGGGGACACGGGTTCGTGCCCCGGTCCGGGAAGATCCCACATGCCGCGGAGCGGCTGGGCCTGTGAGCCATGGCCGCTGAGCCTGTGCGTCTGGAGCCTGTGCTCCGCAACGGGAGAGGCCACGACAGTGAGAGGCCCGTGTACCCCCAGCAGAAAAAAAAAAAAAAACCTGCTCCTCCAACTAACCTCAGTTCATGGAAATTTCACCTGCTCAGTTGCTCAGGAAAATAACCTCACAGTCATCTCCGAGTCCTCTCTTTCTCTCAAACACTCCTTCAATCTACCATCAAATCCTACTGACTCAAAATATATCCAAAATCAATTATCACCCTGGCCCAAGCCACCATCATGTTTCAACCTAGAGCATCACACTCGTCTCCTAAGTGGTCTCCCTGCTCCTGCCTCTGTCCCCTTCTCAATTTGCGAGCCAGGGTGATCCTTTTAAAATATGAATCAGATCATGTCACTTCTATATTCAGAATCTTCAGTGGCTCCAGTCCATGCCAAGATAAAAGCCAAAGTTCGTATAACTCTTACATGTTTTCACATGATCCATCTGCTACAAAATCCCCTATCTACCCCCAGCAGTATCTCTCCGACCCGTATCCTACTGCTTTTCCTCCTTCCCTCTGCAACCCCACTGGCCAGCCTAACACATTCCCACTTCAGGACCTTTGCCTTTGCTGTGCCCTCTGCCTAGAATGCTCTTCCCCTAAAATCCCCACGGCTTGCCCCATCAATCTTTCAGGTCTTATCGAAATGTCACCGTCTCAGAGAGGTCACATGATTTAAAATCGTAGCCCTCCACCTCCCCTCGTCGGTTTTAATACTTTTCCCATAGTGCATATCATATTTTTCTTATCTAACTTGTCTAATCCTCCCAATAGGATGCAAGCTCTCTACAGGCTGGGGATAGTTTTTACTGCTGTCTGCACAGCACCCAGAGTAGTGCTGTCTGCAGTAAATGCCCAGTGTGACAAAGGAACAAATCCCCAGTAAGACTTCAAGATTCTCTGGGAACGTGAGATGCTTTGCATCACCCCACCCAGCATCTTGCCCATGTCTCCTTTTGCTTCTTCCTGACATTGATCCCTCGTATAGGCAGGCACTGTACAAGGAGCTCTTGTACACATTCGTAATTTCATTTACTTTATTAGGAACTCGATCCATTTCTAATTGAATATTCAGTCTGAATGCTTAAAACGTCAAAAGGTATCTTCGCCACAGTGAAGGCTTCATCGTGCCTTCTAACCATTTTATCAATCTACCGGGAATCTGGCTGAGACTACGGATCATGCCTCAGAGGAGAGGCTGAGAGCGGAGTTCCTGCACCATCTTGTTGACAGACTCGGAACTACACCTCCTGAACCGGTCTTCCTGTGTCCCAGCGTGTGTGAAATGCTACTTCTGTTTACCGCTCTCCTGTCCACCCCCAAAGCAATAAAACGCCTCCTCTCCTCACCTTCCTGACGTCCCAAACTCCTCCATGACTGGGAGTGTTTTAGATTGGTGATCTCACTCTTTCAAGAAAAAATCAATTTCCTCCTGGCCCAAAAAGGAGAGAACTGAGGGTGCTTGAGGTTTGGACTTCTCCCAAACTGTTCTTCCACTTAGCAGCTTCACCCAACTCTAGTCCTTAAGTCAGGAAATACTGCAGGTAATGTCAGTGTTTCATATCCAAAGCTGCTCTCCTACGAGGCACGCTTCCCTTGTCATCGTGGAAGACCATCTCAGCCCCAGTTTCCAAAATTCAGCACCCACCAGCCTGTTGGGAGTTCTATAATACGCTTTTATTTCACTATCAGAACTCAGGCTTTAGATGTAAATCGTCCTGGGAGAAGTGCAGCTTGACTTCCAATCACACCAACTTAAATGTCCGATAGACAACCTACAGGCAGGTATTAAAGAGTGAGGACAGAGAAGGAAGGTCACTTGTCACCCAGAAGACAAAGTCTAAAGGTAGACACCAAGAGGCAGAGCCTGTGACAAAGGAAGGTCAGCAGGGCCCCCAAATTCAACTTCACACGCCCTACTCTTTGCTTCATGTTCAGCCTACCTACACACAGAGTGAGCTCACTACTTCCAACCTTTGTGTTTGGGACTAGACAGGGGAAAGGGGCAGATCAATCTGCATTTCTGAAAACTCGACATTGAAATAATTTATAAAGCAATTCTATTACTCTCAAGAACCACAAACTACAAATTAACTACAGTCACCAAAGTCTGAGAAAAGGCTAGGGACACTGATGGGTGGTTTGTAATTAGCACATGAGTTGCTTGAAAGGAGCTGGCACTTCTGAAACATGAGAAGCTTCTTCGAATCACTTTAGCCAAGAGGCAGGCAGGGGTTTGTTTGTTTCTGTGAGATCTGTAAAGAACACGAAAGAGTGTGGAGTCTTAAGTAAATGCAAACGCTAAGGAGAAGGCAAGAGAATATACATTTATGGACAGCCTATTTATGGCAAGTTCTATACATATTACACACTTATTTATCTAAATTATTAACTCTCTTTAGAGGCCAGCTATGTGACCTTGGGCTAGTAAGGCAACCTCTCCAAGCCTCATTTTCCTCATCTGTAAAATGGTGCTGATGCTGTGGAAAACTGCTGATTCCTTAAAGCCTTAAGCACAGAATTACCCTATGGTCCCACAATGCTACTTCTGGGGGTACACCCCAAAGAAATGAAAGCAGGAACTCAGATATTTCTACACCAATATTCAAAGCACCATTAGCCACCATAAACAAAAGGTGGGAACGACCCAAATACCCATAAACAGATGAATGAATAAACAAAATGTGGTCTCTACGTACAGTGGATCCAGCTTTTTAAAGGAATGAAATTCTGACACGTTACATACAACATGGATGAACCTTGAAAGCACTACACTGAGCGAAAAGAGACAAACACTAAAGGACGAATATTGTCAAAGTATTTGTAATTTACTGATTTGTAAATCAGTCTATTTAAATGAGGTGCCTAGAATAGGCAAATTCAATTCATAGAGACAAAAACTTGAACAGTGTTTCCTAGGAGGGGAGGAGGGAGAAATGGGGAATTAGTATTAATGGGCACAGTCTCAGTTTGGGATAATGAAAAACTTCTGTAAATGGAAGGCGGTGATAGTTGCAAAACACTGTGAATGTGTGAACACTTACAAATGGTCAAAATGGTAAATTTAATATGTATTTTACCACAATAGTAAATAAGTAGAAAGATAGAAAGCAAGAAGATGGTGCTGAGTTACTATTCAAAGTCATGTCTTTCTTAGTCCCCAAAAATCAGTGTTCTTTCTTATATTGTCTATTTCCAAATGGGTTGGATTATGGATTTGTTAAATTTTATTCTGTGCAAATAAAATTTTATTCTGTGTTGAATACATGTTGTGAATAAATTGGGGTGGTTTTATTAATTACTGAAGCACAAAAAGAAAAAACATCCCAATGAATTTTTCCAAGTACACAATACATGAATCTCCCAGCTTTCCTCCTGAGCTGGACCAGCCATCTCCCCTGGGAGACCCCAGCAGGGCACCAATTTCTCTTCTATAGTTTGATGAGAAAAGTCTCCATGATGTATATATATATACATTTTTTTTTTAATTTGGCTGTGTTGGGTCTTCGTTGTAGTGCGCGGGCTCCTCATTGCGGTGGCTTCTCTTTCTGCAGAGCAGGGGCTCTAGGCGCGCGGGCTTCAGTGGTTGCAGCACACAGGCTCAGGAGTTGCGGTGAGTAGCTCAGTAATTGTGGCTTGTGGGCTTAGTTGCTCCGCGGCATGTGGGATCTTCCTGGACCAGGGCTCGAACCCGTGTCCCCTGCATTGGCAGGCAGATTCTTCTTGTCCACTGCGCCACCAGGGAAACCCCCATGATGTACTTTTTTTCCATGTACAATGTAGAAGAATGACTTTTTTTCCTCCAATATTAATTGAGATGGAACATTCCAAGATCAAGAAAATGTCATGCATTCGATGATGAGTAAGCTGGACATTATGGGAATGACAGTTACAGTACACAGCTATTTGCCAAAAATATGACCTATGGGATTTAAGGACCATGTCATGCTGCTCCGCTTGATGATTTATACTTGGATGAGAGAGCACCGATTTGGTTTTCTTTTGAGGGGAAAAATGTCCAGCGCGTACTAGGGTATGGGGGGTGGGGGCATGGAAGTGTGCACACCCACGTGTTCAGAGCCGTGGGGAAGGAGGGAAAGGCGCCCCCCAACTCAGAGAACTCTGGCACTTACAAGAGGAAATAACCTACTCTTCCTAGTGAGCCAAAACAAGCAAGCGATAAGGGATAAAATGCCCAGGTTATGCTTTTCCCTGGAAGGAAAGTAAGCCAAGAGGACTATCACTTTGAAGACGAGTTATAGAGTATGAAGCTCTCCACCAAGGGTACTCACCATATTTTCTCATCTCTTTCAAATCCTGCAGAAGTGCACAGTCAGGACAGAAAATAGAAAAGGCCATAAGACGGAGATGCAAATGGCTCTCCAGATGTGAGTCCGTCTTAGGAGAAATTGCACTTGTGAGGACAGATAAAAACGTGAAACAGGAAGTAAAGCGGTGGACCTTACATGTGAAAGCTCAATTGAGAGACATCAGTTGAGCACCCACATAGAAGAAATGGAGCTAGACTTCATGAAGTAAAGAATAAGCATGATCCCTAACAATCCAGTCTCATAAGCAGAAATTTATCTTGATTTGAATAAATAAGTAGTATAGAAAGTTCTAGATGGAAAGTTGAATATGTTTAACTCCTTCCCACTCCTGAGTTCATATTAAAATGGTAGCCAGAAAATTTAAGTGGACATAAACCCAACAACGGTAAAGAAAATTAAAGAGAGGAGGCAGTTAATGGAAATTCAACACATGTCTGGAAGATAGAGGATGGCTGAAGGCAGGTTAAAATGAAAATAACAGGAAATCACAGCCTGGAGTCTGTGTGGAAGGGAATACCTTCCAGAAAAAAAAGCTCGTCTATTCTGCCAAACCCTGGTGAGTTTCAGAACTCAGAAACAACAGGAATGATGAATACAGTGAAATGGAGTTGTGAACAAGAAACAGCTGCATTGCCCCACTGCACTCACTTTAAACACCTGGAAGCCAGACAGCATCCACACCCACCCATTTCTCCAGTCTAATCATCAGAGAGTTCTCCTCAAAACAAATCAAACGGCCCCACTGGAAACATCTCTGCATTCTGGCGTTCAGGATGCTCTCAAACTCCAAAGCCCTCCAGTTAACAGGTCCTGCCCACATACAGGACATTTTTATTGCCTCACACTTTAATTTGAATGAACGCAAGTATGACCAGCCATTCAGCATAGAGACCTTTATTTTTTTAATGACTCCAACAAATTTAAAGAAAAATGAGTTATAGATGAGAACTCAAAAAAAGAAAACTCTAATCAGTAATTGCACCATAAAATAAAAATAGGATGCTAAAGTAAGGAAAATTGTGACAAAAATAAGAACTATTGAAAAATTTTAAATGACTACAAACAGAAAAATTCATCACAAGAATTGGAAAATAAAACTAAGATGACGTCCCAAAAATAAGGTCCAAAACACGAGATAAAAAAAAGATGATAGAAAAGATAACAGAAGACCAATCCATGGATCCAATATCAGACTAACAAGACTTCTAGAAAAAGAGAAACAGAGAACACAGGAGAAGAAGAAATTATCAAAGAAATGATACAAGACAGTGAGAAGTCAGAGGTGGAACTGATCACTATGGGTTCAGCTAGTAAGGAGAGAGGTCACAAAGGAGGGGAGTTTTCAGGTCAACCTAGAAGGATGTGAAGGGTTCTGACTAACGGAGAAGTAGAGATTGCCAGTTACAAAGCCCTGCGAGTAAGAGTTTAGACCAGGAAAGAGGATGGTTTGTGCCCATGGAAACTGCACAGATTCAGATTCAACCACCATTTCTCTAGCATCAGCATCTCCAGGTACTAGTCTAAGCCCATTATACTGTAGCCAGTGGAATCATCACACCCAGTTCACAGCTTTCATTTATGCATCAGAACACTTAGCCTGGGAGAGAGAAGTGATGTACAGTCAGCTCTTTGTATCCATGGGTCCCACATCCACAGATTCAACCAACTACTAATGGAAAATATTCAAAAAAAAATTCCAGAAAGCTCCAAAGGTGAAAACTTGAATCTGCTATGTGCCAGCAACTGTATTAGGTATTATAATTAATTGAGAGATGACGAAGTATACAGGAGGATGTGCATAGGTTATATGAAAATTCCACGCCATTTTATACAAGGGACTTGAACGTCCGTGGATTTTGGTATCTGAGGGGCTCTTGGAACCAATCCCCAAAGATACTGAGGGACAACTGTATCACACACCTGGTTGGTGTTAGAGTAGAATTCACCCACGATATCCTCGGGCCCCAAGTCCATCATTCCTTCATTCAACTGGGGCTGACACATGCTACAACATGGATGAACCTTGAAAACATTACGCTAAGTAAAAGAAGCCAGTCCCAGAACACCACATACTGTATGATTATATTTATAGAAAATGTCCAGAATAGGGAAATCCAGAGAGACAGAAAGTACGGTACTAGTGTTTGCCTAGACCTGGGAATATACGGTAATGGAAGGTCACTGCTAATGGATATGTAGTTTCTTTTTGGGGTGACGGAAATATTCTTAAAACTAGATTGTGGCAATGTTTGCACTACTCTGTGAATATATTAAAAAGCATGAATTTTATACTTGAGATAGGCAAATTGTATGGTATGTGAATTATATCTCAATAAGACTTTCTTTTTAAGGCATGATTAGATTTATGTTTTGGAAAGATCAACCTGGTAGCAGCATGGGAAAAATCAGGAATATAGACAATGAACACAGAAAGACCAGTGAGTAGGCTATTTTCACAATCGAGGTGGGTGTTGATGACAGACTGCACTACAGTGGTGGTGGTAGAGGTGGAGACACGGATCATTCAAGAGAGATTTAGAAGGCATGATACACAGGAGTCGGTGCCTGGTTGGCTACTGGAAATAAGTGCAAGGGAGGAGTCCAAGATGGCACCCAGGTCGTAGCTAGATGGATAAATGATTGCATTCACTAAGACAGAGCATGCTGAAAGGACCAAGCTTGCTTTTACGGACAGGATTATTATGCATTTAATTTAGAGGTGCTTTGGGACATCTAAGGAGAGATGTTCGGCAAACAGAGACACTGGATTGGCACTCAGAGAAGACAGAGCTGGAGACAGCAATGTGTGAGTTACCAGCGTGTTTTGGCTATGAAGCTTTGGGCTTGGACGAGATCACCTGGGGAGAGAAGAGGGCTTGGGGCTGAGCCTGATGAACCTTTCTGTTCAAAGGGCTGGCTAGAGGAGGATACACCCACACAGGAGAAGCCAAAGAAAGACCTAGAAATGTAAGGGGAATGGTGCCCGAGAGGTGTTGTGCTTCACGGAGTCTATATTATGCTTGTCAACAGTACCTTTTTTATTCATTTGCTTTACCCGCATTCTCCTTTTTGTTTGCTTGTGCTCTTATAATGTGCGTCGCTTCGTGGAGTCAGCATGTTACACATCTCACGCTGGGCTTTTCACTCTGCATATTCACAAGCTCCATTTTGTCCATAGCTTGTAACAGCCTCCGTTGCTCGATTAAATATTTTTAAATAGAGGAATTTAAATAACTGCATAATAGTCCATCATAGGACTGTTCCTTCATTTTCATCTATGTCCCTGGTGTTGGGTACAAGATTTCTTCCTTGCACCTTGTTACTCCTCAGTCTGCAGACAGACCTAGTTTGTGTGTATCTCTGCTGTGTGACCATGTCCAGTTTACTTAATGTCTCTGAGCCTCAATTTTTCTCAACCTAAGGATTGTATGTTACATGGAACACTGGTGTGTGAAATACCCAAACGAAAGGTGAAGGGATTGCTGTGGACAAAGCTCCCAGTGACTGCAAAGATTCTATATTCTACGTAGCTCTGCACTTCCTGGTGTGAGGATCTCAGTCCACAGTTCATATGAGGCACATCTCCTTGGCAACTTTTGCAAACAAACAAATACATAAAGTGGGACAGAGGGGAGAGGTCTAGGGTTGCATAGGAGCACAGCACACTGTCACATGGTGAGGTGTGAGATGCAATTACATCTCACCAGCGCTCTGCTCAACGGCAGGACTGGCAAACCACTCCAGCACTGCCGAAACCTGAAGAAGAGCCATGGGAAGATGACGTTGCAACCACATGAGTCAGGAAAAGCGACGGAAACAAACTCACCCACCGCCACCACCGTTTCCCCAAGCAGAGGTGGGTATAGTGGGGAGGTCTGTGCTGACCATGCACCCAGAGAAGGCTGCCCTTAGTACCCAAGGACATGCCAGCTCTCTTTCGTCCCACAGAATCTCCTCATCAAGGTGAAAGAGCCCCATGGAAAGTCTGGGTGGAGGTGGGAGGGATCCTGCTGGGGCTACAGCAGGTGTCTGTGTCCCCATATCGAAAAGCTCTGGGTGAAGTCGCCAGGGGAGAGGCTGCAGATATCTGAGGTCCCCCTGAGGGAGCCAGCATCTGAAGCCACCAGGATTTAGAGAACCAACTAGACTTTTAGCACTGATGCCAGACACCACAGCTCGTGCTAACAGAGAAGGAAATCCCAGAAGGTCCACAGTGCAAGTTCTGACCCCCCTCCTTGAGAAAGTATTTTAAAGTCCAGGATGGGGGCAGGAGGGAGCAAAAGAAGCCCCCAGAGTGGCTGCAAACAGGTGACGCATCTTTATGAGGTTAGAGAAATACTCTATAACTGGATTGTGGTGATGGTTGCCCAACTCTATAAATTGACTAAATATCACTGAATTACATACTTCAAGTGGGTAAATTTTATGGTATATAAAGTATACCTCAATAAAGTTTAAAAAAAAAAAGGAAACCAATGGATGGAAAATTTAAATGGAAAATGTGGCTACAATTATCAAATTCAAACCAAAATAGAAATTACTAGAATGACTTGCGTGTCAGGAACAGGATAACTAGGATGTCCACTCTAAACCGAAGTTAACAAAACTCCATTCTAAGGATATAGCAGTCTTCCTGTTTTCATATAGTCCATGTGTTCATTTATACCTCGTCTACATAAAGCGTCTGGCGCCGTGTGGGGCACACAGCAAGCCATCAGCTGAGTGGTTGTCATTTCACTGACTACTCAGGAAAGATGTCAGTGCCACTCCTGGACACCGGGGCAGGCCTGGAGAAGCAAGGGTGGGAGACTACGTGGGCAGAATATGGTTAGCATCTTGGGTCAACAAGGCTGGGATGAGAGGGTTTGGAGCTATTACAGCCAGTCAACAGGTCAGGACCAGCAGGACAGCTCGGAAAGGTCTGGCAGCATTAACCAAGAGAGTCTGGAGTCTAGGAGACTGGGGTCCACCAAACTAGTTTGCAATGTGTGTCAGACGGACTCAGTGCCTACCCAGCTCTGTCACTTACTCATTTAACTGCTTTAAGTCTCAGCTTCCTCATGTAAAGCAAGATGAATAAGGACACCCATTTTTGTGGCTCTGTCGTGGGGATTAACACACATCAAATACTTGGCTAATTCTCAGTGTTAACTATAATAATTTTCATTCCATTATTATTATTATTCCAGAACCCACAAGCATGAGAATTGTTAGCGTCTCACGGAGCATGGCTGTTCAAGAGGTTTTTCCGATAAAACCGAAATTATTTTTTCCGTATCTTTCAAAGCAAAAAAAAAAAGACAGGACTTGGGGGGAAATAGAGGGACCGATCATAAAGTTCAAAAAGTAATTCTTGTTACCAACACTGCAATCCCAGAACCATCCTTTTCTTCACGTATCCATAATCAGTTTCAACATCAAGGGCATGGAGATGACCAGTGGTCGTGGGTGTCTTGCTATGGTGAGTCTGCATCCATCATCCTCTCTACCTCTGGATATAGCCTTTCCTGCTGCCCAGAGTGCCCTGAGTCTGAGAGAGAGGGGCTCTGTGTCTACGCCACTTTGGGAAGACGGGAAGTGGCAGCTGGTGAACACTCAGCATGTGTGCTGGACAGTGTCACGGGGCTGCTGATTCACGGTACAACAGGTGGTAGACGGTGGCAGACAGCAACATCAGTTACCCCCACGCAGCCCGTGCTGCTTCCCGTAAACGCTGCGGAGGAGGCAAGGCAAGATACACGACAGCAAGGCTGCCTACATTCTACAGAAAATACCTGCATGAGCCTCTGCTTGATTTATGGAACTGGATTCAGTTTTATGTTGCTCATTACTAGTGTGTTCCTGGGAAACAGCAGAACAAAACAATTCCACAAAGGACTCAAAAGGCATATGAAAGTATGCTTTGTAATCAGGGAAAAAAGAAGGAAGAGAGAGAGAGAGGGAGGGAGGAAATATATGACCAAAAAAACCTAACCTGACATGGTGTCCATGGCGGCTCACAGGGATGGGCCTGCCAGGGTCACAGTTGCTCACCATCTTTCACCTTGTTCCCTGCCTTTTAGACTGAATTAAAGGCTAACTGATGAAAGCAAAACTGTAGCACTTATTCAGAATCTTTTAGGAGAAAGTCATATTACACTAGACTAGGAGGATACCAAGAATCACTGAAGGACTGGCATCTTCTGGAATTGAAATTCACCGGAGGAGTTAGGATATATACATTCAAAACGAAATACCAACTGGATAGCTTGCAAAAGGTTTGATCTAGCCAGTCTATCAGGGAGCTATCCTATAGCTGAGTTTCCACTCAGGCACAAAAATGTTAGTAAGGGCTGTCTGTTGTCACACTGATCCTAGTAGTAAGATCTGCAACAACCTAAATGCCCAGCAATAAAATGATCAAATACATTCTACAATACATCCATGCTATGGAATACTATGAGGCCATTAAAAAGATCGCATTATTAATTAATTAGGGAAACCTATGCATACTGACCTGGGAAGATGCCCAGTGTACCCTCAATGAAAAAAAGGCAAGTTCCAGAATATACACCATGGTCCATTTATGTTCTGTACTAGTTTGCTAGGGCTGCTAAAACAAACACCACAGACTGGGGGGCTTGAACAACTAAAATCTTTCTCACAATTCCAGAGGCTGGACATCTGAGGTCAAGGTGTTGGCAGGGTTGTTTCTTCTAAAGCCGCTCTCCTTGGCTTGTCTCAAGTTCTTCCCTCTGTGCGTGTCTGTGTCCTCATCTCTCCTTATAAGGACACCAACCATATTGGATTAAGGCCCACGCTAAAGGCCTCATTTTAATTTAATTACCTCATTAAAGGCCCAGTCTCCAGTCGCATTCTGAGGTACTGGGCGTTAGGGCTTCAACACATGAACTGACGGGAGGGATATAATTCAGCCTTTAATATGCTGTTTAAAAACTCTGTGTGTAGATGGAGAATTTTTATTTTCAGTTTATATTTCTGAATTGCTAGAAATTTTATAATGAGCATAAAGTCATCTATTATGTTAAATCAGCAATTCTTTAAAAACTATTATGATATTTTTGCAATGTTTTATGTCTGGAATTACTTTCAAATGAAACTTTTTAAAAAAGTGTATCACAGTAGGGATGGAGCCACAGGCCTGGTCTTTAAAGGACTGGCAATAACCATCCCACAGGGGTGGCCGCTGGCCTGGGGGCAGAGAGGAAACAAGCCAAGAATACACCAGTGCCATAAAACAGAATCAGCATATCAGCGAAAGACAAAACCAAAAAGCAGAGGAGAACTTTTGCCTTTCAGGAAAAACATAGGAGGAAAGTACCACCTCTCTGATCTTCCATTTCTTGTGGGAGCTGCTTTTAAAGATGAGCAAATTACCTACACTTATTTAAGTGGATGATCTGAAAAACAACATACCACCTGAACTGATACTGATAAAGCTCTACATTAGAGGGGAAGGAGAAGAATGTAACAAATCTACTGGATATACATGAAGGGTTTAGAAAACGTCTGCTTGGAGGACAAAAGTTCCACAGTATTTGGTTATGGTAAAATTCAAATAAAGTAATGAAACAGTAAATAAGGGGAAAAAATCAAACTAAGTATATGAAAATAAAGATATTCAGAACAGGGAAGGAATTACCAAGGGAAAAAATGTTTAATGTAAGAGTAGAAGACTGGGGCAGGTACTCATATATCACATTATACAGGCAGAACAAACAGAACAAGGCTGATAAGCAAGAGTAAAATTGAAGGGCTTCCCAGGGCTTCCCTGGTGGCGCAGTGGTTGAGAGTCCGCCTGCCGATGCGGGGGACGCAGGTTCGTGCCCCGGTCCAGGAAGATTCCACATGCCGCGGAGCGGCTGGGCCCGTGAGCCATGGCCGCTGAGCCTGTGCGTCCGGAGCCTGTGCTCCGCAACGGGAGAGGCCACAGCAGTGAGAGGCCCGTGTACCGCAAAAAAAAAAAAAAAAGTAAAATTGAAGAAAGTTTTCAAAAAATATACAAATTCAGCTATGGGCTGAATTGTGTCTCCCCCCGCTCCAAAAAAAAGAGGTATGTTGTAGTCCTAGCTCCTAAAACTCAGAATGGGACCTTATTTGGAGATACTCATTGCAGATGGTCCAGTTAAAATGAGGTCATTAGGGTGGGCCTTAACCCAATCATGATCAAGTCCTTATAAAAAGGGGAAATTTGGATACAGGGATATTTGCAAAGGGAAGATGAAGACATGGAGAGAATGCCATGTGAAGACAAAGAATTGGAGACATGCATTCTACCCACCAAGGAATACCAAAGATCACGCAAACCTCCAAAAGCAACGAAGAGGCAAGGAAGGATTCTCCTAGAGGTCTCAGAGGGAGCCCGGCCCAGCCGATACCTCGATTTCAGGCTTCTAGCCCACAGAAATGTGAGAGAATAGATTCCTCTTGTTTAAATCACCCAATCTGTGGTACTATTTTATGAAAGCCCTAGGAAACTAATATAAATAAGAGATTAGAAAATATAAGGGTTTCTGGTTATTTCTTTACCAAAACATGAGACAATTTCAAGACTTTTTTTCTCTTAAAAATTATTAATTTTGCCAGAATAAGATATTAATTATTATTATTTTTTTCTCTTAAAAATTATTAATTTTGCCAGAATAAGATAAATAAGAAAAATAAAAAAGGTTTAAACTAGTTGTTCTTATAAGCTTGGATTTTTATGACAAGAGTAAGAAATGCCACTGTAAAAAGCTTTTAATAAAGTATGAAGAGAAAAATAAGTCAGCCACACTTCCTAAACCAACACCATGTTAGCACATTTTCTTCCAGGCTCTTCTCTATGCAGTACACACCGCGCACACACACACACACACACACACACACACACACAGATTTATGACTGGAAGAGCCTGCTGCATTTTTATTCCCACTTTCTTCCCCCCAAAATGATGCATAATATGAAATAATCTTCATGATAAAAGAAGTTGCAGTGACACTTTTCTTGCCTACATAACCAATCAAATGAATCAAATGAATGTTATACAATATCACCTGTTTGGGTATTACTGTAAACAATGTCACAATGAAGGTCGTTGTGCAGGAACTCTCAATCCACATCTCGGTATTTTCTTAGACTCCTAGAAGTGGAATTAATGGGTAAAAAACATAAGAACATTTTCAGCCTCTGCTGCATCTTGCTTTCCAAAGATGAGCTACTGATCAAGTGAACAGATTTAAATCAGATTCCGGTGGCTACTTGTGACGGTGGCTGTAGAACAGCTGTCTTTCCTCCATTTGTGGGCACTTTTTTCTTTTTACTCCCTGAGGTTTTGCCACACTCCTCTTGAGGCAGAAATCATTGGAACCCAGACAGGTAGGTAAGCGATACTGTTGTCAGCACTGCAGCTGAGCAGAGGGCTATTTTGCAGGGCAGGCCAAGCACGTAGCAGAGGAGGGGAACGTGCCCCGGGCTCGCCTGTGGGGGGGGGGGGGGGGGGAGAGGGAGGGGGGAGGCCCGAGTGGGGGCTGGGCAGCTCAGGACCAAGAGGCCCAGCTCTCAGCACCCACACAGGGGGCTTCCAGGGCACACACTGCTGGGCTGTTAGGGCTGGTATTTTATACATCAGCACCTTCTTGCCCTTCTTCCTTTCCAGCCCAACCTGAACCACCACCAAATGGGAGAAGTTGCCCCTGAATGAATCCCACCAAAGTGAACAGTATTCAAAGGCATCAGTAAAGAAAGGCACTGATGCGGAAGGGTTTGCTGAAGAGTGTTTTGAGAAGTCTGAACTGACTAGAAAAATGCACGTAACATTAAATGCGGACACACATATCCCTCGTTATAATTTTAACACTTTAATCCGCTCAGAAAAGTTAAGCAACAGCTACTCAGTCCCATGTCAAGACCCTGGGGTGAAAGGTGGTTTCTAAACAGACGTGCCCTTGTAGCCTGCGTGCCTGCATGTGGGCCAATGAGAAGGGAATCTGAGACAGGAGTGCTGGAGGGGAATCAGATTGAAGGTTAACGTATTTTCATTACTTAAAATCAGGCAACACAGGTACACAGCCTGCTGTTTTTACACGGATATGTCCGAAGAATCTTTCCATGACAACAGAGACCTACCTACCTCATCCTAAAATTACAGGTGTATTTGATATGGCAGAAATCTTAAGCTACCTATGTTTAATAATCTGAGCGACGTTAATGACAGAAATTAGGCACAATAATCTTTTTAAACTGATTCAAACCAAACGCTGAAGCTGCCATATGTTTTGTTACAGTTACAAGACTACACACAAAGACCTACGTTTATAGAAGTTCACGTTAGTATAAAGGTACCCGGTCTTGTCAGAAACCAACATGAACAGCAGCGGAAGGCAGGGAGGGGTCGGTTTCAGAGACAGGAAGCTTCCTCCCGTGACACCAGGACTCCGTGCAGGCACGAAATTTGGATGTTTCATTGCTGCCACCTTGCCTTTGCCCCACAAATTTTAATGCCAAATTCTGATTTATCATCTCTATGCAAGCCTTCAAGCTATGTGAATGTTCTACGCGCAGAAAACCTCTGATCACCACTGACTTGGCGGACAGTGTGGCTCCTGTGCCGTCAAAGCCCAAGGGAGGGAGGGACTCAGGGGGCTCAGGGCAAGTGAGGACAGAATGCTAGCAAAGCAGGCACATCAAGAACAGAGCTTCTCGGGCTTCCCTGGTGGCGCAGTGGTTGAGAGTCCGCCTGCCGATGCGGGGGACGCGGGTTCGTGCCCCGGTCCGGGGAGATCCCACATGCCGCGGAGCGGCTGGGTCCGTGAGCCATGGCCGCTGAGCCTGCGTGTTCAAACAGAGCTCCAGTAAAGTCTCCCTTCAAGTGAATTGCTAGGCCGAGAAATACAATTCTCCTAACTCCTTTTCAGTGAGTATTTCAGGAATGTCAAATCAAGTTTGACTTTTATGGAGAGAGCTTTTCTTTCTTTGGAAAAACAAAATACTGAGTTTTTTTTTATTTATTTATTTTTATTTTTGGTGTGTTGGGTCTTCGTTTCTGTGCGAGGGCTTTCTCCAGTTGCGGCAAGCGGGGACAACTCTTTATCGCGGTGCGCGGGCCTTTCACTATCGCGGCCTCTCTTGTTGCGGGGCACAGGCTCCAGAGGCGCAGGCTCAGTAGTTGTGGCTCATGGGCCCAGTTGCTCCACGGCATGTGGGATCCTCCCAGACCAGGGCTCGAACCCGTATCCCCTGCATTGGCAGGCAAATTCTCAACCACTGTGCCACCAGGGAAGCCCAAAATACTGAGTTTTAATATCAGAAACTTTAGAGGTCATAGATATCAAATCCATTACTTAAAAACAAAGTAGTATTAAAAAGTACCTAACGCTTACAGTTTTGTTCTGTTGTCAGTAAGAACTTTCTAATGAAGTTTAAGCTAAGAAATACCAGCAGGGGGAGTGGGGATGTGGGGCGGGGCGGGGTGGGGGGGAACGACGGGACAGAGGTGGCCACCAATCTACCTGATGTAAACTGCTAGACTTACAGGAGAGATTCAAGAACTCTTCATGTAGCTTACTTCTGGGAAACAACGGTTCTCAGAAGACATCCTTTTAGAATCTATAGTCCTCTTTTCAGACGTGTGTATTAATTAGACTTAGCCATTTACTGTGAAATTCCTGAAAGTTTCCCTCCAAGTATCTTCTGGTTAAACCAGTATTTTTCTTATAATCAAATTACAGTTGTTGGGTGTTTTTTTCCCCCCCCAAATCAACCAACTTTTCCTTTTTTGAAAGGATAACATTAAAACGTACTATTTTTCAAGTCACTAAAGATGGTTTGGATTAGAAAGTAATTGGAAAGGGGATTCTACTTATTTAATTTCATATTCTGCTGTGGCATCTGACACCTGGCATCTGGTATTTTAGGAATGAAAGGAATTATAAAAAAAAAAGAGAGACAGAGAGAAAAATGGGACTATGTACAGATTAAGCCAGTCTTATTAGATGTTTCTGAAAAGAAACAACTTTTATTCTGAATCAGTGATAAGCTACATATTCATATGCCACTATTTCAAGTCACAGTTATACTGACATCTCTCCTTTGAAGCGCTGAATGGTTTTTTCTAAATACTTTCCAAAAGTCATTTGAAAGCAAGTAATAATTCTAAACATAAAGCATCAGAAACAAATTCTGTCCACCCAAGCTAACTTTAATGTTTAGATCACAACATTTTAGAGAGGCTCCATTTAATTTTTCCCTATTTTTACTTCTTCTTGGCAGTTTTTCAAAACTCTGTGAAAACTTAAACTATGACAAGAAAAGCATTCAAAACATAATACAAATATATACATGAATACAAGAAAAGTTTAAAACAAAAAACACCATATTACAGTATCTCCAAATACGATGTGTTCATGATATGGCCAAAAACTACAGGGTTACAGGTCCTCAACACTCCCACTACCCTACGCAGACCTCCATTCACACCTTTTCACATATGTGTATTTTTGTTTTGTTTTGCCTTCTTGGTGCCTAAAGTAACTGAGAATCAAGAAAATGACTAATATGACATGAAGAACATGGTACCTGTGATTTTTTTATATCCTAGTCTAAACACATCTTAATTGGTGGAACATCACTCTTAGTAATAGCCAAACAACAACGGACAAGCAATACATATGAAAAGACGTACTATATATAATACAGTATTTTTAGAATCACAAATAATTTCCACACTGACATTAAAAACCTGCAAATTAAATTTTAACTCACCTCATTATAAAGTTAAATTCTCATGTATCATAGTAAGAATGCTATTCCTAGAAGCATTCTCAATTATTTCATTTTCTAGTGTAGAAAGGTTATGGTAGAAAAGATAAGGTGCTTTTTCAATAAGCTGCCAACAGACACTGACAGTGGCTGACAGACATACCCAGTGCAAACTATCCAAGAAAATAATCCTAATTTGGAAATGAGATATATCACTAAACAGCTAGACTAAAAGTAGAGTGGGATAGAATAATTATCCGTGACTAATATGTCATAAACACAGACAACTCAATGTACATGTAGTCAATGAAATAAAGAATAACGTTCCATCCTCTTTTTTTTTTAATTCTACCTTAACTTTTCAAATTGTGCCCAATTCTAAAACTTTAGTTTCCTAGTTTCCAGAGCTGACTAGAAGACTCTGATATTCTGATGGTAAACTACCAGAGATTAATGATCCACTGGTGCTACCCCTGCTGTGTTTTCTTCTTTACTATGAAACCATAACCCTCTATTGCTATTTTGTTTCATGCAGGACCAACCAAACTTAATTTTTTTTCTAAGATAAAATAAATATATAAAGAAGACACTGTCAGGCATATATTCACAAGGTCTCAATTTCTTAAAACATAAGTACGGGTATATTTATTTCTCTCAAATGCATACAAGACAATAATTACACAGCAACAAATCTTTTGTTCAACAATTTGATTCATAAGCATTTGAATGAAATTTACATAATTTCACATCCATACCCTTGCATGTTTAAATACTGTAAGTAAAAAAGCCCCCCAAATAACCAATTCTTGTATTTCCTATTTATCCCTCTATACATCCAAACTTTAAAAAGTTACAAACTGAACACTATACAGAACATACAAATCATGTTTAAAAACTTGAGGTTTTAAAATCACTGTTCCCCCAAGATGATTCAAAAAAGTCCTCATGCTGACAAGTACAGTCCTAGGTGGTAAAGTAACTTGGAGGAGGGGAAGAAAGAAGAGACAGACACAAGTTTGCTGTCTTAATATTTTACTAATCCTGTTAGTTAAAAATGGTGATGTCATGAGAAATAACAGTTTGGGTTTAATATGAGGAATGGAGTCTGCCTCACAGTTTGAGACATGCATTTCAAGTATTTTCCTATTTGATCTGAGCTCCCTGCAGCAAACTGATGCTGAAAGAGAATAATTATTTTCTTCCATACATTCGCTCAATGTCCGCCTGGTAATGTGTTTTAAGCTCTTTGCGTTTCAGCTTGAAGGCATCTGTCACCAGACCAGTTTCAGGGGTCCACGGTTCAGGGCTCAAACGAATTTTTACTGGAATTTCAAACTTTTCCAGACTTGCTGAGACGGTGAAAAGAAATGTAAATGCAAGGTCATGAAAAATATACAATTAAAATTCTTGGCAAATAATTTAACTTCCTCAGTCTTTGAGCACTCATCAAAATGCAAAGCCAACAGCTCATAAATCTCACTTCTAAACAATCTATCCCTCAGAAATACAAGAAGAAACAGATTATGTATGAGAATTACAACAGCAAAAAACTGCTGAGAAAATCTACATGTCCATCAATAGAAGGAGTTGGATAAATTATGATACAGGCATAAAACGTACAACATTCAGTCACTAAAAATGAGTTAGATCTATCTGGCATGGGTATATTAAGATACCTGCAATATATTGTTAGGTTTAAAAGAAGTTTTGTTTTGTTTTCTAACACTAGATAAACTTATATGCAACTAGATGTGTACGACAAGGGTACACACCAAAATAAACCGCATACTTCTAGGGGGCTAGGATCCAGGATTAAGGAAAAGGAAATGTCACTTTTTACCTTACACCTATTTGTTTTCTTTGAATTTATTTTTAAAAATCACCTTAGAAACTAAGAAATAATAAAGTTTAAACAGAATCTTGTCACTGAGCCACGATATTCGCCATGAGCTCTGAGGAAGAATGTCTCCTCACTACCGTGCTTCTCCCACACTGCTTGATACCAAGTAGGTCCTCAACAGTGGAAAACTGAAAGGGGGCGGTGGGGGGGGGGGGGGGGAAGACAGGGAAAAGAGATGTAGTTTTGAAGAAACACCTTCCCTTAAGAAGACTGATTTACTTTTCCAGCATTCATTTAACAAATATTTACCAGGAAAAAAATACTGTATAAAGTGCTTTACTAAACATTCTTTTAAAATACAAAAATGAATAGTTTCTGCTCTCAACTGGTATACTATCGGAAAACAGGTAAACACCTAGCCATAATAATGTATATACCTTAAAAGAACTGAATTGAAAGGTATAAGTGCCTTGGGAACAAAAATGATATATTAACTCTAGCCTATAAAAAGAAACAGAAATAACAAACTTTTATTCTTCAAAGATGAAAAATATGTCAGGAGTGGTTTCTAAGAGGAAAAACCACTATGAGAAAAAGCAGTAAGGCAGGGACACAGTTCTTAAGGGACAGGAGTCTGACACTACGGAGATGTGGCGAGACTCACAGGCAAGCACTGGAAGCCCACATTCAGCTGTTAAGTGCCCAGTCGGCACCGCACTCTATGCCCTGACTCAACATGACGTTAGTTAAGTACAGTGATATCATCTAGACCAGGTTTTAGAAAAATGAACACAGCTACAACCAAATGAGCAGGTGAAGAAATGGGGACTCTAAGTATAATTATGAGTATTTCTTCCCTATTTTGTTGTGAATATGCTTGTTATATATGTTAAGCAAATATTTTTCTTTTCTTCCCTCCTGTTCTCTTATCACAATATATTAATAAGTTCACTTTATATCACAGTATTTAAGTTACAGGATATCAAAGGAGAAGAGTAAGAAAAAAATCAGTCAAGGGGTCTTCATCCACTTCTGGGGAAAAGGTTAATGTATCTTCAGTTGCACTCAGAACAGGTGTATAATGTTAGGTGTTACTGTCTTTACTTGGAAATTAACTATGGTGTAAGGAAATGTATCTGGGTGCCAAGCTGACAAAGGGTGGGCTGTGACAGTTTTATGCATCATCTGGGGCTAGGCTAGAGTTCCCAGTTATTCAGTTAAACACTAATCTAGGTGTTGCTTTGAAAGTGGTTTTGTAGATATGACTAAGTCAGTTGAAAGGCCTTGAGAGCAGAGCTGAGGCACCCCCAAACAAGAAGCAATTCTGCCTGTGGACAGGGGCTGGCTTGTGCCTAGGAGTTCCAATCCACCTTTTTCTTTTTTTTTTTTAAACAGTCTGCCCTACAGATTTCCAAGTTTGTCTTAGCCAGCCCCCAATAATCATGTAAACCAATTCCCTACAATAAGTTTCTTACTATATTTAACTTACTGATTCTGTTTCTCTGGTGTAAACCTAATATTGATTTTGCTTAAAAATGAAGTTGGATCCCTTCTTTACATCATATATAAAAATTAACCCAAAATGGATTAAGGACCCAAATATAAGGGCTAAAACTATAAAACTCTTAGAAGAAAACAAAGCGCTATTTCTTTGTAACTTGGATTAGGCAACGGTGTCTCAGATGTGATACCAAAAGCACAAGCAACAAAAGAAACAAATAAACTGTATCTTATAAAAATTAAAACTGGGCTTCCCTGGTGGTGCAGTGATTGAGAGTTTGCCTGCCAATGCAGGGGACGTGGGTTCAAGCCCTGGTCTGGGAGGATTCCACATGCCACGGAGCGACCAGGCCCGTGAGCCACAACTACTGAGCCTGCGCGTCTGAAGCCTGTGCTCCGCAAGAAGAGGCCACGACAGTGAGAGGCCCGCGCACTGCGATGAAGAGTGGCCCCCGCTTGCCACAACTAGAGAAAGCCCTCGCACAGAAACGAAGACCCAACATAGCCAAAAATAAATTAAAAGAAGGCTCAACATTAAAAAAAAAAAAAAAAATTAAAACTCTTGTGTTTCAAAAGATACCATCAAGAAAAGTAAAAACACAACCCACAGGATGGGAGAAAATATATCTGATAATGGATTTGCATCTAGAATATATAAAGATCATACAACTCAATAATAAAAAGACAACCTCACTTAAAAAATGGGCAAAGAATCTGAACAGCCACTTCTCCAGAGAAGACATACAATGGCCATTAAGTACATGAAAATATGCTCAACATCATAAACCACCATCTGAAATACAAATCAGAGCCACAAGGAGAGGCCACTTCACACTAACCAGGATGGCTAAAATTGAAAGGATGAACAATAATGAGTGCTGGGAAGGATGTGGGGAAACTGGAACCCTCATACAACATTCGTGGCAATGTAAAATGGTGCCACCATTTTTAAAAACAGTCTGGAAAATATTTAGAAAAATATGTTCTGGAAAATAGCCTGGCAGTTCCTCAAAAGGTTCAACATAAAGTTAGCAGAGGCCCAGCAATTCTCCTCCTAGTTATCTACACAACAGAAATAAATAAGTATATCCACGCAAAAGCTTGCGTACAAATGTTCACAGCAACATTATTCATTAACAGCCAAAACTGGAAACAACCCAGGTGTCAACTGATGAATGGATAACCAAATGTTACTTGACAATAAAAGGGAATGAAGTGTTGATACATGCTACGACAAGAAAACATGGATGAACACTACATGCTAAGTGAAAGAAACCAGTCACAAAACCCTATATATTATATGGTTCTACTTATACAAAATCTTCAGAACAGGCAAATCTATAGAAACAGAAAGATTAGTGGTCCCCAAGGACTAGGAGGTTCGAGGTATGGTGGGGAGTGGCTGCTAACAGACATGCTATTTCTTTCTGAGGTGATGACAGTGTTCTGAAACTGATTATGGTAATTGTACAACTCTGTGGATATACTAAAAAACTATGTAATTGTATATACTAAACGGGCAAGTTGTTTGGTATGTGAATTATAATATATCTCAGAGCTGTTAACATATACATAAAATTTAAAAATAAAGCAAGAAGGCATATAAATTCTGTTATGCTTAATTATTGTTTCAGTATTCTACCTTACTTAGAAATTATGTAGCTTTCTAATTTCATATCCATTAATTAACTCAATTTAGCATCAGACCAAGGATTTCAAGTTACCTAAAAAAGTTGGAAACTATTTTCAAGCTGACATACTACAAAACACAATTACTGTTGAAATAAAGGGTCAGAATGATTTCGTCTGATTAACTATAAATGCAATTTACATTTTTCATAATCTTGAATAACATATCTAAGGAGAATAAAAATGCATACTTGTATTACCCATGACTCAGAAGGTACAGCTGTTTTTATGAAACCAACAACATTAAACGAAGTCTCTCTGCACTCACCCCTCAAACACACACACACACACACACACACACACACACACACACACACACATATATGCACAAGGGGTGGAGGACACATGAGTTCAACCAACTACCAGCACACTAACTGTGTAGCAAAGAGTCCTGGACGGTTCACTACGGGCTGGGGTGTCCAGGAAGCTAAGCAGGGCCTTGGAAACAGCTGAGAAGAGTGGAGAAAGGGCCAACCCAGAAAACAGAAGCTGCTGAGAAGAGGACATTCTGAGACATGTCCATCAGTGGTGGGCGTGGATGATTTGTGTGTCCCTAAAGGGGCTATAGTGGGGGATTGATAAGTACGTTCTTCTCCGTACTAATGGTGGGAAAATATGATTAGTTTCTAAGCAGGAAATGTAACCTAAGCCCTTGTAGCAAAAACAGGATAAGCAAGCTTAAGTAGCCTCTTCCCATCTCAGTTCTCAGAATCAGCTGAACACTCTCTCACCTGAAACAGCAGCTTCAGAGAGCACTTTGAGCACCTCATTCTCCATTTCGCAGCTGTTACACAGCTCCTCCCAGGTCCCTCGAAGTCCCCTCTTTCGTGCTAGTTCCGTTAGCTCCTTTTGATTCGGCACAACAAATCCAATGACATAAGAATGATAACTGAAATAAAGGGCAACTTGGTTAAGGCACCACACGGCGTACACCGCGTTAACTGCGGTTAACTGGCTACGCTGACGTTTAGCGATCAGCTCTTCACCATCCCAAGCGACACGCATGAGGGCGTATCTGGTACCGCCACGCTTGCTGTCTGATTCATAACGCGCTGTGGTGCTCTGGCAGAATTCACTGCTAAAGAAACCTGAACCTGACATTTCATGATAAATTTCAACTATGTATATAACTGCTATGAATTATGCTTTTAAAAAAGAAAATTACAAAATCAGAAAATTCATCCTTAAAAAATCAGTAATTCACATCAACAGATTAAACAAAACTGAAAGCTAATGTAGATATGAAACTTTCTAAAAAAATTTGGCAACAAATCAAAGTAATGTGATTATACATATTTCTTCCTTTGTTATCGTGGGAATATGTGTTCTAGAGGAACTCTTGAGTATGCCCGCTGAAGGCAGCGACCTGAAGAAATGGCAGCGGCATCAGGAGAAGGTCAGTTCTGGTTAATATCACATATGAAAATCCAGAACTGTAGCATCACTAAAGAAAACACTTCATGACTAACAAAGGGCAGAATCATTTATAAACCAATGTAGTAAATCTTTAAAGTGGGCTGTACCTCAAAGCCTATTTCTAAATTGGTTCTCCTAACACCAGATTTTATCTTTTCATAATAAGCATTATGTCAACTGCTGCAGTAAGGGTCCCAGGCTGGCCAGAAAATATCCGATCATTAACCCTGGAGAATGATTGCCACATGCAATACTGTTATGAAAAAATGTAATCAGAGTGTCAATCTGAAATTCCAACACATTTCCCAAGAGTGCATTTCTGGGATTTTAACTTTAAACTCTCCTTCCCAGCTGCCTCTGTATCATCGTGGGCTCGAGATGCTATGTATGAAGCCACAGCTTAACATGGCTTAAGGGGGAACGGAAGCCCACACCTGGCTAGGGTCCCAAGCAGGCTCAAACTGACAGGGGGTAGTAAGAACGGAGCAGAGCACTGCTCTCTGACCCCACCCCCAAATTCCTTCTTTACTCGCCTCTCCTCTGGACTGGCTGTGGGAAGCTTCCCTGTGCAGGGCGACAGGTAGCAAGGCAGCAGGGAGGAGGATTTTATTTCCTTCCCCTTCCTGTCACACAGAACACCGTACTGAGATGTAAAACAGAAAACAGGGACAGAAGATAAGGGGACGAGCATCACAAGGGAAGAATCGCTAAGGGCCGTAATGAGAACAGGCCGTTCCCAGAGACAATGGATAAGAAGGAAGAGTTCTTGGTATCACTTTACAAAGAAGGCCGGCATAGAAAGGAAATGCCAACAGCACACCAAATGTTTTAAGTAAAAGTAGCATAAATTCTACTTTCTTACCTGTTTGCATATGCACAAATGTTATCTATTAGTGAGAGATTCTTCAAAGCTGCCTCCACTTTCCCAAGAGAAACATATTCTCCTGCCTGCAGTTTTACAAGGTCCTTTTTACGATCTGTGCAAAAACAAGGCCGGGAGGGGGGCACATTGGAGGACAATATTATTATACCTTTAATGCATAGAAATATTGGCCATTCCCTAAGTAATTTGCTATCAATTAAGTCCACTATAGTAGTTATGCTAAAATTAAAAACACATAAAATTAGGCCCTTATTTTTGTACTACTAAATATATTCTTTTAAAGAACTAGATTCTGATTAAGGGACCCCATCATCAGGGCTTCAGGCATGTTCTGCTGAACAGGTTCTGTTCCTGGTATACATTAATACCAGAAAGGTCAAGAATATACTCAATGCCATCTGAAAGCTCACATTCTACCTGAAGAGAAGCAGGACGAAAAAACGTTATCACTTTAATACGATACAGTAGTACTAGGTGCTGATTTTCAAAGAATTCCCGCAAGTGAGGCCTGAGCTGAGTCTTGAGGGAAGACTGAGCAGTAGCCAAGTGGAAGAACACTGGCAAAGAAGAGAGCCGTGCCAGCTTGAATTACTGCAGCTATAGGAGGAGGAAAGGTTTTCAGCAGGAAAGCAGCCAGTGAGATGGGGGTTTAGTAATCACGTGGTGGCAGCGAGAGGGTGCATTCAGCAGGGGTAAGCATAGCAACAGAAAGGAATTTCTTGCAATAGGGTGACAGAAGGTGCAGGCCTGACCTACGATCACAGAAGGAGGGACAGACAGAATGATCTTGAGGCATATGTCACAAGGTAAAGCAGTGGGATATGGATTAGATATGGGGAGCTGACTGAAGAGGTTCTCATCTCCTGCCAGTGTCTAGATGGCACGACTGGGATAGAAGTGCCATTAACTGAGAGAAAGAACCTAAAAGGAGAAGCAGGGAAGGTATTTCTCACCCACAGGTCCTAGTACTGAGCTTCCAGGCCTTCCTTAGCTCTCACAGGCAAGGGAAGGACATGGTTCTGACAGGAAAAGAGCCCTAATAACCTCTAGATAGCAAAGAATTCACAAAAATGAATATTCCCTATTAAGAACTGGACTCTTTAAGGATTATCTAGTAGTAATTAAAAATACCACTGCTGGGCTTCCCTGGTGGCGCAGTGGTTGAGAGTCCACCTGCCGATGCAGGGGACACAGGTTTGTGCCCCGGTCTGGGAAGATCCCACATGCCGCAGAGCGGCTAGGCCCGTGAGCCGTGGCCGCTGAGCCTGTGCGTCCGGAGCCTGTGCTCCGCAACGGGAGAGGCCCACGTACCGCAGGGGGGAAAAAAAAAATACCACTGCTGTTGAACAGACCTTGAGACCTCATAATATGTCAAGCCTTGTAAATTCCACACAGTCCCTATTGTACATTTTTATATTCCAGGGATAATGCAGAGACCATACCAACACTCCATAAAGATGAATTCTTACACTATTAAACAGCTTCTCTAAATATATAGTCTCTCTTTTGAAAAGCTATTTTGGAAACATCCACTTAAAGAAAAAAAGTATTACTTCGCTTACCAATAATCTTCAAACAACCATCGGGGTCAAACTCTCCAATATCTCCAGTACAGAGCCACCTCTGTCCATTTTCATCTTCAAAAAAATCAGCTTTTGTTTTTGCTTCATTTTTATAGTATCCCATTGTCACATTTTGGCCACCAATAATAATTTCACCCCTAGGATGTGGTTTGTCAGTATTAAAGTATCCACCTAACAAACATAGAATAATTTAGAGTTAATTCAACATTTTTATCCCTGCGTACATCGTGTGAATATTTGAAAGTATTAGTTTCTAAATAGGGACATCTGATTTTGATCCAGTCAGCGTTTCCCAAAGGAATACGGCGGGCACTACGGACAGAATTCATCAACACGAAACTAGTTGCAAGTTTTCACCTGCTTAACCCTAAGCACTCCTGCTTTCAAACTACTATTCCAAGAAAAATGAAACTCAAAAATCCAACATCTACTGTATAAAATAATTACATATGGTCAGTTCCTTTAAGGATTCTGTAGAGATTCTTAAATATCATACTAGTAACTGATAAAAGTGTTAAATTGTGCATTTTGAGACTAAATCTCCGTATAAAATCAAATTACTATATATTTAGAAGATTTATTCCTTACAGATAATTTCAGAATGGTTCCATGTTTAAGCTTATTAAACATTTTCACTAGCTCTGAAAAATGACACCCAAGCCTTAGACTCTCTGCATAAAAGAAAAGTGCACCCAGACAAATCAGAGATAACATGTACACGCTAATAGGGTCATCTAAAATTTTTAAGAAGTGACTAGTATTTAAATGGCATGAGCGATACATTTTCATGTAATTATAGTAAAAATTTCCTTCTGATAATTTTGGGTTGAAGCCCTCGGAGAAGGGAAAGAAAAAAGAAAAAAGCAGGTAAAAATCTTCAGTTTCATAGAATGAATTATATGATTTTGTTTCTACAAAATATGTTCATTTGTAACTTATGGGCATTATTTATTTAGCACATTTCTCAAGTTTTTCCCATAATTCTTATTTGCATTTATGTAATAAAGCAAATAAAAACAATTATAATTCTTTGAAGTCATCTTTGAAAGAAGCAAAATGCATTCATATAGCTCTAGATAAAATATTTCTATTATAAAGGACAAAAGTGAGCACTTGTGGGTGATTTTACACTCTGAAGTAAGGAAGGAAATGAAGCACAATTCTAAAGTTTAATATTATACAAATTAATGCTCTGTGGTTAAAAGAGGTTATTACCTTCCTCCCAGTTCTTTAATTTGATTTCACAGCAAACTAATGGCGCTCCCACTCTGCCAGTATTGTAGTCCCACACTAAAATGCAAATGAAAAAAAGTATTTGATTATAGTAGTTAATAAATCGCTTCACTTTTTTAAACTACAAAAAACCAGTGATTTATCCCAAACCTTAGATATCCCCAGAGAACCCTTAAATGCAGAAGTAGCACATTGGTGAAGCAAGCTGTGTAGCCCACACTGAAATGTTTTGGTTTTTTTTTTTAATCCGAATTGGTTATAGACATTTAAAAATCAAGACATTTTACAAAAGAGTATGGAATCTCCGAGAACAATGGGCCCACATTTCCAGCACAGCAACAACTGTAGCCCCTATCAGACGGTGCAGGCCTGCTCCAGTTTCCCCAGATCCCTTACCATCACATTCTCTTACACCAGGGCCCACTTCACTCATTTAAGTAGCTGCCTGGTTCATGAGTTTGTCTTCTCTATCTTAAAGGATAAAGGAACACAATGGTTTACACCTATTCTACTTTCTTACTAGACTTAACAGATCTGCAGTACAAATAACCTCTCCAATCTTCTCCCATGTACCACTATTTCAAACTGAGATCTCTGAAGCTTCCCTCACATCAGCTTATACTAGCACACCCTATTTTTTCATAAATTCATATAGTAAGAGTTCAGAGATCACACTGGAGATTAAGATTGTTAACTTTCAAGGATCTGGGAAAGAACCCACCACTATTGTGAACTACTACTGCATTATGTTTCCTCTTCAAAGAGCATTCAAATATCAGAAATGAAAGGCTGATATTTAATACTTTACAGGCTTATTTACACCATAAACCGTAACTGATTAATCACACATCCAATGGAAACCTTAAAAATGGAAGAAATTAAGGCTCTTCAGGAACCGTATATGCATGTTTTTAAGATTGCTTGTCTATTTTGTGCAAAACAAGACTTAGAAGCAGCTTCCCAAAATATATAAAATATAGAGAACGTAACTGAAAACTGGAAAATACAGAAGTAATGCAGGATAAACCTGACATAAGAATGGTACACAAAAGCGCTCAAGGTAAATAGGGGAAAATGAAAAGTTAAGAGGTTTAGTGTCTATCAGTATCTAGAAAATACAAAGGAGGAGCATAGTTTTATCTAGGACTGGAGAACAAAGTACCTTTCTTCCATAAAAGGGCATATAAGGCACTAGGGGAGTCATCTGGGAACCACTCAGGTAATGGACTGCCCCCTCAACCCCGTCACCATGATAAACTCTGGAAATTAGATTCTCTAGACCGGAATCTAGTTTCTCGTTGCACTTAACACAGACCACCCACCCCAATAAACATTTCTGAATTTGAGCCTTAATAAACATACCTAAACAACTAGAAAATACACATTAGTTTTTCTACATAAAAAGAAATTTAAAAACTGATATAAGATGATAAATGTACACAATACAGCCAATGCTTGTGACAAAAACTTCTTCTCTAGAAAGCTAAGTAGTTTGTTTTTTGTTTGTTCGGTTGGTTTTTTTGCGGTACGCAGACCTCTCACTGTTGTGGCCTCTCCCGTTGCAGAGCACAGGCTCCGGACGCGCAGGCTCAGCGGCCAGGGCCCACAGGCCTAACCGCTCCGCGGTATGTGGGATCTTCCCGGACCGGGGCACGAACCCGTGTCCCCTGCATCGGCAGGCAGACTCTCAACCACTGAGCCAGCAGGGAAGCCCAGCTAAGTAGTTTTTAATACTATCATAGTCTTTACCATAGTCTTAATTCGAAAACTCCTCTAGATGAATTATTGACAATGAGATATACCTAATACATTCTAAAAACTTATCAATAATCACACTACTTGGGATTTACACAAATATTTTAACTGCTCTTCTATATATCTGCAAAAAACAACCCATACTAAAAAGTGCCTGGAGTTGCACCCCAGCCTCTGTTGGACACACCACTTTGTAGATAACACTAACCTTCTGTAATTGTTCCAGCCCCACAAGATTCAGTGAGTCCATATCCCTGACCGACAGGACAGCAAAAACAGATGTTCATGAATCTCTGTGTGGTTGCAGAAAGTGGAGCACCCCCACACAAGAGAAGCCGAATATTTCCACCTAGCAAGCTTCGAACTTTCCGGAAAATAAAGCTTAAAAAAAAAAAAAGAAAAATCAATCAGATAATCACAGAATTTTAAAGCTGAATGGGATTTTCCAAATCATTTAGCCTAATCTTCCAATTCTGATACACAGGCACACCGTGAAGATATTTAGAGTTCAGTTCCGGAGCACCGCAATAGAGTGAATATTGCAATAAAGTCACATGCATTTTTTGGTCTCCCGTTGCATACAAAAATTATGTTTATTCTATACTATAGTCTATTTAGTGTACAACAGCATTACGTCTAAAAAGCAATGTACGTACCTTAATTAAAAAACACTTTATGTTAACAAATGCTAACCATCTGACTATACAGGGTTGCCACAAACCTTCCACTTGTCAAAACACAGTATCTATGAAACGCAATAAAGCAAAGTGCAATAAAACGAGGTACGCCTATATGAGATGTTGAGATTAAGTATCTTATCCAAGGCCACAAAGCCAATTTAAGAGACTCTCTTGACCCACTACTTAAATCTAAATGTTTATTCAACCAAGTTTATTCAGCCAAGAACATGTGATTTTTCTCTTGAGAACTTCAAGTAATATTTGAATTCAAAATTGTCAGGTTTAATTTTATATAGTAATGGAAAACCCCTGCTTATGGTCAGAGCAATTAGTTTTATATCATTATATAATACATATTATATTAATACTGAATAATCCTACTGTATCTTCATAAAATTTAGTATGAAAAGTAAATTATTTTTTGCTTTCGCTTACTTCATTAAAGATGTATATGTATTTGTATACAGCAATTTAACTCTTTAAAATTTCACTAATTCAAGTTGAAGTATCTGGTAAATTAAAAAAGAAAACAATTCAAACATCTAATTGATATGTTTCTGAAAACACACTAATTAAAAAGATTGCTTACCACCTAGATGAAAAAGGGGGAAGGGTTTTGTTTTGTATTTTAATAACTTTGAAAAAAGACCAAGAGGCAATCATTAATATATATATATATATATATATATATATATATATATATGTAAATAGGCTTTACAAAGCAATTCTGTATCTCACTGGAGATATGAGTAAAAGGCAGGAAAAAAATTATAAAGTTTTAAATAATGTGAAACACATATGAAAACTACATTAACGTTCCCATAAAAAATAATTTGAATGTCATATTTTTATTTTCTAATTTCTAAACAATATTATAGTTAAATCTACTTATTCTATTAGTGCCATGGCGGGGGTGGGAATGACAGGTGTGTGGTAAAACTCATTTAACACTTTAAACACAAAACATTTAATCATATTTGGTTGCCATTTTATATTCATATTGAAATAAATATAAAAGCAAAGAGAAACTTCTCAAAATAATTAAAATCATATTAAGTGTCCACAGAAGACATAAGCACACATTTAACACAGTAAAATTTTTAGTGAAAAATTTTTTCAAATGACCTTGCAATCTTTTTTAATTGCTCATATTCTTATGCAAGATGGATTTTTTTTAGAGTCCCTTTGACTTTTTAAGATAATTTTTTCTTATAACTATCTCAATTAATTGGGCTATTAATGTGAATAAAATGATCAAGTTATCAAGGAGAGGGAGAGCCTTTACTTACCTATCACACAGCGGAGTACCATGCCCTTTTGAAATCTGTTCCATTTTGTAATTATAGGCGAGAATAAACAGAGTGCGTTGAAAATTACTCATTCCATTCACTTTATTCATGACATTTTTGTAGATCCGATCCATGATTTCCTAGATGTATAAAAATGAGTTAATACAGTCAATAATGCTATCAGCTACCTTATTTAAAATCTTAACATCAGATTACTATTTCCATCAATAGAGGCATTTTAAAAGATACATTCTGTCAAGAATAAACTTTTAAAATAGAGCCACAATTTGTTTAAAAACGAGATTTCTGTAATTTTTAATAGATGCTCATGAGTAGTAAAAAAAAAATGGGGGGCAGGGAGATATTAAAAACCTTAGGGCAGTAATATGCCATTATTGATTCTTTATACTGCTTTGCTCTTATTTATTCTGAACTAAAAACTAAACTCACTAAATAAATGAACAACTATATAAAATTAAAAGAGAATTTTAAAAACCATTCTATCTTATAAAGATATAAAGTACTACATTCTTTGCTCACAACAAGACCATGGGGTTATTTTGGTTGGTTGGTTGACTTTTAATGCTGCATCCATGAAAAATTTCCTTGTCTGCACTGTGTTTTGCTTACCATGCCTATTCCTATGACATATACTTTAATGACTTGAAATAGTTTCTCTCTACAATTTTAAATTATATTTAATATTTATGTGAACCAAAACTTTAAAGAAAGATAGTACTAAGGAAACTACATACCTAATGAAACTTCAAAATTACTGGTCATTTATATTTGACTTTGGAATAACTAAGCAATTATGCTTGAATGTGAACACTCAGTATCCAATTATAATTCCCAACACTCTCAAACAAAATCAGAGAGCCTCGTAAAATTTACATTAGGGGAGCAGAAAATCACTGCTATCCCATTTCTACTGATCTTATTCCCAGGCCCCTCCCTATGCCTGGTATTAAGATGCACAGTGCCGCTAGGGTAATTCAAAGTTGCACCAACTTCTCTGTCCCTTTTTTTTTTGGTGTCTAGGCCAGACTCTCCCCAAGGACTCGGGAGATATGATTTGCTTAGAAGGAGGTGATCTCAAACCTTTTCTCCTATCTCCTGCTGGGCTTCAGGTTTCTACCAATAGCAAACAGATATCACAAAAATGATTTGAGCAAGAAGCTATTTAGGGAAAGGCAATGATAATATCATATCGAAGCTGAAACTAAGTTGATTGTTTAATAAGCAAGAAAAAAAAGATAAAACAAGATCAAATAAATACTGTAGAGCTCAAGGTAACACAGATAATGAATAAGGAATAAATCCTACATAAACTACCTTGTCAACAATATCTTTTCCACTAGCATTTACTTTCTGTAGATGCTTTTTTAGCAGGCAATATTGATTAATGGTCAATTCTTACCGGGACAGCTGCCATCAGTGTTGGTTTCAATATGGATGTATCTCCTTTGCTTCCTTTTTTTATTTTTGAAGACTACAGAGAGAAAAAGTTATCTATATAAAGTGATCTTTATTTTAAAAATTCAATGAAACTCTTAAACACATTACAAACTCATCATTTTAATTCACTTATATTCTAAGTAGCACTTAAAAGGCAAGTTCCTTTAGAATGATTAACTGTCAGCCTTACAATATACTGTCATACTGAATGAAAATTGTGTTAAAGATAATTATGATTTTTTAGTATCTCAAATCACAGAATTTAATTTACCTGATCTGCTAAAGTCTGTGGTGAAGAGTAGCCAATGCAGCATCCATGAGAAAGACAAACAAGCTCAGCACTTAATTCTAAAACATGGGCCAGAGGCAGATACCCGATGTAAACATCCTTCTCCCTAAAAGAAAAGGGAGATACAGGAAGCAACAGTCAGGTGCTGTTTCTGTGAAAACAGGAGCGAGCTTTACCCTCAGGGCTCAATCTGGGCTCTTTGTGTGTGCATGCACGTGCATGCGTGCGTGCGTGCGTGCATGTGTGTGTGTGTGTGAGAAGAGAGAGACAGACAGACAGAGACAGACACTGAGGGTGTCAGGGAAAAGAACTGTAGTACAGCTCAACCTAAAGCTGAGGAGGCAGACACTCTGAGGAAGTGCCTCCTGTTTCCAGGTCCTCCTGGAAGGCACTCACTAACTGTGCGTGCTGCAGAAGCAAAGCGCCAGGACAGAAGAAATATGGGCTTGGAGGGGGGAAAAAGAAATGAAGGTTCTTTGGAAGGACAGAAGAAATTCCCCCAAGGAGGAAATGGTCTTTAAAGCTAATGGGCTATCAAACAGGAGAGTTCAAATAGGATCCACAGCCTTCTGCCAGGAATCTCAGGATGAGATTCATGTTCGGAGAGTTAAATTATACCTTACGTAATAAAATGTATATGTATACATATCCATATATTTCAAGAACTACTCCTATTCCCAGAAGGAATTAGCTGCTCTTACTTTTTTTTTTCTAAAAGTCATGCACACACAAAAATTTCTCTCTCCATCCCCAAATTCAATTCCACAGTAACACGTGTGTGTATGCTTTCTGTGCATCCAACCACTGCACTCGATCAGTCATCACAATATTGATTCCTCCTCTGGGAATGCTAGCTTCACCACCCCTAAAACCCGCTCCCATCTGGTTTCCTCCATTGATCTCTTTCGCATCTCAGTATACCCACTCTCCCCCAATACTACCGGAGTGTGTCTTAAAAAGAAAAATCAGAGACTGAAGAGAGAAGCTCAATAAGCATTTATTGGATATATTATTTGTTCACTTGAAGTATAATATTTAGGTATAAAAATGACTATGAAGGTAACAACACCAACTGATTAAAATAATTTAAGACATTTAAGTCAGTTAAAGTTTGCACTTTTAAAGTAACAAGTAAATATTAACAATGATGTCTATCAGCTATACTTTAAAACCCCCAACTAGGGCTTCCCTGGTGGCGCAGTGGTTCAGAGTCCGCCTGCCGATGCAGGGGACACAGGTTCGTGCCCTGGTCCAGGAGGATCCCACATGCCACGGGGCGGCTGGGCCCGTGAGCCATGGCCGCTGAGCCCGCGTGTCCGGAGCCTGTGCTCCGCAACGGGAGAGACCACAACAGTGAGAGGCCCGCGTATCACGGAAAAAAAAAAAAACAGCCCAACTATTTTGTAATTTTAGTGTCCTTTTCTTGAAGAAATACCTACTGTAAACAGACTCTGAAGGACTAATTTAACCGCGTAGTAATAAATGACACAAACGTTAATGTAACAACAGACATAAATACTGGACTACCCCAAATTTATTTACTATGACATACCCCAGGTCTGGAATCCTTTCCGCCATCCCAGTTATACCAGCAATAAGGTTACTATGGGAGATCATGACCCCCTTTGGAAGTCCTGTGGATCCACTTGTGTACATGATTACTGCAATATCTGAGGGCACTGGTTTGCTATGAGGTTTGTTTTCTGTATTGGAGAAGAAAAGACACACATACTTCTGAGAAATTTAGCTGTATCACCAACTTTTTCATAATCATCTGTTTGTCTAAGTGAGTTAACAACTATTAATTGGGTTCATACAAGCTCAACAAAACAGATCAAGTTCCTGCACATAAGAGATATATGCTATTGGGACAGACATAAACAAATCTATAATGTTATAAGAGCTATGAAGAAAAATAAAGCAGGGCAAGGTGAGAAGATGTTAGGAAAAGTGGCAGGAAATGAAGATGAAGGAGCCACCAGCACCATATCATGCCATCTCAGAGGCCATGTGAAGGACTCTGGATTTCACTCTGGGTGGAAAGCAATGTTACTTTCAACACAGGCTTGTCATCACCTGTGACAAGGATCACTTTAGCTACTGTGTGGTTACCTAACTTAAAAAGGAAAGAAAGGAGGTATAGGGAGAGAAAAGGCCATTCCAGCAACTCAACTAAGAAATAAGGGTGGTCAGACGAGGGTACCTAGACATTTGCTACAAAACGTTCTCTGCTTCAGAGCGGTGAAGTTAACATGGCTATACTCGGAATCCTGGATTAAAAGACACTGTCCCTCATTTGCACAAGCCTAAGAACAGCAGCCAACATCATACAGAGGTGACACAGTAAGAAAGACTAAGAGAAGTAGGTCATGGATAGCACTAGTGATCTGCCTGAATTAATCATGGAACTACCCTAAATGCGGTCTTCTTAAATAAATGAGGAAAACATTTTAAACACGTTCCCAAGTGAACTCTTTCTCTCCTACCTGTCAAGATATATTTCTTGACAATTGTTATCATTCAAGTTCTTGCTTCCTAATCCGCCATTCACTCCTTCATCCCATGGCACCATTCTCCTCTGCCACCAGCACTCAGAAGCTGCTCTCTCTGAAGTGACACTGGCTAAGAAGTCCAACGGTGCTTTTGCAATCCCCGCATCACCGGACTCCTCCAGTGCACCTGGTCCTGCTGAAGACTCCTGCCTCACTGAGGGGCTCCTTTCACTCGGCTCCCACGAACCACACGCTGCGTGTCTTCTTCCTTCTTCTCTGACCAATTCTTGGTGGCCTTTGGAGGTACCATTCTCTGTGGGTGACCTCACCTACTCCCACAGCTTTAATTAAAATCTGTTTCTAGCTTCTCAATCTTTTAACTCCAAATTAAACTCCAGCGTACTAGACTTGTATAGGCCACTCCCCACTACAAAGCTACATTTGAATGTCCCACCAGCAGGTAAATTCAACCTGTCCAAAATTAACCTCAGCATAACCCCATTCCCAAGCTGAGTGAATGTTTACATCTAATTCATCACTAAGTTTCCAACTATAAAGGAAGTACAGTCCCACCATCCTAACAGCTTTTGTGATATCCTTAAACATCCATATATTCTCTAGCATCTTCTGACACTTATTTGAGAGTGGGAATTTCCGGTTACCATGCCTGGGTGTGCTAGCTGGAGGACAGAAAGATGTCCCCTCTGGAAACAACACAGTTGGAGCAGAAAGTAAAAGGAGGGATGCAAGTTTAGACACTTAACATATCTGTTAATACTTACAGATAATTCACACAGGGCAAGTTTAATGGCATTATTTGTTTAAATTTGTTTAAACAAATAATGGCATTATTTGTTATCTGGTTTAAACACTAACTTTAAAGCAAAGAGAAAAAGGGAAACCGGAAAACTGTATAATGGAAAAAGTATTTTAAATTAACTTCAAATAAATACTACTTTTAGAACATTTTAATAAATTAAGGTTCATGTTTTTCCTTAAGCTGCTTCTTTTTTTAAAGGGTAGATGACATTATACCTAGGGTGACCTTTCTTCCCAAAGTGATGGCCTAGGAAACTAGTTTGTCACTTGATCTAACTTCAGAATCAAATATCTGGAGCACTTCTGGAGAACACGGTCACTGTAGAACATGCACGAGGACCTGGGACACCGCCACATACCCACGCTGGCCTTGGCTCCCAGAGCCTGCACTGCTGCCATGGTGTGCACGATGACGCCCTTGGGGAACTCAGACCAGGTCGGTGGTTTACCGTCCACAGTGATGATGTGCCGCAGGCATGGGACTAGAGAAACTATATCCTGGAAAAACACAAGCATCCGTTGTATTCTTCATTACTCTTCTTTAAATAGCTTGACAAATAGCCCAGGACACAAGAAAAGCAGTTTACCATATTCAGCAAATTGTTAATTTCTTGCCTCAAAAAAGCAAGGGTGGGGTGTAGTGGTATGAATAACCCTTTTTTCAGATGGAGAACTACTGGTCTGAAATGTAAGTTACTGTTTTATTACATTAGATTTGCTGTGTGTACCCTTGTTCTTTGGTAAAATCTTAATCAATAAAGTCAGTTCCTTACAAAAATGGGCATGTAAACACACACTGCCTGAACTACAGGGTAGCCAAACACTCCTCATGCTTTTAAGAGGCAAATAAAGATACAGGGGGAGAGGAAGGGAATCCTCTTATAAACTTGTATTTTAAAAAAATCAGATATTATTGTTTTCACAGAGTTGTCTGCAGACGAAAGAAACCCCTTCTCCTGTAGTTTTGTAAAGTCTTTTTCTTCCCTTTAAAAAATTCTGAAACTTGTAACGACTCAAATGCTTCAGAACCAAGTGAATTACTAGTTTAAAAATAATCCTTAAAAATTACAAATTTATTGAAAATAGACTAGAAAACAGATGAGCACAATAAAGTTGTGATCCCTTCACCTCTGACATGGACACATTGACAATTAATTTGTAGCTCTCTGCGCTACTTATACATAAATATATATGAAATCCACTTTTTCTTTTCTAAAGGAGAAGAACAAAGTATGAGAGTCCCACAAAGTTTACAGAGATATTAAGGATTTTAAAGATCATAAAAGAACTAAGTATCAATAATGAGCTCATGACACTGAAAATTCTGAAGTACGGGACAGTTATTAGAAAACTAGTTCTCACCTTCAACTTTGTTTGTAAGAGTTCTTTACTAGTAATGATGTTGGTCACCTCTGTTTCATTTAATCCATGAACAACTGCTGGACCCCCTAGAGTAGCATACAACGTCACAACTACAGGGAAAAAGAAGGGCAAGTCAGACATTTGGACATTTCATGGAAATACTAAAAGGAATTAAATAAAGCCTCTGACCGTGGATGGAACATACTAAACCCTAAACTGTTAGATCCACAGTTTGTGATCTATTCATGCTGTCTTTCTAAATTATTTTAATATATTAACTAACATTATGCCTACTCACCCTTCTGTAACTTCCCCCCAAAATTGCAATATTTTAAAATTTAAAAGTTTTTTATTTTATTTTGTTTTACCTATAGATGCTATTCTGAGACTGTCATGTTGAAAGGAATTACATTTGACTTCTAAAATGTCACAGTCTTAGTTGTTAACTACTTGATACTAAAATATGAAAAATATACCAATAAGATAACACACTGAATGTCATATTTAAGATGTTACTTGTTAAGAATATAGCATGAACAAGTGGTAATACTGCTTATGCTAAAGTAGAAAAATCTAAAGAAAGACATTCTTAGAAATGTCAAAATTAAATAATAATGATGAGGAGGATGAAGAGAATTTTTATTTGCTTTCTCCCTAACTCAAAAAAGGTAGACTTAAAGTCACTGTAAGAGATAATTAAAGCTTCTTAGAAGAAACATACTGTAAACCCAAACCTGTGACAACAAAAAGGTATGCCAGTTTAGAAAGAAACAGCAGAGGCATTTACAGCAAGAAATCTGATAAAAGTAGCTTTTCTGTTTCATCTGAAGGATAAGCAATGTCCATATTTTGCATCATCATATTTGGCACCAAGACCTCTGAACTAAGCCTCCAGGACTACCTCACAGACTGAAGCATCACAACTTCCACAGGTTGTGTTATAGTTACAACATAAAAATTACCATTTAACGGAGCAGCCAGGTTTGAGTACTGGAAGTGTTTTAGAGGCCAGCTGTTAACTGACAGAAGTGGCATAACAAGATGACACTAACTTCAAAAGAAAATTCTGAGAGGGGTGGCAGAGCAATGACCCACAGGTACAGATCTAGCTCCCCAGACCCAGAAAGTCCCCTCTGAACAGGTTCAAGTCCCCTTACTATACATGGTATAATTTGTTCCACAACTGGTTCCTTTTCCAAAATAGATCAACAATTCTAAGTGGTAACAAAGAGTTATCCACTGATTGGATACAAGGTAAAAATTAACATCAGAATTTTAATCTCTTGGGAGTAAATAGTTATAATAAAAAGTGAGTATCATCTCTCCCACAACATTAGGTCCACGCTTTGAGAAGATAAGAAAGTCCACGTACGCTGAAAATTATACATGAAGCAGGCCTGTGCAGCGATCATCCACTCAGCCCTGGTTTCACAGAAGATGGCAATGTTGGTCTTTGGTTTCTGACCCAATATCTGTAAGCCATTTCCGAAATTAAAAGCTCTAACGAAGACATCTTCAAAGGACAGCCAATTATAATTCCCAAGAATAACCTGATAAAACAGAAAGCATACAAAAATGGTTTTCAAATTAACCAAGATATTAATTTCTAGAAAGAAGCCAGGATGTGTTCCACATTTTGACAGACCAGAAAGCTGTGTTTGTATATAAACTATTTTGTTCTAACGAAAAGCTGGAAAGTGAGTTTCAAGTGAAAAGTCTATTTTGAAAATTAGCTCTTTTGTGATATCTTCTATGACAACTCGAATCTTTTGCCAAATCTTTAACTGTAATTTGGGGGTAGGGGGTTGCTTTCCTTTAAAAAAAATATTCAAGGTTTGACAGGATCTTAAATGTCAACTTTCTGGCCAAAGGCACATATATTAAGAATTCATTTATAGACTTCATTTACTTAAACAATGTAGATGCTAGTTTATGATTTAACCTAGTGTCAAGTACTACTGATACCAACATTTTACTTTCCCTCTACTTATGAATTCCTGGATTTCAGTATCAGACAGTACAACATGATTCACAAACAGCAACTGGCAGACCCAAGCTAACAGAAATGCTTACGGCCATTCAGTTGGAACTGCTGTAACTAACTCTGCATAAGCAAAGTAAACAAGTCTCTATTTATACGACCAGGTGGGGAGTTGTCATACTATTTTCCAGAGTCCCTCTGTTGAATGCCCGCTGGCGTGGCAGGGCTTTCGACTTTTATTTGTGCAGGTGACATCAAGGCTCACATTAGTAACAACCCCCTCTTAACTACCTTTAAGAATTTTCTCCAACTTAGATCAGGCCGTAAATCCCCAATTATATACAGATTAGACAGAAAGCTGTTCTTGCTGCAAAAATATATAGACGTTCCCAAACATGGCTGCGTCACTAACATCCGTCTCTCATGCCTTAAAACCATCTAACCATATTTTCAAAAATGCTTATAATATTTAAGAGATTTCTAGAAAACTGAGGTTGGATGAAGATACAAATGGAAAAAGTTAAATACTGCCCTCTAGTGCCCTATTCCAAACTGGACTTGAGAAGTAAATTCTCATTTTGTTGGATAAAGCGGCTGAAATTAAAATGCTCACTTAACTTCAGTGGGTCCCAAACCCTCACCCTGGCTCTGCACCCCCATGAAATGCTCAGCACACAGAGCTCCAATGGCTTCAAAAGGAGCTCTCTGGCGGTGAGAAGGCAGATGAGAATTTGGCCGAAACGTGTAGGAACTGGATTCACCATTATTAAGAATTTCACACTCCAAAGATAGGCACGAGCTACCTCCTAGATTCTAGAATCTAAATGAGTTTTGTAAATTTCAGAGAATATATGTGTTCTGAAAAAGCATTAGCTATATAACCCAAATATGTAAACCCAAATAAATGATGGTGCAAAGAAATCAAGTCATGAGTTTAATTCAAGTGTAACCAAAATCTGAATTTAATTCTTTAAACCACTGAATTTTCTAGGAGTGATCTTTCCCATAAAGATTACATTTAAGGGACCCTACCTACCCCATAATTTTATCTGACTTGTGCTAGAAAAGGTCTCAAATCCTAACTTTGACCCTATGGTTAGCCCACCCTGAGATTAAACTCATGTATCTGTTCCCTGCCTATACTGTGGAACACTGCTGAAGAACACCAACCAGGTGTTTTAAATCCAGGATCACAGATCTCACCACCCAGCAATCCTATTATGCTTCCCTGGTACATTCATTTTCTCACCCTCTGAAATGGCTATCTGAAACCTTCTCCCTACTCAAATATCCTCTACCCTTTCTCTCCCTTCTCCACTTCCATGTGACGATACTATCTCACACTCCACTGAGAAATCAGAAATTAAACAGAAACTCCCTTACCTTCCTACCACCAAGTTTAATAACCTACATACACATACCTGTACCCATACCCTTTGCAGTCCCTCACGGTATCACAGAGGCTGAAGTGTCCCTGACAAAAGCTCGACTCACTGGGACTTTAATTTGAAGAGCTTCCCAAGTTTCCATCTCTAGTCCTGACCACCCATACTTGGATCTCCAACCTGCTTTTTCACTTGATTATGCAACTAAGCTGTCTAACAGGTATTCCCCCAATGCAACCACTGCCCTCCACCTGCACCCTGTCGCCCTAGTCCATCTCTCCCCTGAACTAAGGAATGCTAACCGGCCAACTTCCATTCTTATTCCCCTTTAGCCCCTTCTCCCTACAGTAGTGAGCTTTTGAAAAACATAAATCGGCTTACTCCTCTGCAAGTGTTTTCCCTTTCCAGTAGGAATGGAGTTAGAAAACCTTACCCTGGCCTACAAAGCCTTAAGGGTCCTAGACTTTGCCAGTATCTCTGTGCCCATCTCAAAACCTCTGTCCTGACTCACTTCCTATAAATACAACTTTGTCTTTTCTGTCCTTCAAACAGGCAGCGCAGGACCCAAGATGAGGCAAAACAGGTGCTCAGGGCACGAAATTTAAGGAGGCACTCGGTCTCAGGGTCTGAATGCCGTCATGAACTTTGCTCCCTAAGTGCCTCCCCCAGCTGGGCTCATTCCTGTTAGAGCCACTGCACAATCCTGTCCCACTGCAAAGAGGGCTCGTAACTGGCCTTCAGGCCTCCACTTAGCCGTCACTTACTCAGAGAGGCTATCACTGATCTCCAATCAGCTTTTCTTCACAACAGTTATTAAATCTGTTACCTTATTATTTATTGTCTCTCTTCCTCCCATACAAATACAAGATCCAGAAAAAAGTAATCTGCGTGTCTTGTTCATTATTGTCTCCTAGTGCCTAGGACGGTACTAGCATGTAGCAGGCACTCAGCAATTATTCGCTAAATGTGTGGAACGGACCGGTGTAAGGAAACAACTTCAATTCATTCTGGGCCTCGGGGTCTTCAACCTCTCCTCTAAGCAGCCTCATTTGTTTAAAAGATGGCTTTTTTTTTTTTTTTTGGCTGTGTTGGATCTTCGTTTCTGTGCGAGGGCTTTCTCTAGTTGTGGCGAGCGGGGGCCACTCTTCATTGCGGTGCGCGGGCCTCTCACTGTCACGGCCTCTCGTTGCGGGGCGCAGGCTCCAGATGCGCAGGCTCAGTAATTGTGGCTCACGGGCCCAGTCGCTCCGCGGCATGTGGGATCTTCCCAGACCGGGGCACGAACCCGTGTCCCCTGCATTGGCAGGCGGACTCTCAACCACTGCCCCACCAGGGAAACCGATGGCTTTTTTTTTTAAAGGTCCATATCCACCTGATCATTTAACTCCCTTGGCTTCTTTTGTTCTCATCACCATTCAATCGCATACATCCTTTACCAGCACCTCTTAAATATTCTTACCTGTGACCCATGAGACATAAATATGTTTCACTGTCCTAAGAGTCAGGAAGACGCACGCCTAGTGTGGCTACGTGAACGGCCACCGTGGAGGCTAAATGATCCTTACAGTCGCTTTCCTCTCTCACGTTTAATTGCCTGTATTTTCATTCTATGACAGGTGTGACATACACATATGTAAGTATCAATGTTGTCGCTCAGACTATCACTGCCTGGGACACAGGAACTTAATAATTTACCTTTGTTCAGGAACCTATGAAATTAGATACCTTGATTATGCTGATGAGGAAGGCCTCTTATCTCAAAAGAAAACTATAAAAATAAAATGGAGATACGATACAGAACATTCCATAAAACAAAATCACACAATACTTAACCAGTCAGGGCCCTGAAGAATGAGATATTCTATAAAGGTTAAGTTTTCAGGTAGCTGAGTTTAACCTCTATCAGCACTAAAACTTTTACTTTAACCATTCAGAACAGAGATATCTCAAAAATATATGCTTTCCTACCGTCGACAAAGTACATCTGGCTTCATTTAACCTTTCCCTCTGCAAATGAAGATCTTTACAAACAAATTATTGTGAGGGAGCCAGAGAGTGAAAATATTCAAGAGATCTGGACAGCTGGTAATAACCATGGCGACGATGAGGGCAGCTAACCTTTACTAGTGTTTACTACGTGCTAGGTATGCTGTAAGTAACTCTCACAATAACTAAGATAATTACTATTATTCTATTTTACAGATGAGAATACTGAGGCATAGACAGAATAAACATAACTTGCTCAAATCCCACAGCTATTAAGTGACGGACTAGGATATGAACCCAGGCAGATTCATTCCAGAATCTAAGTACTAAATCACAATGCTCCAACTGCACTACAGAAAGGAGTTGAGATGTTGCTGGGCAAGTGAGCAAGGTGGCCTGATTAACAGCTGTAAAATATCATTTCAACTGCTGTGTTTGAGTGGATTATAGTAGAGGCAAGAGTGGAAGCAGAAGACCTGATTTTTTTTTTTTTTTTTTTAAAGGGAGCAGGGGTGGAGGGAGCTGTAAGGGGAAAATAAAAAAAAAATCAGACTCCTGGTTTTTGACTTGAGCCATCTGGTACACAGCGGTGCCTTTAACAAACAGGGGGATGACAAGGAGAAGAGCAAGTATGGAAAAGAAAACCAAGCGTTCTGGCTGGGGAGAGTATTAACATAATAACCAACCACAAATTCTGGCCAAGAGATGGGCCATTACTTTTTATATAAATTATGTAAATATCCTAATAAGTCAAAAAATAAATATCATACACATATGCAAATAGGATAACAACATGACTCAAGAAAGAAAGAACACAAAAGTAGGCAATGAGGAAGAGGAAAAGAAAGCTAAGTCAACTCCTAAGAACAGAAAGGAGTATTTCTAGTATCTTTTTGCATCAATTTAGAAGGAATGTCAGTCATAGTGAAACTTCTCTTTCTAAGCACTATGACTTCATAATTCCTTCTAGTTTCTTCTCTCTAAGGTGTGTAAAATATATAAGAAAAAGATGTAAAGTATCTCCGGAAGTTAGATCACTAAATGTTTGAGCTGGTCTTGTGTCTTCTGTTTCACTGCAAAGTTATTTTTATTCTTTGCAACTCTGTTCTATTTCAGGTACATGTATTTTTAAAACGTTCTGGAAACTGATCATTTCATTGTTAATTCATTTCAAAAGACATCAGTACAAGCACTTGCTGGGAAGGCTGGAATCAGGAGCTACTGACACATTCCACATGCTTCACTCTGCCACAGTTTTATAAAACCATATGAGACTTAAAATGACAGCATGATATAGTCCTGGAAAAGCTGGCCAAGCCTCAGGAACACAGCCGCCTCTGTTTCTTCGCTGTTTGCTCTTCTGTTTGTGCCCCTCGGGAAACTTGTCTTGGTGAAGCTGATGGCCACAGTATCCTGGGCATAATTACAGCGGAACCATGGCATCTTCACTTACCTTCCCTTGGAAGCTCAAAAGAGACTTTTAGGATAAGACAGAAACAAAGCTTCAGAGTTCATTCATTTGAAATAAAGCTTTGGGCATCTTTGTTTCAACCATGCCAGATACACTCTAGGGTTAATCCCCAAAGCTCAGTCCCCCAAAACAGGGAGAAAACTTTTAGATATTGCTAATCACTAGCTTTATTTTCCAATATAAGATTATCTTCAAATATGGAAACTATTAAATGAAGGTACCCTCCATCAAGATTACGTATGTGTTCCACTCTTAGTAAGCACTCTGGGCAGAGGCCACACTGCCTAAGCAACTCCATTTTTACATCTAAGGGCAGGTTGTGAAAGGTCCCCTTTTCACTCTCCTTCCATAGCAGCAGCTCCTGCTGCAATACAATGGGTGTTAAATAAGAAACCAAGGGCAGGGCAGCCTAGTTTAATACACAGTGGAGATACCCCCTTATCCAGTCTACAGACCACTGCTACAGTAGCAGGGCAGACCAACAGAAACTGAAGTCTTGGCTAACGAGTGGTACAGCACACCTTCTCAAGTAAGGCTAACAAAAAATATTTGCTTTGTTTATGATACACAAAACCTACTTTCCCAATGAGTCTAATTTCAAACAAGAAAAAATATGTGTTTTCTACACCAGAGTTTATATTAAAGACTTCTGAAAAAAGTTTGATGAATCACAAATGCGAAGTTAATGGCAAATGTCAATGGTAGGCACACCCTCTGACAGTGATGTAGTATAGACAGAAAAGGGTGCTAACTGAAAATGGTTTCTCTCATCTTCTAGCTTTTCTACTAGAGTTCAAATATTTCTTTGTTGAATAAACAATGAATACAAAGGCACCACGGTCAAGACAGGGAGGAAAGAGCCACATACTTTCTCTCTCTCTCTCTCTCTCTCTCTCTCTCACACACACACACACACACACACACACACAACCATGCACAGGGCATAAGAACTTTGCTTGTCAGGACTTCCCTGGTCCTGCCATGGTTAAGACTCTGTGCTCCCAATGCAGGGGGCCCAGGTTTGATCCCTGGTCAGGGAACTAGATCCCACAGGCATGGCACAACTAAGAGTTCACATGCCACAACTAGGGAGCCAGTGAGCCAGAGCTACGGAGCCCATGTGCCACAACTAAGACCCAGCACAACCTAATTAATTTTTTTAAAAAAAGAAGAAGAAGAAGAACTTTGCTTGTGTCCATTGCATTACCTGGCCACACGTTTTTTTGTGTGTGTGTGCGGGCCTCTCACCGTCGCGGCCTGCCCCGCTGTGGAGCACAGGCTCCAGACGCGCAGGGTTAGCAGCCGTGGCCCACGGGCCCAGCCGCTCCACGGCATGTGGGATCTTCCCGGACCGGGGCACGAACTCACGTCCCCTGCATTGGCAGGCAGATTCCCAACCACTGCGCCACCAGGGAAGCCCTATCTGGCCATATTTAAGGAACAACTATGATAGCTCTAGAATTTTATTTGTCCTAATTATACTGACACCTGAATTAAGAAAGAATTTCATGTCCACCATATTCTTCTCCTTTTTATATACTTGGGAACCAGTCTGCTGCTATGAGTACTGGATGAAAGTGCTAGCTCCATAAAATGCTAGCTAGTGTGTGTATCCTGCACGCACTGTCCTGTAGTGTGTGCAGGATACTAGAGAAAAAATAAGCTTCCTGCTAAAACAGGATTTCTGTTATATATGCTTTCATTAAAAGTAAGAGAACCCAATCTTTGAATTCCAATAGCAGTAGGAATTGTCAAAGGACAAAAATGAATGTTTATTTTAGATACAAAAAGCACAGAAAAGAAGGCAGAGGAGTGGAAAACTTTAGCACTTAAAAACTGTAGTGTTTTCAGTACCTTTTATAACTACCAGATCTCGCAAAGACAGAATCAAGGAAGGTACACCATAAAAAGTAGCAACTAAATATGACAAAAATCAGACATCATTATGATAAAGTGTCTTGCAACTAAATATGACACATCATTATGATAAAGTGTCTTGCAAATTATAATCTATAGGCTGGAGAAGAGTAATCAAACATGCTTAACTACATGACTTCAATTTCTCGAAATGTGCTATTAACTAACCCCAGCTCGATCTTAATTTAGCAAAAAAAGGGGAAAAAAATTATTTAAGTGAGGCAAAACTAAGTCACCAAAAGAAACAGGGAAAATGCCTTAAAAGTAGAGTGACAACAGGATTTATCCAAATCACGCTGGCGACTGTAGGGGGCACTATTAATGCCAGAACAACCAGTGTAAGTCAGGAGGGTTCCAGGCACAATAGGATAAAACATCACTCCATTTGAAGGTTAGGAACACATACAGGTTCTGTCGTCTAAAGTTAAAATAATGTTTCTGAGTTTCTAGGCGTCACTGATTATTAACTTGCGTGCCATCTCCTTTACATATAGAAGATGACGACTGGAATTTGTGTGGTAAGTGGAAACGTTAATGGACCATTAAGTCAAACAACACCGTTCTCACTCCCCTCCCCACATTCTGCAGTAACAGGAGTAAATCTGAGCATTTCATTCTATAGCTGTGCTTACTTGGACTCTCCTCCAAGATCTGAGAGTCCCTTCATGATTAACAGAAAAAAGACAGCAGGAGTCAGGATGCAGTTGGAAAAAGAGGGTAAGGGAAAAACAACTGTGCCTACACAGGTATTACACCTATAACCTAACCAAATTATCAGCTAACTACAGATCATCTTACTGCCTCTAAAAACACTTTATCTTCAATTCTCACCTACCAGAACTTCAAGAACCATTTATAAGAAACTCACATACCCAAGTTCATAAACAGCATTTTCATGACATTTCTATACTTATTACCCTTCACAGGGCTGCACTACTCCCTGATACAAGTCTTTAGATTCATTCATACAATTTTGCCCAGTGAATTCCCAAGATGATAATAAAATCTAGAGCATTTACACTAGATACCACAAACTGTTCCACACACATACTTGTAGAATGTACACACACAAACACACACACTCTCACTCCCTTTCTCTATCTATTAATCCTCTCAACAACTCTGAGCTGGGATTATTTAAGGAGTATGGAGCTAGACACCCTGGGTTCTGGTCCCAGCTTCACCACCTGCTAGCTATAATGCCCTTGGGTAAGTTACCTAACCTATCTGTGCCTCAGTGCCATCATCTGTAAAGGAGGGATATCCCGATCACACTGACCCGTAGGGCTAGTGTAAGTCTTAAATAAGCTGATGTGTGTGAAGCTCTTAAAACAGCCTGGCTCATAAGAAATGCTAATAAATGTCAGCAATGATCATCACCTCCATGTTAAAGAAACTGAGGCAAATGTGTTATGTAGCTTTTCGGAAGTCACACACAGCTAGTAAGTGGCAAAGCCGAGATTCGAACCCACAGTCTGTATCTGGAGTTCAGGCTCTTAAGCACTGTTACACTGCCTCTAAGGAGGTCTTATCCTCTGTTTCAAATCAACAATGGCAAGTTCTATATCTGTGAAAAGAAATTCTTAGAAAACCAAAGCACTTGCCACAAACCAAAGTACCAAAGTACTTTGTATCCAATGGAACCTACATTATAATCAGAAAAAGCAGGTCACACCCCAAAACCCAGAGCAATCTCGAGCTCACAGGTGCTTCTGGAACTACCAGGGAATATAGTTTCAAACCCCAAACTGCCCTAGACATTCTATTCCAAGTCCTGGTAGCTATTCAGGCTCAGAAGTGCCCCACACCAGTGAGTGATCTCAAGGTCTTCGTGAAAATTCGGAACAAATCCATGCCGGGGGTACAGAAGGAGAAAAAAGCGCGGTCTAGTCCCCTTCTACCCCGTTTCTCCTGCCACATGAGCAAATTCCAACAGAAGCAGGCCGTGCTTGTCCCCTGCCACCATTTCTAGGTGTACATTCTATTCAGAGCGAATTCAACGGCAATAAAAAACCACATTACCTTTTTAAAAATTTTTCCGTTTGGCTGCACTTCATCTTCCTCATTTAAAATTTCACGTGTTCCCAAGAGTCTTTTGTCCTTGAATTTGTTTTTTGCGTGCATAAAAACTTTATCTAGTGTATCACATCCAGGGTATAATACTGAGGCCAAACCATCCAAGCTGTTAACAGACCTGTACGCAGACTCAGGTTTTGAATTTACAGGCTTCGCTTTAATTTGGTTTGATTTTTCTTGTCTTGACTCAGACAAAAAATAGTATGGAATATATGTTAAAATAGTATAAAGTGATATTATAAAATGTATGAAATATAAAAGAATGGGGTTGATGGTATGTTTTAGCTTCATAGTCGATGGCTTTGAAGATATGTGGTTATTCATAGTGCTCAAAAAGTAGAATTAACAGATTTCTGTAAGAATCTAGAAGGAAAAGAAAGAAAGTTATTAGTCAAAAAATCATTCTTAAGTAACTTTAAAGAAAAAGTCTTCATATCAGATAGGCACACGATTTTTTTTCCCAATAAGCAGCAGCTAGTATACTGGCCGCCAGCAATGTCCTGTCCACTCTTGATATAATTTATAGGATACAGATTTATGCCATATCTATTAACAATGGGATTTCTACAGAAAAGTTTCCACATCATTCTGTAAACAGGTGGCTTCTCCAACAACCCCAAGTAACCACAAATACTTCCCAGTGGTGAAGAGGAAGCAAGCCAGAAGACCTACAAGAGAATGGAGACCAACAATGCACCCATTTCCTGTTCTTCAGTGTCTCATTACATTAGAGATGGCAGACACTTAGCACATACGCCACACTCTCCTCTCTCCCGACCCCTGCAGCCACTGCTGAATCATCACTGCTTTCTTTCCCAGGGAGCCCACTTCTCCCATTCTAGGCAGCAACAAGCAATTGGAGTTAGCAAACAGTATGAAATTCACTTCCCACAGTGATTCTAGATATTTTTCAATTTAGGTAGGTTAAATTGTGAAGCAAGAAGACAACAGACTTTGGACATTTTATATGTTGCATTTATCAGATTTATTGAGAATCTACTATGTGTCAGACACTGTTCTAAGTACAGTGAAGGAAACAATCTAAGTCTCTCTTCCCATGGAACCTATACATCCCTTGGGAGAGGTAGACAAATATCACCAGATGGTGAGAAACCCTAAGAGGGAAAAATGAACCCAGTAAGGGAAACAGTAGGTGACCAGGCAAGGCTAAAGAGGTGCTCTAGTATGTGGGTGGTCCACGAGAGCCTCCCTGGCCAGTGATACTTGAGCTGAGACTTAAAGGGAGAGGGAGAGTGGGGAAGAAGAACACGAGGCAGAGGACACAGCCTTTGTTTGGTAGGTAGGTGACAGTATCATTTTTGAAGAAACAAAACTGAAGCTAACTACTAACTGATTACTCCACCCAGCTCTAAATCCAGGATTATGATTTCTAGCATTCTTCATCTCCATGTCGTAGAAATTCTATTCTAGGAAAGTGTGGCCGAGAGATCTGAGGAATCCCTTCTTTCACCCAGTCTCCACTCAGGGCAGAAGTTCTACTGCAGACACAGCAGACCAAGACTACTGGGCACCGTGATTCGTAAGGTGGATGCAGGGAGAGAAGCTCTAGAGACCAGTGGCTACAGCCAAGCCCAGGACTCCACTCACAGAGCAGAGGACAAGCTGCTGCCCCTGCCCCTGCCCCTGGCTCTGGAGCAATGGCACAGAGGTTCTCCCCAGGCCAGAGAAGCAGGCTGAAAGAACACAGAACCACTCAGCAATCCCTAAGAGGACTGACCTTAGTTGGAACAGAGAACAGAGAAGTTCAAGCCTAATAGCACTATGGAAAACAATGGAGACTTTAGTGGTGAGCAACTAAGATGAGGCTGGTAGTTCCACAACAGGAACAAGCAAAAGAAAGGAACCAGAGAAGTTCAATGGAATCATGGAAAGAGATAGCTAGGAAGAGCCCTCCTAGAGTTAGCGCAGCTCAAAGACTGGCCTCAAACACAACCCCTACAAAGACCATCTAATTTAACTGGATCGCCCTGTGGGGCAACTTATAGCCCAGGGCACTGTGCAAAACAATAGAACAATCGACTAGCTATCAGTGGAGAATATTTGCTGGGTGTGGTGCCAAGAGGCACACCAGGGAGGCAGACCGTTAATGGGAGCCCTACAAGAACCACCATGCTGTCACCCCCTGAAAGAAGGTACTTCAAAGTAACTGTGCATGTTCCCAAGGCTGTGCCCTTGAAGGAGCCCCGTCAGAGGATGCACGCTGCAGAAAAAGTAAACTTCACCAAAACCGGTCAGCCAAGTCAGCAAACAAGCAAGCAAACAAGAAAGTGCAGAAACGGGGAAGGCGGAATCAGTATTCAGAACTGCTACAAAAATATCTAAAATGTCCAGTCTACAACAAAAAATTATGAGGCATGCAAACAAACAGGAAAGTATGACCCACACACAGGGAGAAAAGCAAGCAACATAAGTCCTCCTTGAGAGGATCCAAATGTCAGACTTAGCAGACAGCGCACCAAAGCAGCTATTATAAATATGTTCAGAGAACTAAAGGAAACCATTCTTAAAAAATTAAAAGTCAAACTCTGCAACTTTACAAGAAAAGGGACACCTCCGAATTTGCTCATGCACAGCTGGTGAGGAAGAAGCCAGGACTCCCAGCTGATCTCTGGGCTCTGTTCACCATTCCAAGCTCTTTTCTTCAACCACGTATTGTGTAGTACAGTACCCTGAAGAACTGAGTCCAAAGAATCTAGATTTCTGCCAGAAAGGGCATGGGGAGCCACTGAAGGTTTCTGTACAGAAAAGTGGCACAACGAAAACAACGGCCCTAATACTTTCAGAACATCAGAACTGCAAAGAATAGATGCACCTTAATAACCCAGGAGAATGATGTTATCTCACTAAGTACTCTGAAATTTAATTCTGCATGTTTGCATCTTGAATTTAAAAATAACTGTGATTTAAAAAACTCTATCCACAGAGGATATGACTGTAATATAGAAAATCCAAAGGAACCCACTGAAAAACTAATGGAACAAACAAAGAATTCAGCAAAGGTTGCAGGACATAAGATGAATATACAAAAATAAACTGTATGTCTACACACTAGCAATGAATAATGGGAAAATGAAGAAAACAATTATACTTACAACACTTTCAAAGATACTCAGGATTAGATATAACAAGAAGTGCAAACTTTGTACTATGAAAACCACAAAACATTGTTTAAAGATATTAAAGACCTAAATAGAAAACATCCTGTTTATGGATTTTAAAACCTAGTATTGTTAAAATAGCAACATTCCCCAAACTGATGTACAGATTCAACACGATGCTTATCAAAATCTCTGCTGACTTTTAGAGAATTTTGTAAGCTGATCCTAAAATTCACACGGAAATTCAAAGTAGACAGAACAGCCAAAACTTTTGAAAAAGAACAAAGCTGAAGTGCTCACACATCTCAGTTTCAAAGCTTTATACAAAGCAATATTAATCAAGACAGTGTGGTACTAGAAAAAGTACATATGTATAGATTAACAGAATAAAATTGAGAGTCCAGAAATAAACTTTTCTATTATGGACAACTGATTTTCAACAAGATGGCAAAAAAAAACTCAATAGGGAAAGAAGAGTCTTTCCAACAAGATGGCAGAAAAACTCAATAGGGAAAGAACAGTCTTTTCAACAAATGGTGCTGGAACATCTGGACATCTACACCTAAAACAACGAAGACGAACCCCTTTCTTATACCATACAAAAAATTAACTTAAAATGGATCACAGGCCTAAATATAAGAACTAAAACTATGAAACTTTAATAAGTACTAATCATTGAGTATAAAGTGTTTCAAGAAGAGTACAGTAAAAGGTAGAGGCTAGTTCTGGCTTTTTCTGAGACATCCTCTTGAAGCAAACAGCAATTTATTATGATCTTAAAAGTCCAGGGACAGGAAGGGCAGAGGAATGGAGATTTTGAATAGATGATACCACACAGCTTGAACAAGCCCCCAAACCAGCAGGTGTTCAGGAAATAATCAGCCACCCAGTAGAGCAGGGTAGGGATGAGGAGATGAGAGATGAGGGCAGGGTATTAAAGGCCCCAAATTTTAAAGGTCAAATTGTTGTGGCCTTTGATGCTGAGGAAGAAACTTAGTTTGCATTCAAATGTACATAAACACACAGTATTAGAAAATAACTTTATGCAGAGGATAACCTGAAGGCAGCAGAAACTGGAGCGAAGGAAATTACATAAGAGACAACAAGTAATCATTTACTCCTAGGTCACAAGGCTATGGTGGGTGTGACAAGGAGCAGCAGCTAGGATTCCTGGCTCCTAACTGCCCAGAGGGTGGCAAGGGTAGCAGCTGTTCCTCCAGCCTTTCCAACAACTGAAATCTTTCTGCTTAACATAGTGAGGATGGTACTGTATCTGAATCGTCAACAGAATAAAGTTGCAAATCAGAGCAGAGGCAGTGAAAGGAGGGAAAACAGCTAGGGTGCTCAACTGAGACAGAAATACAAGCAGTGAAGAGGTTGGCCAGTGGCTGGATGATTGGTGGAAAGGAAATGAATACAAGTCTTGAAAATAATGGGTTTAAGATGTCTGTGAGTCATCCAAATACACAAACTGTGAAAGTTAAGAGGGGTCAGAGCTGCCCAAAAAGAACACACAGGAGACCTCCAAGATAAGTTCAAGGACAGAAAACTTTGGAGGGAAACTAATGCCAAGACTGAGAGGAGGAAAATCCCATGGAAAAGGCCAATAAAGTAGGAGAACTTGGAAAGGGCAGTGTCATGAAAGTCAAGGGAGGGGAGAGTTAATGGTATCAAGCGTAGCCTAGACGTACCAGTCACATGCAATTAAGACATTTAACTTCTCTAAAATGTTTTAGATAAACTAGGTAAAGTAACAAAACTTTGGTCAATTGCATCTTATTTGCTCAATGGCTACAGAAAATGTAGACTAGTGTCAACTGAAAAAAACGCACATCCAAAAAGTCGAGTGTTTATGTTTTATTCCACAGACATACTGAGGACTTTAAGCCCAGGAGACAGGCTCTCAGATAGCTCTGAAAGACTGTTCCAAAGAGGTAAGGAAGGAGCCAGGGTATATAGGAGTTCTGCAAAAACAAATCACGTAGTTGAATATCAAAAGATTTCTGCTAATTAAAGAAAAAAAAAAACATCAAGGTAATGAACTTAGTGCTTTTCTATATATAGGAAGATGCAAGAGTCTGGGCTCACTGAAATCATTCCTTTGATATGCACCTTAACTGTGTAGGGCCACTATTCTGTTTTTCTCTATCCTGAATGGGCTCATGGCTTGACGGCCACAACATCCTTTGTTTACTAATGTGGCAGGCAACATTCTTCATGCACACTAGGAAACCAGTCACGGCTACTTTATTATGCTGCCACATCTTACAATATGAGTATTGGGCTTCCCTGGTGGCGCAGTGGTTGAGAGTCCGCCTGCCGATGCAGGGGACACGGGTTCGTGCCCCGGTCCAGGAAGATCCCACATGCCGCGGAGCGGCTGGGCCCGTGAGCCATGGCTGGTGAGCCTGCACGTCCGGAGCCTGTGCTCTGCAACAGGAAAGGCCACAACAGTGAGAGGCCCGCGTACCGCAAAAAAAAAAAAAAAAAAGAATATGAGCATCACCTTTCAGAAAGTAAACTTGAACTATTAAATCTATTAATCTTTTCCTTCACAGCTTCTAGGTTTCCAATTTAGTTTCAGAAGGCCTCATCCAACCCCAGGGTTAAACTAATGGTATCCTATATTTTTTTCTAGTATTTGCAAAATCTTTATATTTTGATCTTTAATCAACATGGAATTTATTTTTCTCTATTGTTTAAGGGAAAAAGCTAACTTTTCCTTTCAGGTGAACTGTCTGAACCATTTATGAAATAAACCATCCTTTTCTCAATTAATCAGAATGTCATCTTCCATAATAAGTTATCATTCACACTTGGATTCGTTTCTGGACGCTGTTCTGTTTCTTAGATCCACCTGTCTACTGCTTTGCTAATACCACACTACACCAAAGACAGATCTACAACAATGCTTCTTCAACTGTGATCCATGGACCAATCAGATCAGAATTACCTTAGAGTATATTTTAAATAAAGATTCCTCAGACATACCTTTCCCTTCCTTTCTTTCCCAATACCTATAAGCTGAAAACTACTGGCAGACTCAGTTTTAAAAAGCAACCATGTGATTTTAATGTGCACTTATGTTTGAGAACTACTGCTTTAAATAGCTGGTAGACCCTCACTAGCCATATTTTTCAAAATTTTCTCATCAATTCTTACAGATTAATTCCACATAAATTTTAAAGATTTAACATTTCCTTATGGTGAAACACAACTTAAAAAATCAGAGACTTCCCTGGTGGCGCAGTGGTTAAGAATCCGCCTGCCAATGCAGGGGACATGGGTTCGATCCCTAGTCTGGGAAGATCCCACATGCCGAGGAGCAACTAAGCTCGCGAGCCACAACTACTGAGCCCACGTGCTGCGACTACTGAAGTCTGCGTGCCTAGAGCCCCGTATACTGCAACAAGAGAGGCCACCACAATGAGAAGCCCACGCCCAACAACAAAGAGCAGCCCCCGCTCGCTGCAACTAGAGAAAGCTCACATGCAGCAATGAGGACGCAACACAGCCAAAAAATAATAAAAAGTAAATTAAATTAAAAAATAAAAAAGGAACAAATATCATATATATCACTTATATGTGGAATCTTAAAAAATGATACAAATGAACTTATTTACTAAACAAAAGTAGACTCACAGACAGAAAACAAACTATGGTTACCAAAGGGGAAAGGGCGGGAGAGGATAAATTAGGAATTTGGGATTAACAGATACATACTACTATTGATAGGTATGAAATAGATAAACAACAAAGACCTACTGTATTGCACAAGGAACTATATTCAATATCTTGTAATAACCTATAATGGAAAAGAATCTGAAAAAGAATATATATTAATGAGTCATTATGCTCTTCACCTGAAACGTTGTAAATCAACTATACTTCAATTAAAACAAGGAAAACAAGATTTAGGAAAAAACAAAAAAATGCCATGACAGAATATAGAAAGAACTCCTATAAATTAAAAAAAATTCAAGCAACAAAAAGGAAAACTGGGCAAAGAATATGTACAGAGAAGCCAAAAAAGAGGAAATGCAGATGGTTAATACATACAGACAATATTCTCCTGAACTTGTAATCAAGATTAAAATGAAACCATACTAATTTGCATCCAACAGTTTCACAAATATGTAAAAGACTACCATATATCCAGAGTGCACTGAAGTATTCCAGCAGTACAGTATTAATATTTAAAACACACACAAAACACACCCTTTGCAATCCCACATTCAAACTCTAGTCTACAGAAAAGCAAATGCTTATTAAACATATAAACAAAGATTCAATCATTCATTTGCCAAATAAATATTGAACACAGACTCCATACCCAGGATGAAGCCACAGTCATGAACAAAACATGGGAAGCAAGCAGCCCACGCACAAGTAACTAAATACCGAGAGGTAACAGGAGCTACCGAAACAAATAAAGCAGGTTAAAGGGAATGAACTTGAGGGAGGAGAGGACTGTTGCATTAGAAAGCAGTTAAGAAAAGGGATCTCAGGGGCTTCCCTGGTGGCGCAGTGGTTGAAAGTCCGCCTGCCGATGCAGGGGACACGGGTTCGTGCCCCGGTCCGGGAAGATCCCACATGCCGCGAAGCGGCTGGGCCCATGAGCCATGGCCGCTGAGCCTGCACGTCCGGAGACTGTGCTCCGCAACGGGAGAGGCCACAACAGTGAGAGGCCCGCGTATCGCAAAAAAAAAAAAAAAGAAAGAAAGAAAGAAAAAAAAAGAAAAGGCATCTCAGATGTTACGAGCGGATATCTAGGAGAAGAGCACTCTAGCTGAACCCCGGGAGAGAGGGGGACAGTGAAAGGAGACAAGGTCAGAGAGGATACTGTGAGAAAGGGGCCGGATCCTGAAGGGCCTGTCACTGTGAGAACAGTACTGACACGGAAGACCGCAGCTGCTGCAGGAGATCTGACAGGGATCAGATGGGGAGATGACACTGGCTTAGACCAGGAGGAGGACGGAGGCGGCAGTGAGAAATGACCTGACTCTATTTTGAAGGTATAGCCCTGTATACAGCGAGAGAGAAAGAGGGGTCAAAAGTGACTCTCAGGGTTTTGGCTTGAGACGTTGAAAACTACTGAGCTGCCATTTACTGAGATGGGAAGGCTGCAGGAGGAGATTTTGAAGAAGAGCAGTTCTGTTTTGTGAAAGGTTAACTTTGGGAATTCTCAGCCTATTTGTGGTATTTCAGGCATGAGACTGGCTGAGATGGCCTAGGGAGTGAGAAGAGGTACAAACAGCAGATCCTGGGGCATGTCAATGTTTAGAGGACTCGGGGACGAGAGGGGCCAGCAAACAGAGCATGAGAGGAGGGGTCGGTGTTGACAGAGGAGAAGCAGGAGGGTGGAGTCAAGGAGGACTCATCCGCTTTACACGTGTTGTCAACAAAGATAAATGGAAGCCACGCCTCCAATGAGATGAGACTTCACGCCCATTAGGATGGTCATTACCAAAAAAGAAAAAAACAAAACAGAAAATAAAAAGCATTGGCTGGGAGATGGAGGTGGAGAAACTGCAACCCTTTATTCACTGCTGGTGGGAATGTAAAATGTTACAGCTGCTACTGAAAACAGATTGGCAGTCCCTTAAAAAAATTAAACACAGAATTACCATATGATCCAGCAATTCCACTTTTGGGTATATTTCCCAAAGAACTGAAAGCATGGACTCTAACAGATATCTGCACACCAAAGTTCATAGCAGCGTTATTCATAACAGCCGAAAGACAGAAACAACCCAAATATCCATGACGCATACATGTATAAACAAAATGTGGCAGCCACACAATGGAATTATTCAACCTTAAACGAATGAAGTTCTGAGACATGCTACATGTATGAACCCTGAAAACATTACACTAAGTGAAATAAGGCAGACACAAAAAGACAAATATTTGATTCCACTTACATGACATACCTAAAATAGGCAAATTCATAAGAGACAAAGTAGAATGGTGGTTGCCAGGGGCTGAGGAGGCAGGGGAATGGAAAATTATGTTTTATGGGTACAGAGTTTGGAACGATGGGGAAGTTCTGGGGAATGGCTGATGGTGATGGGTGCAGAACAATGTGAATATACTTAATGCCTACTATACACTCAAAGATGATTACAATGGTACATTTTGTTATGTATATTTTACTACAATTTTTTAAAAATAAAAAAAAAATGAGGACTGGGAATCAGACACTGGATTTAACAACATGAAGGTCACTACTGACCTTGAAAAGAACTGTGGTTAAAGATCAAAGCCCAACTGGAGAGAGTTCGAGAAAGAACAGGAAGAGAGCTCTAGGAAGAGGAGTAGAGAAATAAGTACTAGGACAGGACAAAGCAGTTCCTTTTGTTTCAAAACTAAGAGATAACAGGAATTCCCTGGCAGTCCAGTGGTTAGGACTTGGAGCTTTCACTGCAGGGCCCAGGCTTGATCTCTGGTCAGGGAACTAAGATCCCACAAGCCACACGTGGCAGTCAAAAAAATAAAAATAGGAGATAGTATAGCTTGTCTGCATAGTGATAGCTATGACCCAAAAGAGGAAAGGATTACACTCATTCCTCAGAAACTTCAGAGGACCATTTCATGACCCCATGGGATGCTCCAGCCCCCTACATAAAACGGTACAGTACAGTCAGCTCTCTGTACCCACAGATACAGAACCCACCGATACCAAGAGTCAGCTGTGTGCAGAAGACAGTCACATCCTTGGGTAGGAGAGGGTGAGCATGGTACCCAAGTGGAAGAGGTTGTTGGCCTTAGATAGGAACAGGGAGGCAGATGCATGTGAATGGGTAGAAATGCTAACAGGAGCTGGTAGAAGATCCTCTTCTGGGTGCTTCTATGTTATCAGAGTAACAGGAAGAAAAAAAACACTGGCTGAGAGGGAGGAAAAAAGGAAAGTATTAAAAAATTAAGGAGAAAGATTTGGGGGAGAATGGATACATGTATATGTATGGCTGAGTTGCTTTGCTGTTAATCAGCTATACTCCGATATAAAATTAAAAGTTTAAAAAAATTAAGTATAAAGTAGTCATCTAGGAAAGCAGGAGGGCGCATGGAGCAGGGGACAGAGCAGGATCGCCTGGCAGCTCGAAAGGCCCACCTGAGGTCAGCCGCCGTGGATGTCAAGGGAGACCAATCAAGCCGGCTGTGTGCTTCCCAGCCAAGGTCAAGTGGACAGAGCATAAATATGGATCAGGGAGAGCTAGATTAACCAAGGATGGGATTTCATCAGGCAAGTTCCAGAACAAAGCAGGGGTAAAGAAAGGAAAGATAAGTAAACTAAGTCTGTTTCCAAGGCAGTCAGTATAATGACTGATAAGGCAATTTTAACTTGAGAAAGGAAGGCCACGAGGAGGGAAAGCATTTACGAGGAAACAGATCAGTGGAATTAGTCACAGAACTGTTGGAGGTGAGGCACTAAAAGGGTGTGAGTTGGAACCACAGGAGGTAATGGTCTGTGCAGAATGTCTGAAGTTGAGACTGCTGAGGCCGTACGGTTATCCATCACGGAGAGGTCTAGATTATAGTAACGGAGAAAGGGAAAGCAGAGGCAGACTAGAATATGAGATCATTTAAGGACAGGAGGTTAAGGAAATGAAAGGCTGTGGTACTGGAAGGATTGAAAACGCTAAGAATCATGATAGGATAGCAGTAGAGTCACAGGAAGCCTGAGGTTCTAATATTTAAGGAATAAGGGGATAGATGACTGTAACAAAAAGGAATTACGTATGGTAAGTAGTACAGTCTGAAGGCACAGCTTGGAGGATGTGGTAGTACTGTTTCAAAGGCAAAAAAACTGTTAATCAGATTAGGCCCAAGATGGAGTCGCTCATGCTAAGCCCCACGTCAGCAAAGCAAAACTTAGCTAAGTTTCTATGCTCAGCTCTCCTAGAAAAGGCAGGCGTAGGTCACCCAATCAGTCTGGCCTGCTCAGCACAAGTTACTTGACCCAGCTCCAATACCACCCTTTGCACCATGTAAAGGAAAATAAGCCTGCTTTAACCAATCAGCAAATGCCCAGTATAACTTCCTTTTTCTTGCTCATTGTGATCTACAAAAACCTCTTGCTTTGTACAGCTCTTTGGAGCTCCTTTCTGTCTGCTAGATTGGATGCTGCCTAATTCTTGAATTGCTGAATAAATCCTACTAGATCAGAAAATTGTGGAAAATTTTAACAATTAAAATCAGAAAATCTAAAATCAAACAATGGCTAAAGAACTTATACAGCCATTACAAACAATTATGGACAATTATTTGTGGACAATTATGCAGCCATCACAAACAAGTTATATGTACCTGCAATTAACCTGGAGGGACTTCCACATATCTTGTTAATTGTAAAAAAATTTAAATGCAGCTATAATTGGTCAAAGTACATTAATCTTTGAAGACCATGATAACTTCCACCTTTCCAATGCTCTCAGAACTGTTAATTAAAATAACAAGATGAGTCAAGTTTAACACTAAAAGAAAATGACCCATCATTATTTACACAATGCTAGATCAGCCAACACTAAATCTTTAAATGTGAAACTGTGTGATTACAACTAACTAGGTTCAAACACCTGAAATGTTTTTAAAACGTTTTATGTAAATGGTCAATTGTATTACATCAAAATAAGTTTTCCAGATCTCATATAATTTTATTTAGCTTTTGTTTAAAATCATAATGATGAAGTTTAAGAAAAATCTCTCCAAGTGTGGCCTCTATTATTTGAGAAGAAGAACACGGGAGACTTGGAGAGTGGAGGACGAGGAAGGAGGGCAGACAGGATTGTGGGTAACTGTCAGAACACTGAAGACAGAAGTTGGGGTTATGAAAATGACTGTGCATAAAGTAATGGAGATTAATAACCACCTTCAAATAATATGCTTCAGGAGTATATGAAATTCTGATGTTAAGATAAAATTTTATGTTTTAAATTGCTACCAAGGGGTATCAGTAATATCATAGTCATACAACCTGTATTAAGTCCCCACTTTTCTTTAAATGCTGCCCCCCTGCCTAAAAAAGCTACAAATTCTCATATGAACAGCTTCCAGAGACAACATGTTTTCGTAACAGGGAAAAAAATATAAATGCCTGAATTATTGCGGGGGGGGGGGTCGGGGTATAGGCTGCCAAAGGGATCAAGTTCATACTGTCATATCCATGGTTCTACCTGCTTAGATCTGGTTCATCTACAAGAAGGTCATAGGCTCAGGAGAGATGCAACACAGCAGTATCTCAATCCATCAACCTCCACAAGTTGGAAGACTGAACAATGGAAATGGGAGTCACTCTGAATCTAAGACATCTGCAATATCTACAGGAGGGAAGAGGTCAATTAACACAATTATATTCCCTCTGCCAACAGAGTCTTTTACGCTTCCACACTCACCCCCACCAAGAAAAGCCACCTGAAAGTTCAACTTCCAGAGCAGGGGAAGAACCCCTAAACTTGGAAATTCTCCTACAAATTCACTGAAGGCAGAGGGAGTGACCCAAAGAGAGAGAGGAGGTGACAAAACAATGCTCCAGAGGGGGCATCCTGATGCCTACAGACAATTTATTTCTTGCTTAACCGTACCCACAACCCAGTCCTATTTCCTCCTCTATATTTTCCTTGTAGCCTACACACCCAAACATGCATCAATACTATATAACTACTCACATCTGGAAAAAAATACAGCTTAGCATTTTCTAATGAAGTGTAAGTGGATTGCACAGCGATGAATATCAAGAAATCTGTATTTGCTGGCGTAAAGCATAACTAGAATTTTTCACCAGGCTTGCAATAAATGGGAAGCAATTCTGAGTACCAAGCAATCAAGTACTATGTAGGGAGCTTCATATCATCTCATTTAATTGTCACAAAAACCCACTTTCAAACAGATCGTGCCCAAAGACACATCTAACAGATGAGGTGAAATTTTAACCAACATGTTTGACTCCAAAGCCAACCCAAACTTTTTAATTTCCCACACACCCTAAACTCTTTTTAAAAAAAGGGGTGGAAAAAAGATAAAAAGCCCTTCACTACTTATAGATTCTCCCTTCCACAACTGTCACAGTCATATACATTCTACAGAAACCAAGAGTCCTGATAAATTATACAAATTACTTATTTTGAAATAAGAAACTGGGGTCAAGAAGGGCAGAAAGGAAGACTTCCTTCCCAAAACTAGACTTTACTGAATCGTCATAGAAAATGCAGCCAGCAATTATGATTTGCTATCAGAAAAGAATTTTAGAGGCGGGACCCTGGCTCTGATGAACATGTTTGCTTCTCTGCCTCCCAATGCTAAGATCCTAATATGAAAAATACACATCTGCTTCAGGAGAATGGTTTTAAAACATTCACTGACTGTGTGCACTGCTGCAAAAAAACAAACAAAAAACACCCAGACCCTAACTGTAGGAAAGTTTTTTTTAATTCTTACAAATATCAACATATAAGCTAATTTACTATGTTGACTCAGTACTGCATTGGTTCTCACTCTTCCTTCACTGAAAAAGATTTTGCCTTTATAAAACTTCAAATATTAATACAATCTTTCACAAATTTAAAAATTTGACCTCACAGCTATTACTATTCTATGAATGAAATTAGACTGTACAGCTGAAAATTGAGCCCACTAATCCATGTTAAGTACTTCCTTAATACAACAAATTAAAAAGCTCAAGAAATTCTGGGCCAGAAAGTCTATTAAAGACATTTTTAGAGGGATGAGTCATATTACCATCTGGATTAAATGAACTTTCAATTCACAACTAGGAAATGTGATGAGGAAATAATAGTTTGGTCTCTTCAAGAAAACTATGAGGCTTATATTTATTCTAACCTCAGAAAATAAGATTTTGACTCTAAAGACATATATTGGAAGGGAGGGAGGAAGAAAGGGAAGGAAAGAAGGAGAAAAGGGGAGAAAGGGAGGAAGAAAGGAGGGAGGAAAATTCAAGTCTTTGCCATAAATATAAATTAAAAACTGAAAAGCAGTTAAAAAAAATTTTATTTAAAATTGTGTCAAAAAAAAAACACCTAGGAATAAATTAACCAGTCTCCCAAGGCAAATGAAATAAAAGCAAAAATAAACAAATGGAATCTAGTTAAATACTTTCACACAGCAAAGAAAACCATAAATAAAAAGATAACCTACAGAATGGGAGAAGATATTTGCAACAATGAGACTGACAAGGTGTTACTATCCAAAATATACAAACAGCTATACAAACAGCTCATAAAGCGCAATATCAAAAAACCCCCAAACAACCCAATCAAAAAATGGGCAGAAGACATTTCTCCAAAGGAGACATACAGCTGGCCAACAGGCACATGAAAAGATGCTCAACACCACCAATCAGTAGAGAAATGCAAATCAAAACTACAATGAGGTATCACCTCACACCTGTCAGAATGGCTACCATCAAAGAGTCCACAAATAACAAATGCTGGAGAGGGTGTGAAATATTCCTACACTGTCAGTGGGAATATATCAATAATTTGTTGCAGCCACTATGGAAAACAGTACGGAGGTTCCTTAAAAAACTAAAAATAGAGCTGCAATATGATCCAGCAATTCCACTCCTGGGCATATATCCGGAAAAGATGAAAACTCTAATTCAAAAAGATACATGCACCCCAATGTTCACAGCAGCACGATTTACAACAGCCAAAACACAGAAGCAACCTAAATGTCCACTGACAGAAGAATGGGTAAAGAATATGTCATATATATACACACACACACACACACACACACACACACACACACACACACAATAGAATACTACTCAGCCATAAAAAAGAATGAAATATTGCCATTTGCAGAAACATGGATGGATCTAGAGAATATCTTACTAAGTGGAGTAAGTCAAACAGAGAAAGACAAATATCATAGGTATCACTTATATGTGAAATCTTAAAAAAAAAAAACACACAAATGAGCTTATTTACGAAACAGAAATAGACCTGCAGACACAGAAAACAAATTTATGGTTACCAAAGGGGAGATGGGATAAATTAGGCATTTGGGATTAACATATACACATTACCATATATAAAATAGATAACAAGGACCTACTGTATAGTACAGGAAACTATACTCAATATTTTGTAATAACCTATAAAGGAAAAGAATCTGGAAAAGTATATATATATTCTTTACATGTATAACTGAGTATATATATTCTTTATACATACATAAATGAATTCTTATATATATATATTCTTTATATATATATAAAAACAGAATCACTGTGCTGTACACCTGAAACTAACACAACACTGTAAACCAACTATACTTCAAAAAAAAATGTTCAGCTTTCTCAAAGGGTAAAAATAATAATAATAATACAAATGGATCTATACAAAACAGAAACAGATTCACAGGTGTAGAAAACAAACTTACGGTTACCAAAGGGGAAGTGGGGGGAGAAAAAATTAGGAGTATGGGATTAAAAGCTACAAAGTACTGTATATAAAATAGATAACCAACAAGAATTTACTGTATAGCACAAAGAACTACATTCAATATCTTATAATAACCTATAACAGAAAGTAATCTGAAAATACAGATATATGTCTGAAAACTTTTATTCCATTTTCCTTTTCTAAATAAAGTCCAAGCCAGACGTTCTTTCAAAAAATAAAAAATGCTGTGTCCCGGCATAAAATTAAACAAGAAACAAAGAAATTAGGCAAGGAAATTTATACCTTTTTCTGCTTGTTACAGAACAAGGATTTTAAACAAATTCATGCACAAGAATACACAAATACACACCTACACCAGTCTCAGCTCTGCAACCAATTGCTATGAGTCCTTGTCCAAGTCACTAAATCCTAATTTGCTTACCATTAATGTTGATGGAATTCAACTAGATCTATTTCAAGGCTATATTCTATTGATGTAAAGGACTCCCAGACTGATTTAGAAGCACTGACAACCATCAAACACTGGAGATTTAAATGCCCTGAGGAACCCATTTCTGTCTTCTTTATAAGGTACATCCCTCTCCTTTTGGGGGTGAAGGGAAAAGGGGTAGGGAAAGAGTTCCCTGCTTAAAAACACACACACACAAACACACATGCACACACAAAGAAAAAACACTCAACGAGAAGACTTCTAAAACTCCATTTCAAAAATTCTAACATTTTCCGGACTTCCCTGGTGGTCCAGTGGTTGAGACTTTGCCTTCCAATGCAAGGGGTGCAGGTTCAATCCCTGGTCGGGGAGCTAGGATCGCACATGCCTCCCAGCCATAAAAACAGAAGCAATATTATAACAAATTCAATAAAGACTTTAAAAATGGTCCACTTCAAAAAAAAATTCTAACATTTTCTAATCAGATTGCCTCCACGGTGAGAAAAAGAAGAGTTGCAAGAAAGGGGTAGGGGAAAGCCTTTACTTCCTTTTCATTTTGAATCACGTGAACGTACTATCTTAACAACAACAAAAGTCCTTTTTAACATATATATAGTCTAAAGACGATATGGGTGATCTGTGAGATTGTGCTGGTGGTGGACAGACTGATCCAACAAAGAGGAGAGGGGTTCAGATCTGGGTTAAGTTTCCCACCATGTAAAGGAGAACTAACTGCTCAAACCAAGACACACACACACACACACACACGTTTTAATGCATTGGCAAAATGTGGTTTCATACATTCATCCTGACCTCTCACATCTATGTCCACTTAGCTAAAAGAACGAGTCAAGTACCCCAGAAAAGGAAACTGCCAGATGCTACTCCCTTCCTCAGGTAAATGTATAAACCTGAGGTCCGCACAAAAGAAGCAGTAAAGTGGTCTTTTTACCCATTAGAATGTCCTTTCACTCTTCCTTAGGGTTGCCAGATTTAACAAATAAAAATACAAGATGCCCAGTTAAAGCTGAATTTCAGGTAAACAACAAATTTCAGTGTACCTATGTCCGTGCAATATCTGGGACATACAGTAAACCATTATTCAACATGTATCTGAAATTCAGCTTTAACTAAGTGCCTGGTATTTTATATGGCAACCCTACTCCTATCCCCAATCCACCTCAAAGTGGGAAAATTGGGATGACCAACCACTCTAGTTTGCCGGGGACTTCAGGGTTTCCTGGTACACAGGACTTTTCAGTACTAAAACCAGGGAAGTTCCAGGCAAACCAGAATGAGCTAGTCACCCTAAAATTAATTTCACCAAGTAAGCAAACCAATTATAGCCTGGGCTCCACCACTAGTTAAGTCTGATCTTTTATTAATGAAATAACTTTTCTGTACCTTATTTCCCTATATGTACAAAATGTAAAGTGCGGCAGATATAAGGGACTCTGGAAAAATGCAAAGGCATGTAAATGCTAATTATCAGCATAGCTGGTTTGGGTACAAAGTTCTTTTTCATGTGGAGCTTCAAAGCAGACAGGTACTTGTTTCACTTATATACTTTTTACATGACCTACTGAAGGTTCTATTCCTTGCAACACTGGTTTGATTGCACACAGAAACTGTTCAACAGACCTGCTCCTTTCAGAACCAAGGCTACGCTGTGGGTTTGATGCTGGCCCCCCACGTTCTTGCTGTATAACATGGGACCCCCAAGCTTCAGGTTCACTGTACAACTGGGGTAATAACAAATACCTCACAAAACTCCCTTGGGGAAAAAACAAGAGAAGTGAAAGCATTCTTCATAAATTACAAAATACAGTGTATGTTTTAGTAGCACTTTAAATTTGTTTATACAAAACTATGGATACCAGTATCAATATTTTTATCTTGATAATTTCTTATACCCCCCTGATTCTGAAGGTACTGAAGTCAATTCAGCTGTACTCTGGCTCCACAGCCTAAGCTCTCAGTAAAAGACTGGGGTTTGTTTTTTTGTTTTGGCTGCGTTCTTCGTTGCTGCACGTGGGCTTCCTCTAGTTGTGGCGAGCAGGGGCTACTCTTTGTTGCGGTGCGCGGGCTTCTCATTGCGGTGGCTTCTCTTTGTTGCGGAGCACGGGCTCTAGGCACACAGGCTTCAGTAGTCGTGGCACACGGGCTCAGTAGTTGTGGCTCGTGGGCTCTAGAGTTCAGGCTCAGTAGTTGTGGTGCACGGGCTTAGCTGCTTCACGGCGTGTGGGATCTTCCCGGACCAGGGTTCGAACCCGCGGCCCCTGCATTGGCAGGCGGATTCTTAACCACGGAGCCACCAGGAAAGTCCCAACACACTGGGTTTGACACTTTGCTCCACTACTTACGAAATGTCACCTTAGGTAAATTACCTTTCTAAGCTTTAGTTCCCTCATCTGTAAAATGTGGAGAATAATATCTGTATCACATAAACAGTTAATACATGTAAAGAATATAACAACTGTCTCATAATAAGCACTCAAGTATCAGCTGCTATTATTATTGATTAAATAAAGATTCAAAGGTAAGAAGCAGCTGAAACCATATATACATCCATGAAGTCCCTTATAAAATAGTAAGCAAAAATAATGACGCTTAACACATCTTGTATTTGGAATTGGTACTAGTCCACTGAGCCTCCTTAGCTAGCCAGTCAGTTTTGGGAATTTCTCTCCATGAGCTTTAGTTAGATGATTACAAATTTATGTTTAAGAAAATACATATACTAATATTTTTTTCTCATGTCTAGTACTCCATGCAAAAATTTTAAGTCCTTGGATTTTACAACACAGAACTATTGAATCCCACTCCCTGGATCCCACTCCAGTCCCAAAGGTAGAGAATACATGTGGAACACAACTCGGGACCAACTCTGTTTAACCAATTCAACTTACACAGTCCCTATACACCTAAAGAATATGATCCTCAACAAGTTTCCCTAACTCTCAGGGGTTTAGGTCCACCCTTAACAACCTCATACCTGGACCCAGCAACACAAAGGGAAGTACTAAGAGGTGGCTCTAAAGTCCATTCATCTATCTCATTATCGTGTGGTCGATCACCAAACAGTTCCCACGCAGACAAACAAACACACATACACAAGCCCCAGGTTCAGGGTTCTGAATCATTTTGCCTCAAGTTCCTCATCTATGGGAAAGCCTACCCCTACTCTGCTTTCTACTTACCTTCCCAAGACATATACCCTCCCCTCCTCTTATTATATCCAGAAGAAGTGATAATGAAATTCTCTATACAAAAGTACAGCTTTTTACATTAGAATTTTGTTCAAGGTTGATTCATTGAAGGGGAATGGGGAGAATGGCATGTTAGTCACTATTACATTACCCAAATGGTAGGGCAGAGGAACCAAACTTAGGACACCTACTTACTAGCATTGTTTTGACATTATTAACAATACTTACCAGTAAGTACTAACCGGCCAAGAACTGAATTCCTTGTCTATATTAAAACATATATTAAATAGGACTATTTTCCCCTTTAGGACTATTCCTTATTTATTCCAGTGATCTCACACAAAATGGCTAATGAGGGCCAACTATATAAACATTTCAGGAGAACATGAACTATTAAATTATATAATGACATCAGCTTGGCTGGTTGGTACTTGAGGGTCTTTATAATTCCAACTCAATCCAGCTAAGTGCTATATATAGTATTACATGAACCCATACCTAGGATAGTAAACAGATGGCCTAATGTTTTTTTGGGGGGGCCCCACAACGTGCGGCTTGTGGGATCTTAGTTCCCCGACCAGGGATCGACCCTGGGCCCTCTGCAGTGAAAGCACAGAGTCCTAACCACTGGACCACCAAGGAATTCCCCAGATGGCCTAATTTTTAAGTGAAGGTTGATTTAGCTGTATTAACAATTTCCCTTTTGAACTTACCTATTTTCTTCCCTAGAGTAAAATTTAAAATAAAATTAAAGAAAATTCAAAGGCTTAATAGTTCCAAACATATGAAATATGTCAGCAAACTAAATATGCTTATAATGAGCAAGGTATGCACGTTTGAGAAAAGAAAGCGCTTCAGGTAAGTTTAGCCTTTAGGAATATGAAGAGATTCAAGTGTCTAAATTAAGATTTTCAGGATAATTTAATCTAAGATAATTTTTAAATGCTTCTAGTAAAAAAGAAAAAAATAATAAAATGCTAGAATAATTTTGCAATCTAAATTCTACTGAAAACTATCCAGTCTGACTCTATACCTGTTCTTTCAATTCCAAGTATTTATAAATTGTTCAGTAAGATTCTTTAGATATTTCCTTTTTCACCTCCTTACCCCAAAAGCCCTTCTTACCTAAATTTTGGCGTTATCAGTTAAAATCAAACTTAAGAAAAAGCAAATAACATATATAATTAGACATTATAAGTACACTGTGGATGAATGACCTGTATCACAACATTACATCAACTTCATTATTTATACTATCTGAATGATAGCTAAGAATAAGGTTTAAACATTCAACTACTTCCTTTAGTCAATAGTCTTTTACTTGTATTTTATTCATGATTTTTTCCTTGTTTAATTTACATAAAATATTTTCTTCTTTCCATAAATCCTCAATTATTTTACCATTAATAAAGCTTTATCTAAACAGGTTTCAAAATCAAAGCTACTAAGATAAAGCATTGTCTTCCCACTCCTCTCCACCACTCTCCGATGTGCTCAGTTTTCTGGCCTCTGCAGTTTTTCCATCAATGTTCAAAAACTAGATTGTGTTTTAAAAACAGAAGGTGTTAAAGAAAGGAATCCACCTTCAATACCTATGAGCAGTATTTGGCCTGACTCTAAGAAACCTTTTCGTGTTACACCAAGGGAGTGGCAAAACCGCTGCTGTCCCCATCTCCTTGCAAACTTATAATCTGCATCATTTTCACTGAAATACAAATGAAAATACTCTGAATAATTTCTCTCTACTGCACGACTAAACGCACAAGTAACACTTTCTGCTACCAGCTGAATGTGGACTACTGGATCAAGTAAGTGATGAAATCCTGAAGGCCATCAAAACTTGTCTACTCTATAAAATATTTAAGTATGAATCACTAGAATCATGGATAGAATTTCCCTTTTTTTAATCAGTATAACTGAACATCAAGAAAAAGAGTAATCAACTTGCTGTGAATCTGTAACATAGATTTAAAACACTACTGAATAGCAATGATAATGAATCTAAATTTATTCACATACAATTCTACTTGTTAATATTCTCTTTTAAATTCTACATGTCATTTTTTGGGGGGACTACTAATAAGTAGCATTAAAATAATACCCAAATCAAAATCTGCTTCTCCAAATTTCTTAAGGAGTTTTAAATGCTTCAATCTAACAACTACACAAAGGATATGCACACAAGTGAATCAGATCAATTTTTACATCATATCTTAAGTCACAAAACTTCTGAATATGAGTAGTTCCCAAATGTGAAGAGGTGGAGTTCTAAGTTTTATAATTCAAGACACTGGGTTTCTCAAATAGTCCATGAAATTCTATTTACTTCATAATACAGTTAACCTACATAAAATGATGAATTTCTTTTCCTCTTTTTGGATACCTGATCAAGTCTAGGCAAAATTATGAGAGACAAAGTTACCTTTGTCACTCTGCCACAGCACCTTTTTCTCCATGCACTGTTTCCCTCCCCCACCCTAAACAGATGGACTAAACTTCCAAAACCACTTCTTTCTCTACCCCAATCTAGCTGACCCTCAATAAAGGCAACACTAATTGCAGTCATTTATATAAATGCTTTACTCTTTAATAACTGCTGTTCAGTACACAGTAAATTAACTTTGCGATTTTAATTCCAATGTAAATCTAAACTATGTTGATCTATTCTTAGCTAGAAATTTGAAGTTTGGGGTTTCCAAAGAATTTCCCTTTTATGTTCGCTAAAATAAATTTGTAGAGAAAATAACAGTGTTCCAATATATTTAGTCACTTCAAAGCATTCTTCATTTAGCCAAGTATATCGCTCAAGAAGATGCAGGCAAAGAAATGTCTAAAGTAAAACAAAGGCACACCAATGGGCAAGGTATGTGCCTTTCTCCATCATACCTGCTTCATTAAAAGATGGTAACCTTGGATATGCACGTAAAAAGTCTAGAAGGACACACTCCAAATTGGTAAGGGGTAATCTCTAGCAAAAGAAACAGGGGACAGGGAAGATTCCTTTTACTTACACACTCTTATACTGTTTACAGTTTTTAGTAATAAACATTCTTCATGTAATTTCTTAAAATCAGTAGAAAATGTAAAATCAGTAAACTCAACAGCTGTGGGCAAAGATTCTGAAATGATCTTCTGAAATAGAAGATAAATGTCAACAATCAAGATTCTAAGAGATAAAACGCTTATTGCTATTATATTTGCAAAGCACTTAAACAACACAGACTCTTCCTTATAACGGTTCTAACCAACTTTACCCTCACTTCTCAGAATGCTAAAAACTTCCTGGACACATGATCCTTAAATTCTTGCCCCAAAATTTCACAAACTCTAATTCACTTCAGAAGTCACAGTAAGTAAAGAATAAAACGATGCTATATTTTACCCCATGACAACTAATTAACAGGAAGATCTTGCTACAGGTTAACAAAAACTCCACTGCTGGACACATGCGGATGCAGTGGGCGCAGGCGCGGGCATACGACGTCTATACTCCATGTGAAGCCAGGTCTTCCGGCACTTGAGGATCCACGGAAAGCGAGTTTTTGAACGCCTACAATGCAATGGCATTCATTTCACTTTCTAAACCTGATAACCAGATGGTAGAAGATACGCTTGCTCTTCAGGGCACAGTTCATCCGGGTGGCTGACAGAGTCTTGGTGCTCCAGCTGGGTGCCAAGCCTGAGGCTCTGAGGTGGGAGAGCCGAGTTCAGGACACTGGTCCAGCAGAGACCTCCGAGCTCCACATAACATCAAATAGCGAAAGCTCTGCCAGAGATCTCCATCTCGATGCTAAGACCGAGCTCCGCTCAATGACCAGCAAGCTACACTGCTGGACACTCCATGCCAAACAACTAGCAAGACAGGAACACAGCCCCATCCATTAGCACAGAGGCTACCTAAAATGATAATAAGTTCACAGACACCACAAAACACACCACTGGACATGGTCCTGCCTACCAGAAAGACAAGATCCAGCCTCATCCACCAGAACAAAGGCACCAGTCTCCTCCACCAGGAAGCCTACACAACCCACTGAACCAACCTTACCCATTGGGGACAGACACCAAAAACAACGGGAACTACCAACTTGCAGCCTGCAAAAAGGAGACCCCAAGCGAGGAAAGTTAAGCAAAATGAGAAACAGAGAAATACAAAGCAGATGAAGGAGCAAGGTAAAAACCCACCAGACCAAACAAATGAAGAGAAAATAGGCAGTCTACCTGAAAAAGAATTCAGAGTAATGAGAGTAACGATGATCCAAAATCTTGGAAACACAATGGACAAAATATAAGAAACATTTAACAAGGACCTAGAAGAACCAAAGAGCAAACAAACAATGATGAACAACACAATAAATGAAATTTAAAATTCTCTAGAAGGAATCAATAGCAGAAAAACTAAGGCAGAAGAATGGGTAAGTGACCTGGAAGATAAAATACTGGAAATAACTACTGCAGAGCAGAATAAAGAAAACAGAATGAAAAGAATTGAGGACAGTCTCAGAGACCTCTGGGACAACATTAAACGCACCAACATTCGAATTACAGGAGTCCCAGAAGAAGAAGAAATAAAAAAAGAGACTGAGAAAATATATGAAGAGATTACAGTTGAAATCTTCCCTAATATGGGAAATAATCAAGTCCAAGAAGCACAGAGAGTCCCATATAGGATAAATCCAAGGAGAAACATGCCAAGACCATATTAAATCAAACTATCAAATATTAAATAGCAAGAAAAAATATTAAAAGCAGCAAGAGAAAAGCAACAAATAACATACAAGGGAATCTCCATAACGTTAACAGCTGATCTTTCAGCAGAAAATCTGTAAGCCAGAAGGGAATGGCAGGACATATGTAAACTGATGAAAGAGAAAAACCTACAACCAAGATCACTCTACCACGCAAGAATCTCATTCAGATTCGACAGAGAAATTAAAACCTTTACAGACAAGAAAAAGCTAAGAGAATTCAGCACCACAAAACCAGCTTTACAACAACTGCTAAAATAACTTCTCTAGGCAGGAAACACAAGAGAAGGAAAAGACCTACAATAACAAACCCAAACAATTAAGAAAATGGTAAGAGGAACATACATATCAATAATTACCTTAACTGTAAATGGATTAAATGCTCCAACCAAAAGACACAGACTGACTAAATAGATACAAAAACAAGACCATATATATGCTGTCTACAAGAGACCCATAGCAGACTTAGGGACACGTACAGACTGAAAGTGAGGGGATGGAAAAAGATATTCCATGCAAATGGAAATCAAAAGAAAGGTGGAGTAGCAATTCTCATATCAGACAAAATAGACTTTAAAATAAAGACTATTAGAAGAGACAAAGAAGGACACTACATAACGATCAAGGGATCAATCCAAGAAGAAGATATAACAATTGTAAATATTTATGCGCCCAAACAGGAGGACCTCAATACTTAAGGCAAATGCTAACAGCCATAAAAGGGGAAATCGACAGTAATACAGTCACAGTAGGGGACTTTAACACCCCACTTTCACCAATGGACAGGTGATCCAAAATGAAAATAAGGAAACACAAGCTTTAAATGATACATTAAACACAATGGACTTAATTGATATTTATAAGACATTCCATCTAAAAACAACAGAATACAATTTCTTCTCAAGTGCTCATGGAACATTCTCCAGGACAGATTATATCTTGGGTCACAAATCAAGCACTGGTAAATTTAAGAAAACTGAAATCTTATCAAGTATCTTTTCCAACCACAACGCTATGAGACTAGACATCAATTACAGGGAAAAAATCTGTTAAAAAAAAAAAAAAATACACATGAAGGCTAAACAATACACTAAATAACCAAGAGATCACTGAAGAAATCAAAGAGAAAATCAAAAAATACGTATAAACAAATGACAATGAAAACACGACGAACCAAAACCTATGGGACGCAGCAAAAGCAGTTCTAAGAAGGAAATTTATAGCAATACAATCCTACCTCAAGAAACAAGAAACATCTCAAATAAACAACCTAACCTTACAGCTAAAGCAATTAGAGAAAGAACAAAAAACCCCCAAAGTTAGCACAAGGAAAGAAATCATAAAGATCAGATCAGAAACAAGTGAAAAAGAAACGAAGATAACGATAGCAAAGATCAATAAAACTAAAAGCTGGTTCTTTTGAGATGAACAAAATTGATAAACCGTTAGCCAGACTCATCAAGAAAAAAAGGGAGAAGAGTCAAATCAATAAAATTAGAAATGAAAAAGGAGAAGTAACAACTGGCACTGCAGAAATACAAAGGATCATGAGAGATTACTACAAGCAACTACATGCCAATAAAATGGACAACCTGGCAGAAATGGACAAATTCTTAGAAAAGCACAACCTTCCCAGACTGAACCAGGAAGAAATAGAAAATATGAAAAGACCAATCACAAACACTGAAACTGAGACTATGATTAAAGATCTTCCAACAAACAAAAGCCCAGGACCAGATGACTTCATAGGCGAATTCAATCAAACATTTAGAGAAGAGCTAACATCTATCCTTCTCAAACTCTTCCGAAATATAGCAGAGGGAGGAACACTCCCAAACTCATTCTACGAGGCCACCATCACCCTGATACCCAAACCAGACAAATGTCACAAAAAAAGAAAACTACAGACCAATATCACTGATGAACATAGATGCAAAAATCCTCAACAAAATACTAGCACACAGAATCCAACAGCACATTAAGAGGATCGTACACCATGATCAAGAGGGGTTTATCCCAGGAATGCAAGGATTCTTCAATATGCGCAAATCAATCAGTGTGATAAACCATATTAACAAATTGAAGGAGAAAACCCATACAATCTCAGTAGATGCAGAAAAAGCTTTTAACAAAATTCAACACCCATTTATGATAAAAACTCTCCAGAAAGTAGGCAAAGAGGGAACTTACCTCAACATAATAAAGGCCATATATGACAAACCCACAGCCAACATTGTTCTCAATGGTGAAAAACTGACACCATTTCCACTAAGATCAAGAACAGGACAAGGTTACCTGCTCTCACCACTCTTATTCAACACAGTTTTGGAAGTTTTAGCCACAGCAATCAAAGAAGAAAAAGAAATAAGAGGAATCCAAATCAGAAAAGAAGTAGTAAAGCTGTCACTGTTTGCAGATGACATGATACTACACACAGAGAATCCCAAAGATGCTACCAGAAAACTACTAGAGCTAATCAATGATTTTGGTAAAGTAGCAGCATAAAAAATTAATGCACAGAAATCTCTTGCATTCCTATGCACTAATGATGAAAAATCTGAAACAGAAATTAAGGAAACACTCCCATTTACCACTGCAACAAAAAGAATAAAATACCTAAGAATAAGCCTACCTACGGAGACAAAAAACCTGTATGCAGAACACTATAAGACACTGATAAAAGAAATTAAAGATGATACAAACAGGTGGAGAGATATACCATGTTCTTGGATTGGAAGAATCAACATTGTGAAAATGACTCTACTACCCAAAGCAATCTACAGATTCAATGCAATCCCTATCAAACCACCACTGGCATTTTTCACAGAACTAGAACAAAAAATTTCACAATTTGTATGGAAACACAAAAGACCCCGAATAGCCAAAGCAATCTTGAGAAAGAAAAACGGAGCTGGAAGAAGCAGGCTCCCTGACTTCAGACTATACTACAAAGCTACAGTAATCAAGATAGTATGGTACTGGCACAAAAACAGAAATACTGATCAATGGACCAGGACAGAAAGTCCAGAGATAAACCCACGCACATATGCTTACCTTATCTTTGATAAAGGAGGCAAGAATATAAAGTAGAGAAAAAACAACCTCTTCAATAAGTAGTGCTTGGAAAACTGGACAGCTACATGTAAAAGAATAAAATTAGAACACTCCCTAACTCCATACGCAAAAATAAACTCAAAATGATTAAAGACCTAAATGTAAGGCCAGACACTATAAAAGTCTTAGAGGAAAACATAGGCAGAACATTCTATGACATAAATCAGAGCAAGATCCTTTTTGACCTACCTCCTAGAGAAATGGAAAGAAAAACAAAAATAAACAAATGGGACCTAATGAAACTTAAAAGCTTTTGCACAGCAAAGGAAACCATAAATAAGACCAAAAGACAACCCTCAGAATGGGAGAAAATATTTTCAAATGAAGCAGCTGACAAAGAATTAATCTCCAATATTTACAAGCAGCTCATGCAGCTCAATATCAAAACAGCAAACAACCCAATCCAAAAATGGGCAGAAGACCTAAACAGACATTTCTCCAAAGAAGATATACAGATTGCCAACAAACACATGAAAGAGTGCTCAACTTCATTAATCATTAGAGAAATGCAAATCAAAACTACAATGAGATATCATCTCACACCAGTCAGAATGGCCATCATCAAAAAATCTACAAACAATAAATGCTGGCGAGGGTGTGGAGAAAAGGGAACCCTCTTGCACTGTTGGTTGGAATGTAAATTGATACAGCCACTATGGAGAACAGTATGGAAGTTCCTTAAAAAACTAAAAATAGAGCTATCATATGACCCAGCAATCCCACTACTAGGCATATACCATGAGAAAACCATAATTCAAAAAGAGTCACACACCACAATGTTCACTGCAGCTCTATTTACAATAGCCAGGACATGGAAGCAACCTAAGTGTCCATCGACAGAAGAATGGATAAAGAAGATGCGGCACATATATACAATGGACTATTACTCAGCCATGAACAGAAACGAAATTGAGTTATCTGTAGTGAGGTGGATGGACCTAGAGACTAGAGTGGCGTGGACATATATACACTACCAAACGTAAAACAGATAGCTAGTGCGAAGAAGCCACATAGCACAAGGAGATCAGCTAGATGCTCTGTGTCCACCTAGAGGGGTAGGATAGGGAGGGTGGGAGGGAGATGCAAGAGGGAGAAGATATAGGGATATTGTTTATGTATAGCTGATTCACTTTGTTCTACAGCAGAAACTAACACACCATTGTAAAGCAGTTATACTCCAATAAAGATGTTTAAAAACAAACAAAAAACAACAAAAAATCCACTGTTTTACTGGCCTTCAGCCTACAATTTCTGTTAAAATGTCCAGTTTGAAATTTTAAATAAAACACAAATTTCAAAGGACCATCACGTGTTGACATGGTGCTACCAGTCTAATTAGTGCTAAACTTTGCCAAATAAAGAGGATACTGAGGTTCAAACTTTTGCAGAGATGCTTAGTGATATTCAAATTGAGGAAAGGAAGGTTAAATATCAATAATATTGCTGAATAACATGGCTCAATGTTCCAATGGGCTTACATGGAATTAAAATTAGTGTAAAAGCTACTTTCTCATAACTTTCATAATTCTACAATCACAAAATGGAGAGAAAATAATTTTTTCTTTGACAGTTTACCCACACTTGGTTTTAACTTAATACGTTTTACACCTAATAATAGAAACTTTGTAGTTAAATAAAATTAAACATTTTACCAGCTGACAATGGTAGGAGGTACTAGTGCCTTCAAATATGTGCTTTTGTTTCAATACCTGTCAAAACAAACACATGAAGGCAAGCATTACTACTCCTCATCTGGTTAATCATAGAGCCAAATATCAACCTTTTCCTGGAGATATCTCTATCTCCAAATCTCACAGGAAAATTTCTGTTGAGTTTTTCTGGAAACATCATCTATTATACTAGCAAGTGACATTTTATCATGTAAACTTTTACCAAAAAAGCATGTTGTATATACCACTACACACCTATTAGTATAACCAAAATCCAAAATCCTAACATCACTAAATGCTACAAGAATGCAGAGCAACAGGAACTCTCATTCACTGCTGGTGGGAATGCAGAATGGTACAGCCACTTTGGATGACAGTTTAGCAGTTTCTTACAAAATTAAACATACTCTTACCGTATGATCCGGCAACTGATCTCCTTGGTATTTACTCAAATGAGTTGAAAATGTATGTCTAGACAAAAAAGCTGCACACAACTGTTTACAGCAGCTTTATCTGTAAATGCCAAAATTTGGAAGTAACCAAGATGTCCTTCAGCAAGTGAATGTGTAACTGCTACATCCAGGCAATGGAATGTTATTCAGCACTAAAAAGAAATGAGCCATTAAGCCATGAAAAGATAGAGGAAACTCAAATGCAGATTACTAAGTGAAAGAAGTCAATCTGAAAGGTTCCATACTATATGATTCCAACTATATGACATTCTGGACAAGGCAAAGCTACGGAGACAGGATTGGGACTACTGAGACAGCAAAGTGTTGCCTAGGGTTAAGGAGAAAGAAGGGATGAACAGGCAGAGCAGAGAGGATTTTCAGAGCAGTGGAACTACTCTGTACGATACTATAATGGTAGATATACGACATTACATATTTGTCAAAATCCATGGAACGTACAACACCAAGAGTGACCTCTAATGTAAGCTGAGGACTGTGCGTGATAACAATGCGTCAGTGTAGGTTCATCGATTGTAATAAATGTACCACTCTGGTGCAGGACGCCGAAACCGGGGGAGGCTGTGCATATGGGAGAACAGGGGATACATGGGAAATCTCACTACCTTCTGCTCAATTTTGTTGTGAACTTGAAACTACTCTTAAAAAATAAAGTCTACCTTTTTAAAAAAGGTATATCCAAAACTTTTATAAAGTATGTTGAGTTTTTTCACTCACTGTTATGATGGTCAAGGAGAATTAGTAAGTTTTATAATACTATTTCACTGTATATACCATACTTTTGTATATCATCTCAATGATTTTCTCAATCACTTTCAAAGCAGATAGGTTAGCAATCACTACAGTTACTTTAAAAAATATATTAACATCAGCCCAAACTCACAGAGCTAGTAAGTAATGGTTAAGTATTTTGAGTCAAAGTTCAGCACACCACTGCCTCACTATTAATTTCCTCATTCGCTACAAGGCAGCCAGATGTACTTTAAAAGGGACAGGCCTTAAAACCAGATATATGTGGGTCCAAAATCCCGGCTCTGTTTTTTGATAGCTATGATTCTAGACACATTCATTCGTTTCTTCATTCATCTATCCATCTGTCCATGGGGAGTGAGGGGGGCATCTTATCAATTTACTTATTTCTTGTGCCAGTTTACTCATTATGTAAGTGAGGACAGCAACAACATATATGAACAATACATATCCATATTTGTCGAATTTCTATAAATAGAAGGCAACGCAATAGAAAAAATGGGCTATGTACATTCAGAGAAAAAATCCAAACGCCTATTAACTTTGAAAAAACAGGTCAACATCACTAGTTATCCAGGAAATGCAAATTAAAACAATATAATTTTCCCCTATCAGATTTCTTTTAATGAAAAAAAAATCACAAGTATTGGCAAGGATATAGGAAACAAGATCGCTCTTGGCATTATTAGGGGAAGTGCAGCCACTTTGCAGAGCAATTTGGCAGCAAAAGCTAAAAATGTAAATTCCTATGACTTAGTGAATCCCTTCTGAGTAATTTGCCCTGGAGAAGGTTTGACACAGGTGCATGTTTACTTTACCTTGTTTTGTTTTCTAATATGGCAAGTCCTAGTATTCAATTGACCCTCAATAATTGCTGAATCTCTTCAACAAAGATTTAATGATCCATTCATTTTTGGCCAAGGAGGCAAGAAGAGAAGAAACTGCAGGCAGTAATAGTATTTGGAAAAGCAGAGGTATTCAAGAAAAGGGCAATTTAAGAAAACTCTAAGTATTTGTTGTAGGCTGATTAACGACCTCAAAGGTATCAGGTCCTAATCCCTGGAACCTGTAAATGTTACCTTATTTGGAAAATGGGTCTTTGCAGGTGTTATTAAATTAAGGCTTTTGAGATGGGGAGACAATCGTCGATTACCCAGTGGGCCCTAAATGCCATCACAAGTGTCCCTGTAAGACAGAAGCACTAGATTTGACATACACAGTGAAGATGAAGCAGAGATTTGAAGACGCTGGCCTAGAAGCCTCGAGTGGAGCAACGGACTGCAGCAGTCCCAGAAGCTGAAGAGGCTAGAAGAGCTAGAAGAGGCGGGAACAGCTTCTTCTCTAGAAGGAGGGAGCTCAGCCCTGGCAACACCTTGATTTCAGCCCAGTAATGCTGATTCAAACTTTTAGCTTCTATTAACTATGAGAATAAATTCCTGTTGTTTTAAGCCACCAAGTTTGTGGCATGACAGCAGCTCTAGAAAACACTGTACCTCACTGCCACTGCCCTGTGTGCCACGCTAAGTGGTTTAGACATTACCCAGATCTCTGAAGACCCATTCAGATTTTTATGCAAGTGAATGGGATAATCAGATCTGTTTCATAATGTTAAATCTAGTGCCAATGTTTAGAATGTATTGATGGAAAAAAACTAGAAACAGGAAGATGTATCAGAACCAAAAATCCAGACAGAAGATAAAGCTCTAGATCACCAGATATTTGAGGGAAAAAAATCACAGTGAGAGATGAAAACAAAAAGTGTGTGTGAGGGGGGTATGAAATGGAGACAGACAATGTAGGAAACACTTTAAATATGCGTATGTAATTAATATTCTCAAAGGGATAAAAGAGACCATCTTGTTGATGAAACAAGAATAGTATGGTATACAGAAGGACTGAAAATAAGAAAAAGCTCTTGGAAGTTAATAACACCTGAAAATAAAAGTCAATAGATGTATTAGAAAATGAGGTTGGGAGTACTTTCCCAGAAAGGAAAGCAAAAGCAATGAAGTAGAGAACAGGAGGTTAAAAAGTTTTTGTTTTTCTAATTGGGTGTCAAATTAATCCCAAAGACCAAGTTCCACTAAAAGGAGTTTTAGAAAGAAAGAACAAAGAGAATGAAGAGGCAAAAATTACTGAAGTAGTCTGCGATAAGATATGGCAGAGCTGATGAACACTAGTCTTCATATTGAAAGGGCCTGCTGAGTACTGAGCGGATGAATGGGGGGAAAAAAATTAACTGAACTCTCAACACAGCCTTGTGAATTCTCAGAGCACCAGGTATAAGAATACCCTAAAAGCTTCCAAAAAACAAAAACCAGGTCACTTACAAATAAGGTGGGTCTATAATTAATCAACAAAGAAGGATATTTTTGGGAATAAAAGCATGTACTATTGTAAGATAAATTTGAAGGTATTCCAGACAAACCAGGATGTATAGCCACCCTTCCTATAAAGGAATAAGAATCATACCGGCAGCAGATGTCTCCACAGTACTGGACGCTAGAAGGCTATGAACAATGCCTTCAGACTTTTTTTTTTTTTTTTTTGCGGTACGCGGGCCTCTCACTGTTGTGGCCTCTCCCGTGGCGGAGCACAGGCTCCGGACGCGCAGGCTCAGCGGCCACGGCTCACGGGCCCAGCCGCTCCGCGGCATGTGGGATCCTCCCGGACCGGGGCACGAACCCGTGTCCCTGCATCGGCAGGTGGACTCTCAACCACTGCGCCACCAGGGAAGCCCTGCCTTACAGACTTTTGAGGGAAATTTTAATCCAGAACTCTACTTCCATCTACATTCCTGATCAACTGCAGGTAGAATAAAGACATTTTCAGACACGCACAGACTCAGAAAATTTAATTCCACAAACACACTCTGCCAAGAAATTACTTTAAAAAGTCTTCCACCGTGTGCGTACACTCTTTTGATAAAAGTTAGAGATAATTTTTAAGCCAGAATTGGTCTAAGTTTTGTAATCTATTTCATAAGAGCTATATCCCACAGCTTAAGTAAGGGGTCAGTCCACAAGACTGTTCCCCACTTGGTAGTTACAAGTTTCCGGCCAGCTATAAATAGGGATTCCCACAAACCCCTCCTCAGGCTCAATAACTTACTAGGATGGCTCAAAGAACTCAGGAACACTCTTTACTTATGTTTTCCAGTTCATTATAAAGCATACAACTCAGAAACAGACAAACAAAGAGATGCACAGGGCAAGGGATGGGGAGGAAGGTATGCAGCAGAGCTTCCAAACCCTCTCCAGGTGTGCCGCCTCCCCAGCACCTGGACAGAAATGCTCACCATCCCGGAAGCTTACTGAATATCCCCTTGTTCAAGAGTTTTTATAAAGCTCAGTCTCCAGCCCCCTCACTCCTTGCAGGAGGTCGGTGAGTAGGGCTGAAAGTTCAAACCTCTAATCACTTGGTCTTTCTGGTGACCAGCTCCAGCCTGAGATGCTCTAGGGACGCCATCCTAAGTCACTTCATTAGCGTAAACTAGGGTGTGATCCAAAGGAGCTTTTACAAATAAAAGGTACTCCTAACAATCAGGAAATTCCAAGGGTCTCAGGAGCTCTGTGCCAAGAGTGGGGACAAAAACCTTATATATCTCTTGTATTATACTACAGAACTCTATTATTATCATTATTTATATTAACAGTGTAAGTGGGACAGAAAGGTGTAATCATGTCAGTATATGTTTTTTTTAAGTATTTAAGAAAAATAAATATTATTAACTTTGGCCAAAACAGCTAATTTCTCCCTCCCCCAACCCCTACCTCTGGCCAGCTACCAATCTGTTCTCTGTATCTATGACCTTAGCTTTTGTTTGTTTGTTTGAAGATTCCACATAAAAGAGAGATCATATGGTGCCTATCTTTCTCCGAGTTATTTCACTTGGTATAATGCCCTCAAGGTCCATCCATTTTGTCAAAAATGGCAGGATTTCATTCTTTTTAATGCCTAATATTCCACTGTGTATATATATGTCTTCTTTATCCATTCCTCCACTGATGGACACCTTAAGTTGTTTCCATATCTTGGCTATTATAAATAGTGCTGCAGTGAACATGGGGATGCACATATCTTTTTGAATTAGTGTTTTCATTTTCTTCAGATAAATATCCAGGAGTGGAACTGCTGAATTATATGTTAGTTCTATTCTCAATGTTTTGAGGAACTTCCATACTGTTTTCCATACTGGATGCACTGATTTACATCCCCATCAACAGTGCACAAGGGTTCCCTTTTCTCCACATCCTTGTCAACACTGTTATTTCTTGTCTATTTGATAACTGTCATTCTAGCAGGTATGAGGAGATCTCGCATTGTGGTTTTGATTTGCAATTCCCTGATGAATGATGATGTAGAGCATTTTTTCACTCATCTGTTGACCATCTGTATGTCTTTGGAAAAATATCTACTTGGATCTTCTGTCCATTTTTCAATCGGTTTTTGTGGTTGTGTTGTTTTTTGTTTTGTTTTGTTTCTGCTGTTCAGTTGTATCAGTTCTTTATATATTCTGGATATTAGCCCCTTATCTGATAGATGATTTGCAAATATTTTCTCCCATTAAGTAGGCTGCCTTTTTTGTTGATGTTTCCCTTGCTGTGCAAAAGTTTTTTAGTTTAATGTAGTCCCACCTGTTTATTTCTGCTTTTGGTGGCAGATTCAAAAAATTATCACCAAGACCTGTCAAGGAGTTTACCACCTATGTTTTCTTCTAGGAGCTTTATGGCTTCAGGTCTTACACTCAAGTCTCTAATCCATTTTGAGTTAATTTTTGTTTACGGCATAAGATAGCGGGTCCAGTTTTATTCTTTTGCATGTGGCTGCTCAATTTCCCCATCACCGTCAATTATTAAAAGGAACTTCTTACTCAGAAACAAAAGAAAACTTCAACTTAATAAAAGCATATCAGAAACCAATAGCAAACATCAGACTCAAATTTCCATTAAAGTCAGGAATTAAGACAAGGAGGCCAGTTGTGACTATAATTATTTAACACTGTTAAAAAGGCTCTAGCCCTGTAGTCATTAGCCACATGGAGCTACTTAACACTTGAAGTGTGGCTTGTCCAAATTGAGATGTGCTCTAAATGTAAAATACACATGGACTTGCAAAGACTTAGTATGAAGAAAATGTAAAACATCTCATTAATCATTTTTATATTGATTATATGTTGAATATACTGGATTAAATAAAATATATTAAAGTTACCTGTTTCTTCTTTACTTAAGATACCTACTAGAAATGTAAACTACTACAGATATGGTTCGCATTTGTGGCTCTAGTTGCATTTCTTATGGACAGCACTGCAGTCTAGACAATGCAATGATGAAAAAAAGAAATGAGGAATAGGAATACTGGAAAAGGAGAGACACAATAATCACTGTTTGCAGATAATTAATGTCTGACAAGAAAATCCAAAAGAATCATCTGAAAATTATCCAACCAGAGAGAAAGTTCATTAAGATATCTGGATACTAGGTAGACAACAAAAACCAATCATTTTCCTATACAGTAGTAATAACCAGTTAGAAAATAAAAAGGGAAAAGATTTTATATATGTGTGTGTGTGTGTGTATATATATATATATATATATATATATATATATATATATATATATATAAAATACTACTGATAGACACTAAAAGACTTGCATACATGGAAAGACAGACTAGGTCCCAGGTAGAAAGGATAACTATAACTCCACCAAAATTAACCTATAAACCAAATACAATCCCAATCAAAATCCTACTAGGACTTTGTCAATTTTGTATGGTTAGTTGATGTACTAGTTCCAAGGTTTATCTAGAAGAAACATTTTAAGATTAACTAAGAAAATTTGAAAACAAGAATACTTAGCCCATACCAGCCTATTAGATGCCAAAACTAACACTAACTGTTCTGGTACAGAATTGTAAAAACTAGAAATAGTCATGGGACATTTACACTTAATGATGGTGGCGTTTCAGATCAATTTGTGAAGGACAGATTATTCAATAAATTAAACAGCATCAAAGTAAAACCAGAATTGAGCCAATGGCTGAATGTGAGTCCTAGAAAGATGAGGAACACATCCCTGAAACAATCAATCAGCCTAGCAATACCTCTCTTCCACAGCTCCCATGTCCCAAAAAGGATCTGTTCCTAAGTCTTTTTTCTCATTATAAAACCATCTCCAGTGCTATCACGGTAGCCTACACATCCCACACTGCCTGGCCTACAGCTCTGTTGGGAAGAGAAGCACTGGTTCCGTTTGAACTACGCCACTTCACGCCCATCCCTACCCCAGCTGACTATGGCAAACACAGGCATCCACAGGGATCCAGGAGCCTATGACCAGTGAGTCCTGTAACGAAAGCACTGATGTGTTGGTTCACTAATATTCTCTCTAGAACCCGGAACTGGGAGTGAATTAAAAGAATTTGATAGAATTAAACGAAACTGAAAGGCCTGCCAAAGTAAACTCATTCTTTAAGATTCAGCTGAAGCCTCCATGTGAAGGCCTCCCTGGTCCCACAGACAAGAGCTAACTCAATCCCTCTGTGCCCCATTTCCACCCTCCACTCCTGCCTGACACACAGAGGCATGAAGGGGCAGAGAACAAGGAATCACAAGTAGCTTGAGATCGTTGGAACACAGGAAATTGAGGGAAGGTAGAAATGAAAATGGAATAGAGGAATATGTTGCAGAGACAGGTTTTAATAAGCAAGGCACTTGACCAAATTTGTTTTTTCAGAATGACTACTTGGGTCAACAAACAGAACAAACCACAAAAGATTCCCGGTATGTAGTTATTACAATAGCCCAAGCAAAGGATGATGAGGTCCAGGGTTTAGGGCAGTAGATACAGAAGTAGGAGGACCAACTGGAGAGACTTTTCTGAGGTAAAACCAATAGGATGTGGTGAGATGTGAAGATTAATCTTTGAAGATTAAAGTCAACACTTCTAGAATATTGGATGACTTGCAATAGATATGAGGAATACAGGAAGAAGAACAGATACATATGAGTACGTGAGTACAGAGTAGGATATTAAGTCTGTGGAAATGGCCAGAAAAGATAGTCACAATATTGTCAGAAATACAAGACTGGGGCTCCAGACAGAACTGAAGATGTAGATTTTAGAATCATCACTGACTCTAACCATATTAGAGGTGAAGCCATGGAATCCCTCAAAAATAGTATACTCAGTTATAAGATAACAGGATTAAAGACAGTTATTATAAAAGCCAGCTAGAAGGGTAAAGAAACCAAGAGCATGTCCTAGAAGCCGAAGGCAGACATAAGGGTCAATGAGGGCATGGTCAGGAGTGTCAAAGGCTACAAGTGGTTATGATATTAAAGTACAACAAGCAGCTGGCCTGGCCCGAGACAATCCATCATACTTTCTTGCTTTCTTTATCACATAATTTTTAAATTATATCTATACCTATTACTCAACCAGTGAGCTACTCAAATGCATATCAAAAGCAAGTCTACTCTTTCAGAATTCCTGAGCTCCCACTAAATAAGTATACACTGGTCATTTTGATGTCAGGTTTTTGGCCTTCCAAAATTTTTCTGGTATTATGCTCAAATCTTTCAACTCAATTTAATAAACATTTACTGAGTATCTCATGTTCATTGTTGTGCTAGGTGACAGGGATGCAAAGATGGATTCTAACAACAAATATGAGTATCTTCTATGTGCTGGGAACTGGATGTACATCAGTAAATAACAAGTATCCCCGTCCTCAGAGATGCTTACTACTTTCTACGTTAAACAGCTACTCTCCCTTAAAGGAGCCCAAAAGAAACACATTATGTTTTAGACTTATCTAAAAAGAAAAGATAGCAAATACATTTATTTCATAAAGCAATTTGAAATTGAGAGCATGAAACACAAAACTGTAATTAATCACCTATAGTTAACAAGCCTGTCCTCTGGCATCATACAATATAAACAAACATTAAGTTAGACATACACAGAGCCAGCTCTCAGTTATCTGTGGGTAAACTACCCATGCACATCAAGAGCAATTCCCTAACACTGACTCACTTTTCTGGGTTATGTCCCACCCAAATTTCTACCATGTAATCTTCTAACACTGAGATAATGTAAGAATATACAGTTTAAAACTTTCACAAAGTAACTCAAATCATTACCCATGCCAGATTTACTATGTCTACCATTTTTCAAATGAACTTGCAGAGACATGCTCCCTAAATCTGATACCCTTCATTTCCCAGAGCCAAATAACCCAAGTTCTTCAACCCCATCCCCAATTCATCTATATATAATGCTGCCCCCAAACTAATAAGCCTCCAAGCATGGGCCTAGCTTTTATCTACTAGCTCATGGTCTCTAAACTTTAAGGATCACAACAAGCCCCTTTTGGTAAAACTGCTGGCATTCTAAACATGTGTACCTTTAACACTGTACATATGTGTTATTGTTCTAGCATACTATACACACCACAAATCATGCATAAAATACGGACATTTTTTTTAAATTCTAACGTTTTCTTCCAGCACTGCAGAGATGACTTGCATGCACACCCCAGAGCACACGTAACACTGCAAGACAGAGACCATCCTTATCTTAAAGAAATTGACACTTGGAGGTCATCTGCTGTGGTTGCAAAACTAAAATGAGGTGGAGTCAGATTTGGGAATTCAAGTGCCAGTGTGGTCGTAAAGCTCAAGCCCTGCATCACTCCCCTCTATCACGCCAATCTCACTCCTTATACTTGGGGTCCCATGAGCTCCCCTCTCTGACCTCACACCTCACTCCCAACCAGCTACTACCTCTCACAACCCTCCCACCTCAAGATGTTGGAGAAAACAGGTATTCTTTTTATGCCTCAGAAAGTGATTTACAAATAAACATTTTGAATTTTTAAGGAGACTACTATGTGGGAGAGTCTAAACAGGCATCAGGTTAGAAGTCAGGCCTAGTTTCAGAGTCAATGATGAGTACAAATTCCTAGACTCTAACACACCAGCAATGTGGAAAGTTTCAGTACGAAAGGAAGATGACTTACGGAAGTATTGTGAAGATGTAACAAATAATAATTCCATGTATTATGGTCCATGTGGTATAATTGCAATTAATGTCAAGCACAGTTCTAAGATTAATTCATTCTGGTTCATTCTGGTTTTCCATGGAACTAAAATAAACTCCTTACTTCATTTTAGAAAGAACTCGACTACCCCAAGTTTCCCCCAAACAGGAGGTAATAAGTTCAGAGATCAAGTCAGTTTCCAAAGAGAAGAGAAAGATTTCTGATTGTTTTAATGTTACAGTAAAAAAAAAAAAAAAAAGCCAAAGTCAGGGTCCAGAATGAGGATCACTTCAATCCTGATGAAAGTAAAATAAGTAAAAAATAAGAAACTTCTCTGGTTGAAGTAGGAACTTTTCATAATTCTGGCCAAAGTGATAACTGAGTATTTTATAACCTAGAAACAGCAATGCAGAAAAATGAACTGTTTTATGCCTACAATACCAATTTAGAAGACAACATTCTAAAGGTTACACCTATGCAGCAGCCAGTGCAGTTAGTATCTAATAGAATCCATACAAATACCCCAGTGAATTACAAGTAGTAAACACATAAACACACACAGAGGGGGAAACACACAAAGCTAACTGATAAAGTTTCAAAGAAGCCTAAGAAAGAAACGTGGCAGAAATAGAATAAGTCCTAAACCAAGAAAAAGGAAGAGGTGGAAAGGGAGGTAAAAGAAAAAGAGCACTGATGGAGAAGCAGCTCACAACAGTGTTGAGCAAGGTTTACAGACAAGGAAACTGAGCTCCACAAAGGCTAAACGGCATGGGCAGTGCCACACTGACAGTCAAGCAGCAGGGTTAGAAACAACTCCGGCCAGACCCTGAACGCTCCTCCTGTAACAACTCAGAGCCCACATGGTTCTCTTCACTTGCTGGCTGCCCAGTGTCCCTTCCTATTCCTACTACCTTCCATTCATTCAACAATTACAGCTGACCCTTGAACACGGGGTTTAGGGGCGCCAACCTTCCATACAGTCAAAAATCCGGACATAATTTTATAGTCAGTCCTCTATATCCACAGTTCCACATCCAGGGATTCAACCAACTTTGGATTGTGTAGTGCTGTAGTACACATTTAGTGGGGGGGGGGGTCCACAAGTAAGTGGACCCGCACAGTTCAAACCCATGTTGTTCAGGGGTCAACTGTACTTCCTGAGTAGAAGGAATCAATAAATAAATGAGTCTTAGGCAAGGTCTTTAATTGTCTCTGTCCTCCAAATCTCTGGTGTTTTTGCTTCTCCGCAGGGATGTGACTTATCCTCACAGCTTCTCTAGTCCCCCGGAACAGGTGATTTCTCAATTTTATTTGTCAACCTTGCTCTTCCCCAACTGCCCTGGACATCCCCATTTGAGTTCCTCTACCTCAAACTCAACTATTTTTTCAAATCCAATCTTGCTCAGCTGACTCTTGGCTACCCTGGCCAACATGACCTCTCTGACCTCTGTACTGCTCACTCAACATTAACCACATCCTTTATGTATCTTGAACACTCTCATCCTTAAGGAATTAGTATTCCTTAGTCCCCTTTAAGTGATGTATGCTTTTTACTTATATAGATGGGTTTGGTCACATGCTAGACTCAGAATACCTTGTTACTTCTTACCAAAAAACTGCTTCTGAAGGACAGAAAAAATCAAAAAGCAACAAAAACAAGAAACAAAGAGGCACAAGGAAACTTTTGGAGGTGATCAATATGCCTATTACCTTGATTGTGGTGATGGCTGCACAGGTGTATGCATGTCCAAACTCAAATTGTATACATTAAATATGTGCAGATTTTTATACATCAATGAAAGGACAGAGAAAGGAGGAAAGAGAAAAAAAGGGAGAATAGAGAAGAAAGAAAAGAGGAAAAAAGAGAAGACAGAGGGAGGCAGAGAAATAACTAACAACTAACATATGGGTCAACCGTGTACCCTAAACTACTACCTGTCATCTCCCTCAATCCTTGTGATAGCCCTGCAAAGTAAGAACATCTTTATGTTACAGAAATTGAAATGGAAGGCTGAGAAAGGTTAAGGAATCAGATCAAATTTACACAGCAAGTTTTACCCACATATATGGCAATGATTCCTTCGCCACTCAACACAAAGTTGATGACCTAAAACAGTATATTTAGAAATGCTACCTCAACCATTATCGAGGTCATATTCAAAAGATGTTTAAAACTAATACGGAGATTCTTCAGTTACCCGACTGAGAAGTACACCATGTCAACCTACTTTCAGGGTGCTTTATATACACTTCCAGAAGACTAAAGCACAAGGTAAATCCTAAATTATTGACGTTAAAATATAATAAAATCTACTTAATGTCCCTCAGTTTACAGTTTACTATTTACAATATCTCTTCCCAATCTCCATTAACCAGAGGTTACAATACATTAGACATTTCCTTGAAGTGTATTTGTCTATGTAAGGATGACGCTGCTTCAAAAGGCAATAACAAAAAGTGAGTGGATGAACTTAGAAAATACTGTATATTCTAAAAATAAATAAATTTAAAATAGTTAATATTTACTGAGTGCTGACTATGTGCCAGGAACTTATCTCATATAAATCCTGACAACAATATATAGCAGATTTTCTTATTATCCGTTTTTTACAGAAGAAATTGAGGCACAGAGAGGTTAAATAAGCTGCCCAAGATTACACAACTAATAAGCCAGAATTCAATTCCAAGAAAACGTAACTCCAAGCCCATGTCCCTACCCACCAAAATTACAATGGAAAAAGGCACATTTTACAGGAAAATTCTTAAACAGGCACTCAAATACAGAATTGGCTAAATCAAAAGTAGATTTATAAAAATTTCCCAAAAGGAAGGACACATGTGAATTATCCCTACAGCCATTTATGGAATTTTAAAATGAAACAATATTAGATATATATCTGCAAAATTATCTACTAAGAACAAAAAGGGAAATAAAAATGAAAGTAAAACAATTTTAAAGTAAATTAGCTAAACTGAGATGTACCCAGTCATGAAACTCAACTGATGAAACCACATAGATTAAGTGATACTGATTGAAAAAATAGGATGCTGCATAAGAATACATACAATGCCATCTATATCAAGTTTAAAAATACATAAAATACTGTACACTGTTTAGGGATACATCCATATGTAGTAAAATTGCAGAGCAATGGATATGAATAACGAACACCAAATTCAGATTAGTGGTTAACTGGAGGATTTGGGGGAAGGAAGTGGGTTTCTTTAACTGGATTAAATAGTACGAAATATTTCTCAGACATACAGAAAGCAGATCTCCTTTCTTTTTTTTCTTAAGAAAGAAAAGGAAAAAAATGGAATTACAGAACCCAAAATTGCTTTATATTCCTGATCCAAAAAATGCTAAAAGGGCAATGTTAATGATTCCTATGTAAGAATGTTAAAGGAGAATGTATCCTGATGTATTTACGTTCAAGTTCAAGAAGAAAATTTTAGTTAAATTCTCTCAATTTAGTTCGTTACTCCTCACATTCTCCTCTGTAAAAACAGGGCTTTTATTGGGGGGGGAGGTAAGTTATGTGTAATAAAAATAGATAAACTGTCATCACAGCTCCCTTCCAGGTATAATCATGCCTTCAGAGGTATATATGAACTTCAAACCAATCTGTCACCCAAGAGAGGAGGTGCAGCACCTGGGCCTTGGACTCTGGAACCTAACTACCTGGGATGAGGTACAGCACACACTTGGGCAAATCACTTAAGCTCCCTGTGCCTCAATTTCCTCATGTGTGAAATAAGAATGATTAAAAAAGAAAAAAAACTATCTCATAAAATTGAGAAGAAAATCAGAACAGCACCTGGCCAGAGGAAATACTGTAAAGGTATTGGCTATCATCTTTATTCCAAAGACCATTAGTATAGAAAAAGAAAAACCAGGCTTTGTATCAGAAAAATATTATCTAAGTGTGATTACTTTCCAAATTAAATAAAGGATAGAAAAGCTGACCATGACATGACAAACAAATGGGAAGCTTTTTATAGCAAGATAAGGTTTTTATTTTTCTAACAACATTCCTTAGTATTGTTATACCACCTCCAATGTGTACATATCTGTGTACACACACACCTGGCACAGATTCAAGGTGAAACATTCTATTCCGTCTCCCTTGTTCACTTAGCAAAAAGTCCAGTTTGTTGTAGAAAAATGGGCTACCACCTCCACCGTGAAGTCTCCCCTTTTTCCTGCCCTGTTCTGTCTGAGCTATACCAGACAGGAGCTATGGTATATACCTCCTGCCCTGAGCTATACCACACAGTAATGCATCTATTCTTATACCTTCTTCCCTTACACCATATAATGTTCATGCTTTCCTTTCATGAATTCTGAGTTCTTCGAGAGCAGGGACGATCTCTTTTCTTTTCTTTTTTTAAATTATTTATTTATAAGTGAATTTTTTAATTTATTCTTCATTGCTGCGTGGGCTTTCTCTAGTTGCAGCGAGCGGGGGCTACTCAAGACGTTGCGGTGAGCGGACTTCTCATTGTGGTGGCTCTCTTTGTTGTGGAGCACGGGTTCTAGGTGCACGGGCTCAGTTGTTGTGGCTCGTGGGCTCTACAGCACAGGCTCAGCAGTTGTGGCGCACGGGCTTAGTTGTTCCACGGCATGTGGGATCTTCCCAGACCAGGGCTCGAATCCACGTCCCCTGCACTGGCAGGCGGATTCTTAACCACTGTGCCGCCAGAGAAGCCCAGGGACGATCTCTTAATCATTTTCAAATTCTCAATGTCTTGCAAGATACATACTAAAGAAATACATGAGAAAATAAATCATTGCCCCTATATATCCTCGTAATACCTTCACAAACAGGGAACTATAGTTGGAGGCAATTTATCCAAAACATTGGTTACTTAGGTATCTTCAGTTCAAAATAAAAATTAGCAGATCCATTAAGCCCACTGAATCATCCAATCATTCTTTACTCCTCCAAATGGGAAACATGAGAAGTAAACATATTTCAGTAAAAACAGCAGTTAAGATTTTAAAAAGAATTCAGGCATTTAAAATGTCAGGAAGACAGAAGCAGTGCGAAAACTATTATGAAACTAAAAATAGCACGTAAGGAAGAAATCACAAGATTTAATGTTTATATTGTCCCCTTCTTCAGAAAAGAAATAAACTATAATCAGAAGTCAGATGAAAGTATATACCATATTAAGGTGGATAAAAAAATCTAGATTAAGTCACATGTTAAATCAATTTCACACAATGCTTTGTAGTGAGGTTTTCTAAAAAGACTATGTCATGAGTCAGCAAAACTTGGGCTGATTTTTAGGAATTCAACAGTTCTTGGCAATTTTCTGGAAATTGCTCAGGGCTCCATAATATGGTACTGACTCCTGTCAGGTGGTTACAGGCCCATCTTCTGTTACTATAGAAGAGGTGTCCCTCCTCCCAACTAAGGCACAGGGCTCACGTGCTTTGGATCCCATGCCCTCCCATCTTCTCACGAACTTTGCACAAACAAGTAACACTTTTCTCATCTATTTTTGACCTCCCCCTCTCAACAGACACCCTCCCTTCAGCATTTAAATATGCTAAAAATCAGAACTCGTGGAAGCAGTTTCCGATTCTTGCTGTCTCCATTTTCCCCATCTTCTACTTACTTCTGCTCCCCATCCTACCCCTACCACCACATCAGTATCTCCTGCCAAGGTCACCCACGACCTCCAAGTTGCTAAATACAACCAATGGTACTCAATTTTCCTCACAGGGGCATTCCACAGTATTGACAGCTTCCCCCTTGGCAGCAGGGACACCTGCTTCTGGCGGTCCTCTCACCTCCCTGGCCACTACTCCTGTTTCCTTTGCAAGCTCAGCCTCCTATACCCAGCTCCATCCCTGGCCTCTTCCTGTTCTCTTTCTAGTCTCTCCACTGGCAATCTCTACACTGATAGCGTCAAAATGGTAAATGAGTATCACTCAACATCTCCTCCTCCCAACCCATATACTACTATTAATCATCGGGTCTGGCAATTTTGCCTCTAAATCTCCATTTTCTCAATATTTCTGCTAATGATATAAGGCTCTTAAGAGGATCAAATAAGCTAAAATGACAGTACTTTAAAAAGGAAAACAACTTTAATCTGAGTATTAGTATTCATTAAATTGAAATCTCCTTGAAAGCAACGCCTTTACAAGTTCATCTTTTTATTTATTCCACATTGTACACCTAGCACGGTACTTTGCATGCAGACGGCATTCAGTAAATGTACTGCAATGAACTATTTGTATTGGCTTAATACATGTTCAACTGAAATAGTCACACATTTAATGGCTTATATTTCCCAAATCATGTCATCATTTGTCTCCTAAGAGGTGAGAATTTTAAGTTAAATCACTCTGTAAAATGTAAACTACACCGGATACTTTCGATAATTACAATACTACTTATCTAAAATTAGAAAAAACTGTCAACTTATTTTGGCCTAGCTTTCCTGAACACATCCAAATCCCATCCTCAGGTCCAAATCTCCCATAAGTTTCTTGCTTCCCAACTGTTCATCTGAAACGGGAAAGTTTAAGTATTACAGGAATATTTAAGCTATAAGTACCCTAAAGGCAGGGAGAATGACTTCCTGAAAAAATTCCCTCTCTCACTTTCATATCTTGCAATGTGAGCTGGAGTGACATTCTGAGTAGAAACAGACATTGAAACTAAAAGAATACTGTTGCTTAGAAGTTCTCTAACTCTTGCTTTATGTACATTTAATTACAGCCTCAGAATGCAAGATCGTCATCTAGTAATATCTCACCATATCAATTCAAAAATCTCCCCAGAAGAAAATACAGTCTCTTCAAAAAGTGGTGTTGGGAAAGCTAGACAGCTACATGTAAAACAACAAAATCTGAACATTCCCTCAAACCATATACAAAAACAAACTCCAAATGGTTTAAAGATCTGAATATAAAACACGACACCATAAAACTCCTAGAAGAGAACATAGGCAAAACATTCTTTGACGTAAATCGTAGCAATATTTTCTTAAATCAGTCTCCCAAGGGAAATGAAATAAAAGCAAAAATAAACAAATGAGACCTAATCAAACTTAAAAGTTTTGCACAGCAAAAGAAACCATAAACAAAATGAAAAGACGACCTACGAGAGAAATATCTGCAAATGATGCGATTGACAAAGAGTTAATATTCCAACTATACAAACAGCTCATACAACTCAATATCAAACAAAACTCAAACCACCCAATCAGAAAGTGGGCAGAAGTCCTAAACAGACATTTCTCCAAAGAAGACATACAGATGGCTAACAGGCACATGAAAAGATCCTCAACATCACTAATTATTAAAGAAAATACAAATCCAAACAAACCACAATGAGGTATCACCTCACACCTGTCAGAATGGCTACTATCAAAAGTCTACATATAATAAATGCTGAAGGAGAAAAGGGAACCCTCCTACACTGTTGGTGGGAATGTAATTTGGTGTAGCCACTATGGGAAACAGTATTCAGGTACTTTAAAAGACTAAAAATAGAATCACCATATGATCCAGTAATTCCACTCCAGAAAGGATGAAAAGTCTAATTCAAAATGAACATTTGGGTACATGTATATTAGCAGCACTATTTACAATGGCCAAGACATGGAAGCAACACAAGTGCCCATCAACAGACAATTGGCTTAAGAAGATGTGATGTGTATATGCATGTGTGAGTGTGTGTGTGTTTATAATATTACTCAGCCATAAAAAAGAATGAAATATTGCCATTTGCAGCAACATGGATGGACCTAGAGAATATTAAGCTTAGTGAAAAAAGTCAGACAGAAAAAGACAAATACTATATGATATCACTTGTATGTGGAATCTAAAAAATAATACAAATGAATATATATACAAAACAGAAACAGACTCACAGACACAGAAAACAAACATGGTCACCAAAGGGGAGAGGGAGGAGGGGAGGGACAAATTAGTAGTACGGGATTAACAGATACAAACTACTATATGTAAAACAGATAAGCAACAAGGATGTACTGTATAGCACAGGGAATTATACCCAATATCTTGTAATAACCTATAATGGAATATAATGTCAAAAAAAAAAGAAAGAGAAATAAGTAAAATTAAATAAAAGGAATTTGAGAGGTAAAGAGATGCCAGTGAGGGCTTCCCTGGTGCCGCAGTGGTTGAGAGTCCGCCTGCCGACGCAGGGGACACAGGTTCGTGCCCCGGTCCGGAAGGATCCCACGTGCCACGGAGCGGCCAGGCCCGTGAGCTATGGCCACTGAGCCTGCGCGTCCGGAGTCTGTGCTCCGCAACGGGAGAGGCCACAACAGTGAGAGGCCCGCGTACCACAAAAAAAAAAAAAAACAAAAGAGATGCCAGTGAAAATGTTCCCTTTCCAGATCCTGAATTTTAAGTCTGATCTATTTTCTTTCTACCGTACTGATACTGGGCAATCTTAATTTAAACAAAACTGGACTCGCTGGAAAATGCCATATAATATAGTTTATTTTACATATTCGTATATTTATTTTCTTAGTGTTCCATACCACTCTTACAAATTATTAGAAGTAAACTCATAAAAGGTAAATTTTAAAATTAGTATTTAATATTAGAGAAGACTAAAATAACATGAATGAAAAATGCCAGCTGGTATCATGGACTCAATCCTGGAACGGAAAAAAGGGCATTAGTGGAAAAACTGGTGATATCTGAATAAAGTCTATAGTTAAGAGGATAATATCAGTATTAATTTCCTGTTTTGACAAATGAACCAAGGTTATGTGACATGTTAATGTAAGAGCAAGGGAGCTGGGTTATGGTATACAGGAATATTCCATATTTGCAACTTTTCTGTAAATCTCAAATCATCCCAAAATAAAAAATTTAAAAATATATATATAGTACCCAGTCTAGTCAACAAGCACTACTGGTCACCCACCATCTAAGGGGAAAAACAAAAAAACCTCCCTAGGCTAGGTTTCCATCTAAATCACAATCCTCTACATAATATTCGTTCACACACTACTTGTCCTTCATTACACATTACACATATCATAATTTGTAATTATATATTATTTGTATGAGATTTGCTTCATGTTTGTTTCCTCCGTAAAGGCAAAGCTCACATCAGTTCTGTTCACTGCTGCATTCTTAGCACTTTACGTGGTGCCTGACATAGAATAGGAATTAAAGGCTCTAAGTGAGCAATTAATTGAAAGAGGAATGGTTAATTTAAGCAGAACCAGACAGCAGAGGAGCACAGAAGCAATGAGAAAAATGTTGGGGCTTTAAGATCTGACTTCCCAAACCAGACAGGGATTGCTCCTTCCCATCCCCTCCTTCCTTCCTTCTTTCCTTCAAGGACATGACTCAGAATATTCCAGCTTTAAATCAACCAGTGCAAACATCTTACAAACCCAGTAACTGAGACCCAAAGACACTAGGTGACCCATACATCCAGTGGATCTCTGCTCTACACCCAACACTGCCATTCTACAGAAGCAACTCTTTCTATAGAAAAAGAGAGAAACCAGGAAAAGTCTGAAGGGAAAATGCCAGAGTGACTAAAGAAGCCTTACTCATTCCTAAGGGTGAGAAGTGCATGGGAAGACGCCAGAACACAAAAGAAAAGAATAAAGTCTGTGCGGCACACTCCCGTGTCACACCTCCTCCGCCCTGTAATAACCTACTAATACACTTTCAGGAGCACCTCAGCAGCACCCTTCAACTCTCGGAACTAATCTGGGGAAACAAAAAAGGTTATCATCAAACTACAGCTCTCCTGGCCACTCAAACAAAAATCCACGGTGACAACTATTCAGCCAGCCACCAAGGAGTGGCAGCGTACTATAGTGCTTAGATGTGAACGCTCTGGATTTTCAGACAGGCGGATCTGAATCCCAGCTTCTCCTCTTACTTGCTGTGATCTGGGGGCAAGTTAATATAGCCAAACGGCAGTTTCTCCAGCTGTAAAATGGGAATAACCGCCACCCTAGTGGGTTGTTAACAGTTTCAGAGATACTATACAGAAAGCTCTTAGCACAACGCCTGCAATGTTATAAAGGCTCAATAAGTGTCAGCTGTTTGTCATCTTATTCGGCTATAATCACTTTCACGAGGCCTATTCTCTCTCTAACGTCCATATAATTTCAAAGACGTTGTTCTACCCTATTTTTGAAGGGCCATATACACAATAGCTTCGAGCACATTTTCTAAATCCAGCCTGGACAAACCAGTTCTATGTCTCTGGGCCTCAGGTTCCTCATCTGTGAAACGGGCCGGATCATCCCTACCCCACTGGGCTGCTGGTAGTGAGCACTCTCTCGGTGTTACACATTCCACTACTGCTGTATAATTAAAACGCACCTAGGGAAAATAAACCTTCAACTCCCAACCCCAAAACAACAGTATTCATCCCCGCCCCATCACCACCGGTCGTGGCCTGAACAAATACCAAAGTCGACCCATCTCACACCCCCAATTTCTCCTCACACCCCGCAGCAACCCACCCCCCCAGTGTGGGTTTCCGAAACCGCAGGGCTCAGTTTCCTCCCAGCGACGGCGTCAGAGCCGGGCTAGTGAAAGCTGCCAATTCCCCAGGCCACCCCGCCCCCAAAGCGCCGGGAGAGACCCCGCGCAGCCTTCCTCCCCCGGACAGCGCGGCCGCCCGGGCTGCGGTTCCCCCAGCTCACGTGGGCCCTGCGGCCCGGGCCCCACCTCACCCGCTTCCCGGACCCCACGGGCGCGCCTCCCACACACGGCGCGGGCCGGCCCCAGAGGTCGCACCGCCAGCGCGCACACCCTCGGTGCCGGGCTCGGCGGCCACGTCGAGGAGCCGGGGCCTCCAGGCCGGCCGCGTCCCTCCCCCAGGCCCGGGCCGCCTTCGGGCCCAGCCCGGCCGCACGCGGAGGCCCCGCCGCCAACACGGCCCTGCCGCTCCCACCACAGGCGCTGCACTCACCGCGACGGCGGAGCTCCGGTTCCTCCGGCCCATGCAGGCCTGGCTGTGCCCCCAGAGCATTCACGCCCCGGGCCACCTCCTGGGGACCCTGACGCAGCCTCCGCGGTCGCACTGCGAGAGGGCGGCGGTCGGCTGCCCGGTCAGCGGCCGCGCCGACTCGTCTCAGCCCCAGCACTCGCAACTAGCGCAGCGTGGCGCCCCAGCGCCTGCAGACCAGCGTCTGTTGAGCCGAACCGCCCAGGACGCGCGCCCCCGGCCGGCGCTCGTTGCATATGCAGAGAGGCAGCAGCCCATTGGCCCGCGGGCGGTGGCGCGTGCGGGGCTGGGCCTATCGAATTCCGGCCGGGAGCGCGGCGCGGGCGGCCGGGGGCGGGGCGGGGTTACTATGGGTCATTCTCCCGAGCCGGGGAGGACGGGACCCAGCCGCAGCCGGCGCGGGGCGGGGACAGGTCGGCGGGGAGGGACGGGACCACTGCAGCCGGGGGAGGGGAGGGGAGCCAGTCGGTGCGGCCACGACATGGGCGGAGATGGGGCGGGGCCGGCCGGGTCTGCAGGAGGGCAGTTCCTGGGGTAAAAGACCACCGCCTTGTCTCCCGGAAAAAGAACTAGAAAACGCAGATATTGCTGTAGTGCATAAATCTTAATATAGGTCAGGAAAAAAAATGCGCGTTATTATTTTCATTCTTAATTGGATTACTTGTTTCGTTCTTGCACAAATTTGTCAGATTTTGTAAAATAAAATGATTTTTGGAAATGTCTGAAGCGAGAGGGTCTCAAAAATTCAAAGCATGTTTCTTTATTGTCTCTTGTTTTGGCCTTACCGAACCCAGCAAATAACCCATCTCCCCTCAGTGCACTCACTACTTATACCAGATTGATATTTGTTTTCAAATGATAAAGTTGACCCCAAATTATTGTCTTTGGACGTTCTTTTTATGAAGCTAAAAGAGTTCCTGTATTTTAAAGTTTGCCATTATATTTCACTTTAGACACTACAAAAAGGAAAAAAACATAGAGTGCAGGTAGACTGCCTTACTGCAAGCAAACGAACCAAAACACAAATGACTAAAACAACAAGTACAATACACTGTAAGAAAGATGGCTTTCATTACCCAAGCAGCAGTGGGATTGAGCTTTTTTTTTCTTTAATCCAACATATTATTTAGTTGGTCCGTGGACAAAGTTACAACATTAAGTCAGATTTGATACCACAGGAAATAAAACATTTGGAGGGGTTTACTTTGTTTTGAAGTAATGAAGGAGCTAGAAATAGCTACTTGAATAGTAAACCTCGATGCTATGCAAAACTTGTCTTTAAGTAGGTGAAAGGTGACGTTCATGAGCCAGCCTCAGGCTAAAGCAGGGGCTCACTTCCCAAGAGAATCTCAAAATCCGTGAAGCCGCCTGAACTTGAGCTAGGTGGAGTGATGAGGCTGAGAGCAAAGAAATCTCACTCACCTTGGGCCCCAGGCCAGTTTAACTACCTAAAGGAAAGGATACCTGATTCAGGCAACCTGCTCTTCTGCTAGAAAAATAGGTTAATTTGCTCGCTAATCTTTCGAAGTGCTGTCAAAGGTTAACATCCTGAAGATAAATAGAATGCAGAATTTCTTATCTGAAAAGACTGCCACCATTCTGCATGCTGAGGGAAGTATACCTTAAAAGTGGTAGTTCCAGAACCAGGAAAAGCCTCTAGCAAAATAAGTAATTTACAAGGGAGGAATCTTTTTTCCATCAATAAGCATAAAGCAGACTAGTAGAATTCCAGCAACATCTTAACATCTTCATTATCTCGTTCTGTATTACGTGTGTGTGTGCATGATATATATATTTTAAAGGAAAATACTCCTTGGACTCAAAATTCTAAATTCCCATCTTGTTTGCTTAGGGTAAACAGAAACGTAATGTTTCCAGTCTCTAAGATGTTCTGTTTTTAAAATAAAATAATATATGCACAGTTGCTTTTCTTTTATTCAGGATTTCAGTATATTTTTACTTAGAGCTTTTGAGGGAATTATGGAATTTGGCTGCATTTTCCTTCTTTTTAGAAAAACTCAATTCAGAAACTATAATGGCCAACTGAATGAAAACATCCAACAGTTCCTTTCACAGTTTTGTTATTTCTCCCAATTACAGGGCTATTGAGAGGAGATATCTTTGTAATTTTCATGAATACCTAACGATCTGTCTCATGTGAAGGGTCATAGAAATAGTTTGTGCTTCTATAGCAAACTATATACTACTAGCATTTTCCATAATCATTATAAGGTAAAACCAGGACCAGCTGATGTTTAAAAGTTTAACAGAAACTTTTTGTTCTTTCATTTCTGGTGGATTGGGAAGGGAAGACCGTGATTGAGGTAGCATACTATACTATATTTTTGAGTTAAGATGGAGCTGGCCTCAAGGAGCAGAACATCAAACAAAAACCAACTTAAATTATGTCATTTATTTACCTCACTTAAAGATAACTCAAGAGGCAGGACAAGTCCACGATTGGTCCAGGGACTCTGCTAGGTCACTGAGGACCTCAGCTTTTACATCTTTCACTCTGGCTTTATCCTTAGACCATGATAGTCACAGATGGACGCCACAGTTTCAAGTGTCACATGAAGACACAACAGCATCTGGCCTAAATGCCGCTTCTTATCAAGGAGGAAACCCTTTCTCAGAAAGCTAACAACTGACCGCTCCTCAAGTCCTAGTGGCCAGATTGGGTCACGTCATTTCCTAGCTGCAAGAGAAACCAGGAAATGCCAGCATTTTTGGCCTTTCTAGTGGAAGGTGGACACCATCAACACAGAAGCAGCCATGGGAAGGAATAAATGTGGGAAGCCCAATTCAGAAGTGTCCACCGTGGGTATCACTGGAAATTACTCACCTCTGACTAGAAGTGGCTTAAACAATAAAACCATCTGTTATCTCACTTAAAATGTCCAGAGGAAGGCAGTTCTAGGGTTTCTTCGAAGGGCTCACTGGTGTCATCAGAACCCAGCTCCTTCTATCTCTTTACTCTGCCATTCTCAGTCTTCATGTTCTGTCTCTTCCTGGTTACAGAGTGGCTGCAACTGCTCCAAACATTATCTTTACACAATACTACATCCAAAGCCAGAAGGGAAAATTGGCTTCTCCGACATGTCAGTATGTGTTTATTATGGCACTGCATCTTCCCAAGGTGTATTCAGCCCACTTCCCCTAAACCAATCACTAGCAAATGAAAATACCCTGATAAGCTTAGCTCAATCCTAGATCATCCACTAGGGCTGGGAGAGGATGCTCTAGCAACTGGGGACAGAGCATCATTTGACCTTTGGTTCAAAGCCTATGCCATATTTTGAAGCACAGGGCCCCACCCCAAAAGAGCATCATCTACAAGCTGACTCCTCAGCTGGGCCTTTAAGAGACCTTTAAGAGTTCTATCAGGCGGCATGTATATGGTAATACCCATGGATCCTATAGTCACATGCCCATTGCTGCTACCCTGCAGGAAAATGAGTTTCTTGGTTGCAGGTCAGTGTTACGCAAGACTCCATGAAGGCAAAGCCGATACTCTGTGGGGCCTCAGGTTGTAGTGCTAGCAAGACTTAGTAGGCAGGATTGGCAGAACTGTGCCTGGGTTATGTATCAGCCCCAATAGGGACAAATTACTGCCTTACACTCTGGTAGGGAGAAAGCCCTGAGATGGAGATTCACAGGTGCCATCAGCAAATCCTGGACATGTGAATGCTGAGGGGATATGTTCAGGGCATCAACAGAATCTGTTACAGGTGGACACTCAACAGTGTTTGCCATTATCATTTTGTTTTAAAAAAAAAAAAGAAACTGGAATGTATTTTAAGAAATTTTCCAATTACTGAATTTCAAGGAAAGAATCAGGAGAATTCTAAGAGATCTTGTATATCCAAATCCTGCGGTCCTTCTAGAAAGTTCTTTGCAACACAGGTATCAACTTTAGGAGGGATGCACATGTTGATCATGGGGTGAGACATCACAGTGGGACACCCTCTCATCCACTAAAGATCTCTAGGGACTGAGATTCTCAAACTCAATGTCTTTCAATGACACTGGATCACCCTCTCATCCACTAAAGATCTCTAGGGACTGAGATTCTCAATGTCCTTCAATGACACTGGATTCCATAAACACTCTAGCAATGTGTTCTTTCTTCAATTTAAGGTAATTTAATTTTGTTCCACTTTAGTGATTGAGAACCGACCCGCCTCCTTTTAGTAACCCTTCATATTAATGAAATACTTTAAATTCCACTTTTACTTTTTCTTTTCCAGGCTAGACTATCTTTTTTTTTTTTTAACTCTTTTCCAAATGACCTATCTTCTATCCCTTTAGTCATTTTTATTATTATTCTCCTTTCTTCGTCATCTGGAGGACAAAATAGAATACCTAAACTTTAACAAGGGCCTGACAATTGTAAAACATATTGAAAGAATCCATTCCAAGTCCTTACCTGTCAGAATTCCATTAAAATAGCCTAAAATTAATTGGCTTTTTAAAGTAACCACACATACTTTTTCATTCCTGGTTCATTTTGATTAATGATAACTTCCAATTAAGGCAGTGAACATTAATTAGCTATGCATACTTATGTGTCTAAAAGTCTCTTCAAATCCATTGTTGGGCTTGTTTGCTGTTTTAGTCTCTGAATACTTAGCTTTTTATATTATTTTTATTAAACCTCTGTAATTTATCAATTCATATAACTCTCCTATCCATTTTATATCTGTAAAAAAACTCTGAATTCAGGCAGTTATATTAAACTCTCCAGAATAGTTGGTTTTCTATTATTTTTCAAAGATGTACTGGAACAGAGACTCAATATATTTGATTAAAAAGAGATAACCTAGAGTATCAGCTAGAATTAATTTTGGCTGCATGTACCTGAGAATGCAAAATAATAGCGGATAGACCATGCAAAGGTGTTTATTCCACATAAAAGGAATATGGAACGAGGTAGTCCAAGGCTAGAACAACAACTCCATGAAATCATCAGGGACCCAAGATGCTTCTCTCTTTCTGCTCTGCTATTCTCAGTGTGTGGATTCTTCATATGTGACCATATTCAAGGTCATAAAATAGCTGCTAGAGCTCCAGCCATTACAACCACACGCCGGCATTAAGAAGGAAGAAAGGGGGGCTTCCCTGGTGGCGCAGTGGTTGAGAGTCCGCCTGCCGATGGAGGGGACACGGGTTCGTGCCCCGGTCCGGGAGGATCCCACATGCCGCGGAGCGGCTGGGTCCGTGAGCCATGGCCGCTGAGCCTGCGCGTCCGGAGCCTGTGCTCCGCAACGGGGGAGGCCACAGCAGTAAGAGGCCCGCGTACCGCAAAAATATAAAAAAAAAATAAGAAGGAAGAAAGGGGGCTTCCCTGGTGGTGCAGTGGTTAAGAATCTGCCTGCCAATGCAGGGGACATTGGTTCAAGGCCTGGTCTGGGAAGATCTCACATGCCATGGAGCAACTAAGCCCATGTGCCACAACTACTGAGCCTGAGCTCTAGAGCCTGCGTGCCACAACTACTGAAGCTCACACACCTAGAGCCCGTGCTCTGCAACAAGGGAAGCCTCCACAATGAGAAGTCTGCGCACCACAGTGAAGAGTAGCCCCCACTCACCGCAACTACAGAAAGCCCTCGCACAGCAACGAAGACCCAACACAGCCAAAAATAAATAAATTAAATAAATTTTTTTTAAAACCCTTAAGAACGTCATAAGCTTTAAAAAAAAAAGAAAGAAAGAAAGAAGGATGTAAAAGGCAATAGAGAGTTTTTGGCAATACAAACTGTTCTATATTTTTCTGATAAAGAGCCTTCCTATAATTGTGAAATAAGTAAATAACCCCTAAGACTTCCCTTCTTGGGAACTGTCTTAATTTCTTTTAGCATTCCTTACTGAACTTACTTCTCACTCCCTGCATCCTCTTTGTTTCTTTTCTCTGGACCTGCTATAATTTCTCTCCATCATTGTAAAGTATTTGGAAACCAAACCTGGATTCAACGCTCTAATTAACTGAACATTAATTCAACAGATATTTAAGTGCCACCAGAAGACAGGTACTGTGCTAGATGTCACAAATATAACACTTACTGAGACAGAAATGGTCCTGACCTTCAAGAAGCTTATGCTCTAAATCATTATAATAAATAAATTAAAAGATAGTTCCAGAGTTGGAGGTGCTCTTCGGACATTTAAACAGGATAACTAGGAGAAAAGAAGAACAAAGACAATTTTGGATAGGGAGGTCAGGGGAGACAACTCTGAGAGGTGACATTTAAGCCCTAGTGAGGAACTGGCTGATATTTTTGGCAGGAAAATAATTTTGTGACTCTAGAGAGCCTCTCCCAGAAACTAGAAATATATTCTTGTATCACATGGACTTGACCTGGCATTTTTAGAAATCCTGCCCAGTTTGCAGAATCCATAAATATTATAATAAGGAACACAGTCCTATCACCCAAACGTCCATTATATCTTGCTTTGTCATTTAAGGCATTTAACTCAATGTCAAGTGCTCTGGGAAGATCCCAAGCAAAATTACTTGTCCCATTCTCTCTGCGTTGTTCATGCTATTGTTTTATCAGTTAAGTCTCCTTGAGATACAAGCAATAGAAAATGCAAATTAAACTTGCTTAAGCAATTGGAGTTTAATGGCTTACAGATTAAAGGGTGTACACCGGCCTTCAGGGACAGCTTGATACACAGCTCAAAAGGATCAGAAAGAGTAGTTTTGACTTTCTCCATTCCTCAGATCTACTTCCTTGGTGACAGTGTTTGCTTCATCCTGGCTTCCCCACCCCCAGGGCGTCAAGATAGCTGGAGGTTAGGGCAGACTCCTCTCCCACTGGAAATTCCAACTCTCCTCCCAGAAATTTCATTTCCTCTTGAGGCATTATGTCTCTCCTTGCTCAATTTATGTCCACAACAATATACTCTGTCTGTCCAGACCTGACTCACCGGCTCCAGCCTGGGATCCAAGGATGGAGGTCAGCAATCCACATCTCAGAAGCATGAGGGAAAGTGTTGGGAGGTGGGTGTAGATGTCCCACAGGAAAATCAGAGCGTGTTACTGGTAGAAAGGTGAAAGGAAACAAAAACACCATATTGCACTACCGTGAGCTTAGTGCTTCTTGTGCTGTATTAGGTCAATTGTGTTTCTCTCTTTCTCAAACACCATGATGAGCTGTTTGAGAAGAAGAACCACATCTTCATCTTTTTATTCCATAAGGTCTACCCAATGTGCTGATAGATATAATACCTGCACCAAGTGAGCTCAACACACATTTGCTGAATTCAACTATTGAGTACGGTACACACATGTGTAAGTGTAGAGGAGTACACATACCAGTGATGGTATTTGCAGTACATTTAAATCTCTCACAAGACATCAAACTATTTTTTTAAAGTTTGACTGAGAAACTGTCCTCGCACTACATTTATTTCAGTTCTTGCTTCTGTGACATTTAGTTTATCTTAATAGTCATTCTTTCTGCAGCCAGTTCATTCCTATATATTTTTTCCTCAATCATATATTTCGATCCACATTTAATTTACCATTTTGTAAGTCTTCGAATCTAGTCTACTCAAAGTGTGCTCCATGGAAGGCAGCATCAGTGTCACCTGGTTGCTTGTAAAAAATGCAGACTCTCAGGCCCCACCCCAGACCTACTTGAACCACATCTGCATTTTAACAAGATTTTCCGAGGATTCATAGAAAACCATAAAATTTGAGAATCACGAGTCTCCTGCTCTAGACTAGCACCATCCACTGAGGATGTAATAGGAACCACATATGTAATTTAAAATCTTCTGGTAACCACATTAAAAAGTACAAAGAAAACAAGCCAAATTAATTTTAGTAGTATACTTTATGTAACTCTATCTCAAATATTATCATTTCAACTTGTAATCAATATAAAAAATAATTAATCAGATATTCTTTGGGGTTAGTCTTTCTAACCTGGTGTTTATTCTGTACTTACAGTACATCTCAGTTTGGACTAACCACCTTTCAAGTGCCTTGATAGCCACCTATGGTTAACAGCTACTGCAGTTGGTGAAACCACATAACTCAGATTGGGACTTGGTCTTTTAACTGACATCACACACCTGGTCTCAGGACTTAAGGAAGCTCAGGTTCTTAATGTCTCATGGCAGAAAGAATTCAGTGACAGACAAAGTGATAGGTAAGAAGTAGATTTAGAGAGAAACACATTCCACAGAGTGTAGGCCATCTCAGAGGTGAGAGGCCCTGAAATATGGCATGGTTAGTTTTTATGGGCTGGGTAATTTCATAGGCTAATGAGTGGGAGGGTTACTCCAACTCTTCCAGGGGAAGGGGTGGGGATTTCCAGGACTTGGGCTACCTCCCACTTTTTGTCCTTTTATGGTTAGCCTCAGAACTGTCACTGTGCTGGTGGGTGTGTCATTTAGATGCTAATATGTAACAATGAGCGTACGATGAGGCTCAAGGTCTAGTGGAAGTCGAATCTTCTGCCATCTTGGACCTAGTTGGTTCTAACCAGTTTTTGTCATGTCCTATGGCTACGTCATTCTTTTAAAGGTTGCGCCCTGCCTCCTTCCTTCCTGTTTCATTGGCACAGCACTGGACCGTAAGATGCATGAAAACAACAGACCATGTCATTTCACTCTCCACTGTAACCCAGTGCCCAGTGCAGTGCCTGACGGGTAGCAGACACTCAATAAATGTTTGTTGACTTAATATGTTTGAGTGGAGAGAGATTTAAAATATTTAACCAGCACAGCAAAAGTACTGACCAAACAAAATCAAGACAGACCCAGGATGTAAACTATCAGTAATGCCACATTAGAAAGAAATAGCATTAATATCGGCCTAGAATACAGTCATCCCTCAATATCTGCGGGGATTGGTTCCAGCAGCCCCTGTGGACACCAAAATCCAAGGATACTCAAGTGCCTTATATAAAATGACGTAGCGTAATGAATACAGTCAGTCCTCAGTGTCCGAGATTGGTTGAATCCACAGAAGTGAAACCCACAGATACTGAGGGCCAACTGTATGGGAACTGGTCCAATCCCTTCACATCTCAAATGGAACGTGGGATACAGACAGGTGGGTGACGTATGCTCAGTCACACTTTTTATTACATACACTAGACGATCAGGTTTTAACTTCTAACACAGAGAGGCTTCCACCACATCCATTCATTCATTCAGTGAGCACCTACTGTATGCAAAAGCATCATGCTGGACCCAGTGGGGGAAGAGACATAAAGAAGAATGATATTCATGCACTTCCAAGAAAAACCAATTAAGGTCATTTTCATTTTCAATGGAACAGAAACCCAACTGAAACTAATTGACACGAAGAACAGCATTTATTCAGTCATATCATTGAAATTCTACAGGTAGAGTTGGCTTCTGGTGCAGCTTCCTCCAGACTCATGTGTCCTCAGGTTTTCTGCCTCTCCGGAGCTGTCTTCCTTCATCCTCCACGGCTACCCCAGCCCTAAGCAGCTCTTCCTCAAATCACCAAATCAAGCCCAGAAAGAACGACTATATTTTTCAGAAATCCTGGGAACATCATTTGCATCGCATTGGCCATGATTGGATTAATTGCCATCGCTACCTCTAAAACAGCCCTTACGTGATGGGAGATAAAACATTCTGGCTCAAGTTAGTCATGGCCCATCCCCAGAGCTGAGAGTGTGGTCAGCAATGCTAGGCAGCACGTAGGCTTAGAGTGAGGAAGGGCTTTGAGTAAACATGCTTCAGACCAGGGGAGAGCAAGCTGGTGTGCAAAACACAATAACACCTGCCCCAGGACCTGTGTTTTTTCATTTCACTCTCCCACTTTTGAGAAGGTAAAAATTAATCTGGAGTACCCTCCTCTCCACTCTCTTCCTCCTCTCCACTCTCTTCCTCCTCTCCCCTCCAGTTTTCCATCCTTTCTTTTCCTCTTTTCACTCTCTTAAAGGTAGAAGCATCAGGTGGACTGAATTTAGAATTATGGTCAAAGTCAAAACAGAGAAGTCATTTTGGTTTTTCTCTGTTGTTCCTTCAGCTCTTGAAAACCTTTATCATTTGTATGTATCTTGGTAAACACAGTTTTTAGTCTAGAAATTTTGAATGAAGTAAGGCCATGCCATAACAGCCAATTAAAAAAAAATACTGGGGAAGATTGTTTACTTGCATCTTGCTAGTTTATTTTTATTTAGGCTGAATTTCTAATGATCTTGTAAACACTTCTAGGATTCATACACAAATAAAAAACCTTTTATATGTTTTACATGTTATCTGTTTTATATACTTTCTAGGTAGTTTCTACCTAGAAACTACACCACTCTAGTATCCATTATACGGGCATACCTTGCTTAAGAGCACATTGCTCAAACTAGTATAAATTGTGGAAGTATCAAAGCATTAACTAAAGGTCAAGCGAGTACCTGATTTATCACACCTGGGTACAAACCGCTTTAATTAGAACTGGGGAAAACCAAACTGTGACTTTGGGGAAGGGCCCCTCTCCATTCTGTGTGTTCCTGGCAGAACTACTGGTCACCAGACCTTATCCACTCTGGCCACAGAAGTACAGGACCCAACCTGCCAATCAGAACATCCTATCCCCCCACCCAGTCACTGGGTACTGGGTCAAGGGCAGTCACATGATCCAGGAAGACACAATAGGAGTCTATCCCTGGCATTTTATATCTGTATCTTAAGAAAGAAGCTGAGTTAGGATGATCGAAGCCTAAAGTTTGCTGAGTCCAGATCAACTCTCTCTTAGAAGCCAGCAAGCAGACCAATACAGCTCAGGAAAGAGCCGGTGGGGAGAAACCCCAAATCTAATAGTGCTTGAACCCACCCCCATTCTTTCTAGGAAAATAAGTCAATACGTACGTGTGTGTGTGTGTGTGTGTGTGTGTGTGTGTGTGTGTGTGTGTGTTAGCTTAAGCTAGTTTGGACTTATTCACACCACACACTTCCTGGTATACAAACAGGAAAATGAAAGAAGGATTTCAAAGTGAAATTCACTGAAGCTCAGGAAGGTAGCTTGATGCTATTATGAAATTGTGGTTATGTCTTTAGTAAACAAACAGAATCATTTACCATATATTCTATCATCCCTTGTCTGTGAAGCAGGAATCATATTTCTAGTGCTTCCTTTTCTCCCTGCACTAGGTCAGGCAAACTCAGGTTTCTGAGTGAATAAAAGAGAAATATAATACAGTGTTTCCTTTTAGACAGACCTTCTGCTTGTATCACTCTCTCCTCCCCTGTCCTGGTAAACTGAATGGATGGTGTGAAATTTCTGTTGGACTACTCTCTAAGTCAAAATGTTAGGGTGGAAAAATAGCACTTGTGTATTGAATCAGTGGTTTGCACATATTATTTTATTTAATAAAGGAACTACCCCAGTGAAACATTTTCCTGTTTCATGGAAGAAAACACTGAAACTTTGTCAGGTACCTCTTGGAGATCCTGAAACAAGTGTGGGCAGCACCTGGACACACACCCAGGCCTGTCTGACTCCCAGCCCATGATTTTCCCCACGGCATTACATTGTTTCCCAGGGAAGAGGGCAGTAGTGTCAGTCATCTTGGGGGTATGTTTATATCACACCAAATGTCTATATGCTAAAATATTTTGGAAGTGTGATCAGCATTCTCTAAGCCTCAGGGTAAAAATAGTTAGCACGTTAGATAAGACTGAGCCTGGATTGAATGAGAGTCCGAAATGGAAATAAAGAAAAGTCATCCCCTACCCCCTAAAAAAAAATACAACGTTGAATACTGGAAGAGAAGGAAGACGGATGAAGAAAGAGGAAGGAGAGGATGAGGAAGAGGAAATTTCTACCATTTAAAAAACAAAACTCAAAACAAGAATCATTCGTCAAAGACCAGCCATCTCAAGTTAGCCATACTTGAAATTGGTACATAAAAAAGAAAAAAAAAGATAATCAGCTTGATTTACCTGAGAAAGGAAAGGATAGATATTATGTTTTTAAAAAAATATTGAGCTTTTAGTAGCAATTAAGAATAGAAAAATTGGACTTCCCTGGTGGTGCAGTGGTTAAGAATCTGCCTGCCAATGCAGAGGACACGGGTTCAAGCCCTGGTGTGGGAAGATCCCACATGCCACGGAGCAACTAAGCCCGTGAGCCACAATTACTGAGCCCACGTTCCACAACTAGTGAAGTCCGCACACCTAGAGCCCATGCTCCACAACAAGAAAAGCCACCACAATGAGAAGCCCACGCACTGCAAGGAACGGTAGCCCCCGCTTGCCACAACTAGAGAAAGCCTGCGTGCAGCAACAAAGACCCAACACAACCAAAAATAAATAAATAAAATAAACAAATTTTAAAAAATAAAGAATAGAAAAAATTAAAGTCCGATTATTGCCAGAAATACAACCAACCTCCCAGACCCAAGATTTGAGAAGCAAGGATGGAAAAATTGGGCAGTCAGTCAGGTTTACTTTTGAAACGGCCTCACTAAGTGCTTCATCCTACACAAACTCTCAACACCCCAGCAGCCCAACCTCCCTATACAGGCTTATTGTACTAGATTTCCTGCCTCCCCCTCATCAAAGCTTGTCCATCCTGTGTCTCATTAACTAAAGGCATATTCTCTGTTTTTTATAACTTAACCTTTTAATCTTAAAACACTGACACAGAAAGTTTTCTAAAATACATTGCTGCTCTATGTGTATAAAATGAAAATGCAGAGAAGGACCAGAAAAATACACAATGTAATGAGGGGGGAGGGGAATGGTGAGGCGAGATGGTGAGATAAGGGCAGATTTTCCCTTTTATTCCACTTTCCATTTATTTTATATTTTTAATCTTTTACATTAAGCATGTGTTCGTGTGTAATTTTTACAAAATGGGTGAGAAAAAATGACAAAAAATATAGTTTAACTCATTCTCTTCTTTCCAGAAAAATTTTTAATAGCAGATTAAAAAGAATCTTTTAGAAAAGCTTCTTAAATACATAAAAGGGATTTAAAGGAGGGGGCAGTTTCAGATATTCCTGGGGTCGGATGACAATTAGAGGGAGGTGTTTTCTGTAGGTGGGATTTTTTAACGCAACTTCACTCTTAGTGCATTTGTGAGCAGAACCTACACAATCACAGCCACCATCCCCACATAGCCACCGTGCAAAAGAAACTTCTATGTTCTTATGTGTGTCTATACTGAGTTATACGGTTTAAAGGATATAAGCCGAATACAGGGTAGCCTCTGGAGGGGAGTGGTCAAGTAAAAGTCAGAAGACATTCTGCATTTTCTAAAATATTTTAATTTCTATAAGAAAAATGTATTCATGTTTGCTTAGTAATTAAAAATAAATATAAAACAAAATAAATTTTGAAAAACATTATTTTTTTGACAAGTACAAATGAAAGGGGGAAAAGATGTATCCCGTCTAGTTGGGCCATAGTTTGAGACCCACCACTCCCTCCAGGGTACTCTTTCCTCCGTTACTTGCCTAGAGGGTCACTGGGTAAAATGACTTGGATGAAAGGAAACACATCCTTTTCCCATGACCACAGAGCCAGAGTCGTCTGTATTCACATTTTCTCTCTAGATTTGCTGACTACCCTGATTTCTGTACTAATAAACATCTTTTGGTTGCAAGCGACAGAGACCCAGATTGAATCACCTTACTCAAAAAGGGGAAATTATTTTATCACGTAACCAGAAGAACAAAACAAAACAGGCCTGGCAGCAATTTGGTTTTCTGCCTCTCAACTCTTCCTTCATTATCAAGTCTTTTCCCATATGGAGCCCAAGCTGGCAACCAGTCACTGCAGGCTTATACATCTACCTTATATTTCCACCAAACAACACAAAAAATCTGTCTCTATTTAGCTCCAGAGAAAGTCCTGTGTTTAGTGTCATTGGTCTGGCGCGGGTCACGCACCTATCTCTGAACCAATTGCTCAGGGAAAGGGAATGGGATGTTCTGACTGGACAGGCCCAAGTCATGTGCCGACCAAGGGCGTGGGAGCCTGGGATCAGCCCCACCTATAACACAGGGATTGGGTTGGTGGAATAGGTAGTAATAAGGTACTCTTGTTAAAAGAAAGGGAGGAGACCTTGGCGAGGCGGCAGAGACACTTAGCGGAGGTGAAAGCTTTGGCGGAAAGGAAAGTCCGGCGGCAAGATGCAAAGCTGGAGTCGTGTGTACTGTTCCTTGGCTAAGAGAGGCCATTTCAATCGAACATCTCATGGTCTGCAAGGAGTTTCTGCAGTGCCACTGAGAACTTATGCAGATCAACCAATTGATGCTGATGTTAACAGTGATAGGTTCTTGTCCTGGAGGATATGTTGCTGCTATCAAAGCTGCCCAGTTAGGCTTCATGGCAGTCTGCGTTGAGAAAAATGAAACACTCGGTGGAACATGCTTGAAAGTTGGTTGTATTCCTTCTAAGGCTTTATTGAACAACTCTCATTATTACCATATGGCCCATGGAAAAGATTTTACATCTAGAAGAATTGAAATGTCTGAAGTTCGCTTGAATTTAGAGAAGATGATGGAGCAGAAGAGTAATGCAGTCAAAGCTTTAACAGGTGGAATTGCCCACTTGTTCAAACAGAATAAGGTTGCTCATGTAAATGGATATGGAAAGATAACTGGGAAAAATCAGGTCACAGCTACAAAAGCCGATGGCAGCAGTCAAGTTATTGATACAAAGAACATTCTTATAGCCACAGCTCTACCAGAGATCTCCATCTCTCTCTTTAAATTGAAGGTGCTAGTAAGAAGTCAGATGGAAAAATTGATATTTCTATTGAAGCTGCTTCTGGTGGTAAAGCTGAAGTTATCACTTGTGATGTACTCCTGGTTTGCATTGGCCGACGACGCTTTACTAAGAATTTGGGACTAGAGGAGCTTGGAATTGAGCTGGATCCTAGAGGTAGAATTCCAGTAAATACCAGATTCCAAACTAAAATTCCAAATATCTATGCAATTGGCGATGTGGTTGCTGGTCCAATGCTGGCTCACAAAGCAGTGGATGAAGGCATTATCTGTGTTGAAGGGATGGCTGGTGGCGCTGTGCACATTGACTACAATTGTGTACGATTGGTGATTTACACACACCCTGAAGTTGCTTGGGTTGGCAAATCAGAAGAGCAGTTGAAAGAAGAGGGTTATTGCGTACAAATTTGGGAAATTCCCATTTGCTGCTAAGAGCAGAGCTAAGACAAACGCTGACACAGATGGCATGGTGAAGATACTTGGGCAGAAATCAACAAACAGAGTATTGGGAGCACATATTCTAGGACCAGGTGCTGGTGAAATGATAAAGGAAGCTGCTCTTGCACTGGAATATGGAGCATCCTGTGAAGATATAGCTAGAGTCTGTCATGCACATCCGACCTTACCAGAAGCTTTTAGAGAAGCAAACCTGGCTGCATCATTTGGCAAATCGATCAACTTTTTTTTTTTCGATCAACTTTTAAATTAGAAGATTATATTTTTCTGAAATTTCCTGGGAGCTTTTATAGAGGTAACATTTCTGAACAGGAAATGCTCTCAGCTCCAAGAATTTCTAGGACTGAATTACAAAACTTTTGGAAGGTATTTAATAGGTTTGGACAGAATGGAATAACCTCATACCTATATTTTAAATAAATTTAATATTTTATTTTACTGTGCTAATACTGCAGAAAAAAAGCTACTTATGGTAGCATCCTGGAAAATTTCCTTCAACCCATATTTTCATGCTGTTTATGAAAGGCTCAACTTCACTGAATTTATGCTAAGTAGCTTTTATCTCTGATACAGGATTTACTTACATGGGTGGAGCTGGAGTATGGTATGTGAACAGCTGTGTTTGAAACAAGTTGATCAAGTTATTTTAAACTTGGTTTTCACATTGGAAACAGTCATTAGAATAAATTAAACATGTATAAACTGAACTGATATAAATAAAAAATGATGACCTGTCAGTTATTTTAATCCCCAAAGTCTTGGTGGTTAGAGGTAGAATTAGTGTTTGGATTTTTAAGGTTCTACTGAGGTCTACAGTCTGAAGTATAGTTATATAGTTGACCAAAGTAAGGCAGTATATATACGAAATTCATATATTAAATGGAGAAGCGATGTATTACAGTGGGAAATGAAGCTATGGAAATAAACATGTCTTAAATATTCAAAAAATAAAAATAAAGGAAAAAAAGAAAGGGAAAACATTGCCAGAAGTCACCAACAAGAGATGTCTACCAGTTTCCCTGACAAGTAGCCACACCGAATAATCCAGTTTCATTATCATTACTGTTCTTTTTATATCTCTAATGTCTGTCTAACAGGCTCTGACTTTCAGGTCTCAAACAACTGGTCTTTTCTCTCCAACCCTGGAGTCTCAGGGAGCCCTCAGAGCATTACTGTCAATGCTGGGAGGAGTTATCTATCAACCCCCTATGACTTGGGCTGAGAAAGAATAATTTTCCAGGCAGGGAGCACTCATTCAACATACCTTTTATCCCTCCTATGTATCACACACGTGCTGGACCCAGATCCTACCTACGATAATTAGCCTGGTAAGGGTACCATATGAGAAAATCAATATTGAGACAGGCTGATAAGGGAAGACTATAAAAGAGAAGACTCCAAGTCAGCTCAGGGCAGTCAGGACATGCTTCTAAGGGAAGATGACAGTCTAGCTAAGTCCCTAAGAACACGTAAGGATTATGTCCTCGTGGAGGACGAGGGAGTGGATGGATGTTTTAGGTGGAGAAAACAGTATATACCTGAGCACAAAGGCAAGGTGAACCATGGCACATTTTTGGAATTACAAGTAGGCCAGGTGAACTACAGCTCGGGGTGTGTGTAGGAAAGTGGCCTGAGACAAGGCTGTAAGGAACATAAATGAACTTGTCGGCCATGCCAAGTCTGGATGTTTGAAATTTATTTTGCAAGCAAGCATTAGCCATTGAAAGCTTTTAGGCAGAAGAAAAATATGACCAACTATGGTTTTGTTTGTTTGTTTAATCACTCCCTGGAGGGCAGATTGCAGAGGAATGAGACGGGAATTAGGGAGTCAAATACAGGATGGTCCTGGCAGGTGTTGACAAGGAGGAATTAAGCAAAATACTGTGGGGTGGAGGGGACCTTCAAGATGGCAGAGGAGTAAGACATGGAGATCACCTTCCTCCCCACAAATACATCAAAAATACATCCACATGTGGAACAGCTCCTACAGAACACCTACTGAACACTAGCAGAAGACCTCAGATTTCCCCAAAGGCAAGAAAATCCCTACATACCTGGCCATGTGGCTGACAGGGTCTTGGTGCTGTAGCCTGGTGTCAAGCCTGAGCCCCTGAGCTGGAAGAGCCGAGTTAAGGACATTGGACCACCAGAGACCATCCAGCTCCACGTAATATCAATCAGCTAGAGCTCTCCTAGAGATCTCTGTCTCAACGCTAAGATGCAGCTCCACCCAAAGGCCAGCAAGCTCCAAGGGCTGGACGCCCCATGCCAAACAACTAGGAAGACAGGAACAAAACCCCACCTATTAGCAGGGAGGCTGCCTAAAATCATCCTAATTTCACAGACAACATAAAGCACACCACTGGACACAGCTCTACCCACCAGAAAGGCGAGATCCAGCCCCAACCACCAAAACACAGTCACCAGTCCCCTCCACCAGGGAGCCTACACAACCCACTGAACCAAACTTACCTACTGGGGGCAGACACAAAAAAACAATGGGAAATACAAACCTGCAGCCTGCGAAAAGGAGATCCCAAACACAGTAAGTTAAGCAAAATGAGAAGACAGAGAAATATGCAGCAGATGAAGGACCAAGGTAAAAAGCCACCAGACCAAACAAATAAGAGGAAATAGGCAGTCAACCTGAAAAAGGATTCAGAGTAATGATATTAAAGATGATCCAAAATCTTGGAAATTGAATGGAGAAAATACAAGAAATGTTTAACAAGGACCTAGAAGAACTAAAGAGCAAACAAACAGTGACGAACAACACAATAAATGAAATTTAAAATTCTCTAGAAGGAATCAATAGCAGAATAACTGAGGCAGAAGAATGGATAAGTGACCTGGAAGATAAAATAGTGGAAATAACTACCACAGAGCAGAATAAAGAAAAAAGAATGAAAAGAATTGAAGACAGTCTCAGAGACCTCTGGGACAATATTAAATGCACCAACATTTGAATTATAGGGATCCCAGAAGAAGAAGAGAAAAAGAAAGGGACTGAGAAAATATTTGAAGAGATTAAAGTTGAGAACTTCCCTAACATGAGAAAGGAAATAGTCAATCAAGTCTGGGAAACACAGAGAGTCCCATACAGGATAAATCCAAGGAGAAACACACCAAGACACATATTAATCAAACTATCAAAAATTAAACACCAAGAAAAAATATTAAAAGCAGCAAGGAAGGGCTTCCCTGGTGGCGCAGTGGTTGAGAATCTGCCTGCCAATGCAGGGGACATAGGTTCAAGCCCTGGTCCAGGAAGATCCCACATGCCACGGAGCAACAAAGCCCATGTGCCACAACTACTGAGCCTGCGCTCTAGGGCCCACAAGCCACAACTACTGAGCCCATGTGCCACAACTACTGAAGCCCTCATGCCTAGAGCCCATGCTCCACAACAAGAGAAGCCATGGCAATGAGAGGCCCGCGCACCGCAAAAAATAGTAGCCCCCGCTCGCCGCAACTAGAGAAAAGCCCGCATACAGCAACGAAGACCCAACACAGCCAAAAATAAATACATTTATTATTTTTTTTTAATAAATAAATAAATAATAAAATAAAAGCAGCAAGGGAAAAGCAACAAATAACATACAAGGGAATCCCCATAAGGTTAACAGCTGATCTATCAGCAGAAACTCTGCAAGCCAGAAGGGAGTGGCAGGACATATTTAAAGTGATGAAAGGGAAACAACTACAACTAAGATTACTCTACCAAGCACGGTTCTCATTCAGTTTCAATGGAGAAATTAAAATCTTTACAGACAAGCAAAAGCTAAGAGAATTCAGCACCACAAAACCAGCTATACAACAAATGCTAAAGGAACTTCTCTAGGCAAGAAACACAAGAGAAGGAAAAGACCTACAAAAACAAACCCAAAACAATTAAGAAATGGTAACAGGAACATAATTGTTGATAATTACCTTAAATGTAAATGGATTAAATGCTCCAACCAAAAGACATAGACTGACTGAATGGATACAAAAACAAGACGCATATATATGCTGTCTACAAGAAACCCATAGAAGACCTAGGGACACATACAGACTGAAAGTGAAGGGATGGAAAAAGATATTCCATGCAAATGGAAATCAAAAGAAAGCTGGAGTAGCAATTCTCATATCAGATAAAATAGACTTTAAAATAAAGACTATTAGAAGAGACAAAGAAGGACACTACATAATGATCAAGGGATCAATCCAAGAAGATATAACAATTGTAAATATTTATGCACCCAAACAGGAGCACCTCAATAATTAAGGCAAATGCTAACAGCCATAAAAGGGGAAATCAACAGTAACACAAACATAATAGGGGACGTTAACACCCCATTTTCACCAATGGACAGGTGACCCAAAATGAAAATAAATAAGGAAACACAGGCTTCAATGACACATTAAACAAGATGGACTTAATTGATATTTATAGGACATTCCATCCAAAAATGACAGAATACACTTCCTTCTCAAGTGCTCATGGAACATTCTTCAGAATAGATCATATCTTGGGTCACAAATCAAGCCTTGATAAATTTAAGAAAATTGAAATCTTATCAAGTACCTTTTCCAACCACAACGCTATGAGACTAGATATCAATTACAGGAAAAAAACTGTAAAAAAACACAAACACATGGAAGCTAAACAATACATTACTAAATAACCAAGAGATGACTGAAGAAATCAAAGAGAAAATCAAAAAATACCTACAAATGAATGACAATGAAAACATGATGACCCAAAACCTATGGGATGCAACAAAAGCAGTTCTAAGAGGGAAGTTTATAGCAATACAATCCGACCTCAAGAAACAAGAAACACCTCAAATAAACAACATCAACTTATACCTAAAGCAATTAGAGAAAGAATAACAACAACAACAAAAAATTAGCAGAAGTAAATAAATCATAAAGATCAGATCAGAAATATATGAAAAAGAAATGAATGAAACAATAGCAAAGATCAATAAAACTAAAAGCTGGTTCTTTGAGAAGATAAACAAAATTGATAAACCATTAGCCAGACTCATCAGAAAAAAAGGGAGAAGACTCAAATCAACAGAATTAGAAATGAAAAAGGAGAAGTAACAACTGACACTGCAGAAATACAAAGGATCATGAGAGATTACTACAAGCAACTATATGCCAATAAAATGGACAACCTGGAAGAAATGGACAAATTCTTAGAAAAGCACAAACTTCCGAGACTGAATCAGGAAGAAATAGAAAATATAAACAGACCAATCAAAAACACTGGAATTGACACTGTGATTAAAAATCTTCCAACAAACAAAAACCCAGGACCAGATGGCTGCACAAGCGAATTGTATCAAACATTTAGCGAAGAGCTAACACCTATCCTTCTCAAACTCTTCCAAAATATAGCAGAGGGAGGAACACTCCCAAACTCATTCTACGAGGTCACCATCACCCTGATACCAAAACCAGACAAAGATGTCACATAATAAGAAAACTACAGACCAATATCACTGATGAACAAAGATGCAAAAATCCTCAACAAAATACTAGCACACAGAATCCAACAGCACATTAAGAGGATCGTACACCATGAGCAAATGGGGTTTATCCCAGGAATCCAAGGATTCTTCAATATATGCCAATCAATCAATGTGATAAACCATATTAACCAACTGAAGGAGAAAAACCATATGATCATCTCAATAGATGCAGAAAAAGCTTTCAACAAAATTCAACACCCATTTATGATAAAAAAAAAAAAAAACTCTCCAGAAAGTAGGCATAGAGAGAAGTTACCTCAAAATAATAAGGCCATATATGACAAACCCACAGCCAACATCATTCTCAATGGTGAGAAACTGAAACCATTTCCTCTAAAATCAGGAAGAAGACAGGGATGCCCACTCTCACCACTATTATTCCACTTAGTTTTGGAAGTCTTAGCCACAGCAATCAGAGAAGAAAAAGAAATAAAAGGAATCCAAATCGGAAAAGAAGAAGTAAAGCTGTCATTGTTTTGCAGATGACATGATACTATATATAGGGAATTCTAAAGATGCTACCAGAAAACTACTAGAGCTAATCAATGAATTTGTTAAAGTTTCAGGATACAGAATTAATGCCCAGAAATCTCTTGCATTCCTATACACTAATGAAGAAAAAATCTGAAAGAGAGATTAAGGAAACACTCCCATTTACCATCGCAACAAAAAAAATAAAATACCTAGGAATAAACCTACCTAAGGAGACAAAAGACCTGTATGCAGAAAACTATAAGACACTGATGAAAGAAACTAAAGATGATACAAACAGATGGAGAGATATACCATGTGCTTGGACTGGAGAATCAACATTGTGAAAATGACTATACTACCCAAAGAAATCTACAGATTCAGTGCAATCCTTATCAAACTACCACTGGCATTTTTCACAGAACTAGAACAAAAAAACTGCACAATTGGTATGGAAACACAAAAAAACCCAAATCCCCAAAGCAATCTTGAGAATGAAAAATGGAGCTGGAGGAATCAGGCTCCCTAACTTCAGACCATACTACAAATCTACAGTAATCAAGACAGTATGGTTCGGGCACAAAAATAGAAATACAGATCAATGGAACAGGATAGAAAGCCCAGAGATAAACCCACGCACATATGGTCACCTTATCTTTGATAAAGGAGGCAAGAATATACTGTGGAGAAAAGAGAGCCACTTCAACAAGTGGCGCTGGGAAAACTGGACAGCCACATGTGAAAGAATGAAATTAGAACACTCCCTAATACCACACACAAAAATAAACTCAAAATGGATTAAAGACCTAAATGTAAGACCAGACACTATAAAACTCTTAGAGGAAAACATAGGCAGAACACTCCATGACATAAATCACAGCAAGACCCTTTCTGACCCACCTCCTAGAGAAATGGAAATAAAAACAAAAGTAAACAAATGCGACCTAAGAAACTTTAAAACTTTTGCACAGCAAAGGAGATCATAAACAAATGAAAAGACAACCCTCAGAATGGGAGAAAATATTTGCAAATGATGCAACTGACCAAGGATTAATCTCCAAAATATACAAGGAACTCATGCAGCTCAATATCAGAAAAACAAACCACACAACCCAAAAATGGGCAGAAGACCTAAATAGACATTTCTCCAAAGAAGATATACAGATTGCCAACAAACACATGAAAGGATGCTCAACATCATTAATCATTAGAGAAAGGCAAATCAAAAGTACAATGAGGTATCACCTCACACCAGTCAGAATGGCCATCATCAAAAAATCTACAAACAATAAATGCTGGAGAGGGTGTGGAGAAAAGGGAACCCTCTTGCACTGTTGGTGGGAATGTAAATTGATACAGTCACTATGGAGCACAGTGTGAAGGTTCCTTAAAAAACTAAAAATAGAACTACCATATGACCCAGCAATTCCACTACTCAGCATATACCCTGAGAAAACCATAATTCAAAAAGAGTCACGTACCACAATGTTCATTGCAGCACTATTTACAATAGCCAGGACATGGAAGCAACCTAAGTGTCCATCATCGGATGAATGGATAAAGAAGATGTGGCACATATATACAATGGAGTATTACTCAGCAATAAAAAGAAAGGAAAATGAGTTATTTGTAGTGAAGTGGATGGACCTAGAGTCTGTCATACAGAGTGAAGTAAGTCAGAAAGAGAAAAACAAATACCGTATGCTAACACACATATATATAGAATCTTAAAAAAAAAAAAGTGGTTCTGATGAACCTAGGGGAAGGAGAAGAATAAAGATGCAGAAGTAGAGAATGGACTTGAGGACACAGGGACAGGGAAGGGGAAGCTGGGACGAAGTGAGAGAGTAGCATTGACATATATGCACTACCAAATGTAAAATAGATAGGTAGTAGGAAGGAGCCACATAGCACAGGGAGATCAGCTCGGTGCTTTGTGACCACCTAGAGGAGTGGGATAGGGAGCGTGGGGGGGAGACGCAAGAGGGAGGGGATATGGTGATATATGTATACATATAGCTGATTCACTTTGTTATACAGCAGAAACTAAGACAACATTGTAAAGCAATTATACTCCAATAAAGACGTTAAACAAACAAAAAAAAACACTGTGAGGGCTTCCCTGGTGGCGCAGTGGTTGAGAATCCGCCTGCCAATGCAGGGGACATGGGTTCAATCCCTGGTCTGGGAAGATCCCACATGCTGCGGAGCAACTAGGCCCGTGAGCCACAACTACTGAGCCTGCGCATCTGGAGCCTGTGCTCTGCAACAAGAGAGGCTGTGATAGTGAGAGGCCTGCGCACCGTGATGAAGAGTGGCCCTGGCTTGCCGCAACTAGAGAAAGCCCTCGCACAGAAACGAAGACCCAACACAGCCAAAAAATATATAAATAAATAAATAAAAATTTAAAAAAACAAAACACTGTGGGGTGGAAAAGAGGGATTGGATTAACTACATACAGGAGATAGAGTTGATAAGACAGAAAAACTAAGGAGCATGAAGTAAAAGAAGAGAGAGGAGAAGAGAGTCTGGTAGGGTTCCCTGGTTTCTGGTTTGGGTGACTGGTTGCTTCATGCTGTCATTCCAACAGAAACTGAGGTTTCAGAGGAAGTGTATAAATACAGTTAGGGACATCCAGTTGGAGATGTGTAATGGATACAGGGGTCCCAGTTTCAGGAGAGCCAACAGGGCTGAAGCAGATATCATCAGGGACCAGGTGTAGCTGAAGCCATGTGTGTGTATCGGTCATTCAAGGCGAGGGTATAATATGAAAAGAGAAGTTGCAAGGACAGAATCCTGAGCACCACCAACATCTAAAATTCCAATAGGTAAAGAGGAGTCAAGAAGGAGACAAAGATGAAAGGACCAGACATGGAAGGGAGCAGTGAGGATGTCTGCCTCACCAGGAAGGGGAGATTCTCTCCTTCAGAGTCATTTGCAATCCTCTTTTTTTCTTTTTTTTTTTTTTAATATTTATTTACTTATTTGCCTGCACCGGGTCTTAGTTGGGGCACGTGGGATCTTCATCGCAGCACACAGGATTTTTAGTTGTGGCATGTGGGATCTAGTTCCCTGACCAGGGATGGAACCCGGGCCTCCTGCATTGGGAGCGCAGAGTCTTAACTGCTGGACCACCAGGAAAGCCCCTTTAATTCTCTTTGGAAAAACTCTCTCTTTCCCCTCCCCACTCCAGCTCTTCTCTGCTAAAGCTGCAGATGGGAAGCTGGGGTAAGAGAAGGCTTTGCAAAAATATGCAAAAAGGCTGCAGCCTCAACATCATAGCCAGCTGAACATAATTTCCTTCATTTCTGCTCTCCTATAGGTTGTTAACAGGTGATTTTTCCTCACTTCTGGATCCTTGGCTGTCTTCCAGACAACTGAGATCACAAATACATAAAAGATTCCAGTGACGCTTTCAAGGCAAACCTTATCTTTACAAATAATCAACTGTATTTGAGAAAACTGCTCAATTTCCCTTCAGAGGCAGGAAGTGCTTCTTTATGGGGTCCAAAGGGACTGTCTCCACTACTAACCTGGATCTGATACTGTAAAGAAGGAATGGATATTTATGTTTGGACCTCTTGATAGATCATAAGTAGAAAAATTTATGTATCATCTACTTAGCGCCGAGGAAGCCCTCAGACTTCAGTGCAGTCCCGGCTCTTCAGGTAGTAGCTATTTGGCCACGAGCCCCTCTCTGAGCCTTAGTTTTCTTAGTTGTCAGATGGAGACAGGGATCCTTGCCTCATAACATTGTGTGAGGATGAAATAGGATCATCAATGTGTATAGAGCCCCTGGTTTCACATGAAAAGAATAGAATGATTATGTAATCGACCTTTCTTTCATTTTATTTTATTGTAGTAAAATATAACGTATACAACATAAGATTTGCTACTTTTAAGTGTATAATTCAGTGACATTAATTACATGTACAGTGTTGTGCAACCATCACCACTATCTATTAACCTTGTCACTCCAGATAGAAACTCTGGTACCCATTAAGCAATTAACGCCCTTTATCTCCCACCCCCTGCCCCTGGTAACCTCTAATCTACTTTCTGAGCCTATGAATTTGCCTATTCTCGATATTTCATGTAAATGGAGTCACATATTTTTCCATTTATGTATGGTTTATTTCACTTACTATAACTTTTACGAGGTTTATCCATGTTGTAACATGTATCAGAACTTCATTTCTTTTTCTTTTTGAATTTTTGAATTTTATTTTATTTTTTTATACAGCAGGTTCTTATTAGTTATCCATTTTATACATATTAGTGTATATATGTCAATCCCAATCTCCCAATTCATCACGCCACCACCTTCCTCCCCCACGCCACTTTCCACCCTTGGTGTCCATACATTTGTTCTCTACATCTGTGTCTCAATTTCTACCCTGAAAACCGGTTCATCTGTACCATTTTTCTAGGTTCTACATATACGCATTAATACATGATATTTGTTTTTCTCTTTCTGACTTACTTCACTCTGTATGACAGTCTCTAGATCCATCCACGTCTCAACAAATGACCCAATTTTGTTCCTTTTCATGGCTGAGTAATATTCCGTTGTACCACAACTTCTTTCTTTATCCATTTACCTGTCGATGGACATTTAGGTTGCTTCCATGTCCTGGCTATTGTAAATAGTGCTGCAATGAACATTGGGGTGCATGTGTCTTTTTGAATTATGGTTTTCTCTGGGTATATGCCCAGTAGTGGGATTGCTGGGTCATATGGTAATTCTATTTTTAGTTTTTTAAGGAACCTCCATACTGTTCTCCATAGTGGCTCTATCAATTTACATTCCCACCAACAGTGCAAGAGGGTTCCCTTTTCTCCACACCCTCCCCAGCATTTGTCATTTGTAGATTTTCTGATGATGCCCATTCTAACTGGTGTGAGATGATACGTCATTGTAGTTTTGATCTGCATTTCTCTAATAATTAAGAACTTCATTTCTTTTTACAAATATTCCATTGTATGCCTTTACGGCATTTTGTTACCCACTCATCTGTTGATGTACACTTGGGTTGTTTCCATCCCTTTGGCTGCTGTGAATGATGCTGCAGTGAAGATTGGTGCACGTGTATCTGTCTGAGTCCCTGCTTTCAATTCTTTGGGGAAAATACCTAGGAGTGGAATTGTTGGGTCATACAGCAATTCTATGTTAAACTCTTTTGAGAATCTACCAAACTGCTTTCCACAGCACTGCACCTGTACATGTCTACCAGCAATGCACAAGGGTTCCAATATCTCCATATCCTCACCAACACTTGCTATTTCCCATGTTTTTTTTATTATAGCCATCCTAATAGGTGTGAAATGGTATCTTGTGATTTAATCAACATTTACTTATCTCTATCAATGCAAGAAAATAATTCAGATAGTCAAATCTAAACAATAGTCCAAAGATCATCTCTATGTAGTTTTGTAAGATTGGAGTATTATTTGGAAGAGTCTGTGCCATACAAACCAAGGGTGATTATCTGGTTTAAAAATGCATGGAGGGACTTTCCTGGCCATCCAGTGGTTAAAACTCCGCAGTCCTACTGCAGGGGCCGCGGGTTCAATCCCTGGTTGGGGGGAACTAAGACCCAGCCCCGTGTACATTTCTGCCTAAAATGAGACTGGAAGCTGGTCTCTGGCTGGGTGACTCCTTGGCCTTGACTCAAAATGCTAATTAGTCTATGGTGTCCCCAGACTGATTCACAATGGCATGTCAAGAGAGGCTGGGTGCTTGCTCTAAGGTTGTCTTTCTGGTTTATGACTTCCTCAGTACATACAGATCATTCATTGTTTTGTTCCAGGAGACTTTATGACTTTGATCATTGAAAATTAATAAGAGTTAACAGCAATATTAACAATGGGCACTAATGGACAGAGGACATGATGCTGAACTTGAATCTCTAAGGGACATAAAAATTACAAAGGTCAGACTACCCACCACTGGACTTATAAACATTTGTTGGAAGATGGTCAATAGCTATATGTGGTTCTCTTGAATTTATATGCACCTAGAAAAGAAGGTTCTTATCTATTTTAGCTTGCTTAATACTCAAAAGAATATAGTCGGTATTATTAATGTTCTTATTTTACGTATGAGAAAATAGGCTCAGAAAATTAAGTAACTTGCCCGAATGATTGAACAGAGATCAAGTCTCCCTAACTTCTGCTGCCTTCATGGACTATAGTGTGATCTGAATGAAGAAGGTGCTGTCAGAAGCCCAGGCTTCCTGGGGCTACAGTAATAAAGTACCACCATTGAGAGCCTTAAACAATAGAAATTCATTGTCTCAGTTCTGGTGGCTTGAAGTCTGAGATCAAAGCCTGAGATCACGGTGTCTGCTGGGTTGGTTCCCTCTGAAGGCTGTGAGGGAGAATCTGTTCTGTGTCCTCTCTCTTGGCTTCTGAGTGCCTCAGGCGTTCCTTGGCTTGCAGATGGCTTTCTTCCTGTGTGTGTCTTCACATTGTCTTCCCTCTACGTGTGTCTTGTCTCTTTGTCCAAAGATCTGTATTTTATGAGGACACCAATTGTATGGGATTAGGGACCACCCTAATTACCTGGTTTTAACTTGATTACCTCCGTAAAGATCCTATCTCCAAATAAAGTTGCATTCTAAGGTACTGGGGATTAGCATTTCAATATATCTTATTTTGGGGGGTTGGGGGAGTATACAGCTCAGGTCGTAACAGTGACTTAATATTGAGTTGTTTGAACCTCCAAATGGGCTTGCACGTGATTTTATAATGTCTGAAGGACCTTGGAATGTATTTTAAATTCAGGGGAAAAAACGTGTAAATTTCTAACCAGACGTCTGCTCGGTATTCCCTAAACTACTGAAGAATCTTACCACATACTCTAGGACATCTGTTATTGCAATCTTTTCAAATGTTAAACTCTTAGGAAGTTTGGTTCATAGTGCCCGTGGGCTTGATTAACTTTTAGCATCATTTCAAAAGGAAGGTCTTCTTTATTTTTAAATTGCTTCAACGTTTATTTTTAAAACAAAGTTTCCATTTCCTACAGAATTCACAAAGTTTAGCGTATCTGGAAAAGAAGGTCTTAGTTTTCAGAAATATATTTTGAAACATAAACCTTCATTTACAAAAATAAAAAAAGATTTGATGTTTCAATTTATCCTTTGTAAGAAATTGGACTACCTTGTGCCACAATTTTTATAGGGCTTTTTGTTGTTGTTTTTTAAGACATTGCTAGATCTTTGATTTTCACCCAGAAGGTTTCTAGACAGAGCTGAGCGTCAGGGACTTAGAGGATGAGGGATGACTCGTGAAGGCATAAGGAGAGAAGGGTTGAGGAATCGTGGATGTTGCACTGTGCTTCCCAGATCCCTACCCCATTCCTTTGGTGCTGAAGGATCTATTTCTTCAGCTGCTGGGAATGTTGGCAGCCAACAGCCCTCAGCTGTCAGTTCTCTTTAGGAATTGCCTGGCCTGAGTCACCCTTCCATGCCCAAGGTCACTATCTCTTCCCTGAGCAACCAGCATCCAAGGACTGGTCCCCAAGGAGGTAATCAAGGCCAGCTTTTTTTTTTAATTGAGATATAATTGATTTACAATATTATATTAGTTTCAGGTGAACAGCATAGTGACTCACAATTTTAAAGGTTATACTCCATTTAAAGTTATAAAACATGGCTATATTTCCTGTGCTGTACAATATATCCTAGTTTATTTACTTTATACATAGTACTTTGTATCTCTTAATCCTCTACCCCTATCTTGCCCCTCCCCGCTTCCTTCTCCCCACCGATAACTACTAGTTTGTTCTCTATATCTGTTTCTTTTTTGTTATATTCACTAGTTTGTTTTATTTATTAGATTCTACAAATAAGTGATAACATACAGTAGTTGTCTTTCTCTGTCTGACTTATTTCACTAAGCATGATACCCTCCAAATCCATCCATGTTTTTGCAAATGGCAAAATTTCATTCTATTGTGGGGCTGAGTAGTATTCCACTGTGTGTATATATATATGCCACATCTTCTTTAACTGTTCATCTCTTTATGGACCCTTAGGATGCTTCCATATCTTGAAGGCCAGCTTTTCGCCGCAACTCAGAAGGACCCCAAAGAGGCTTCCTAGTTTCAGGACTCTCTGTGGGATAAGGCCTTGTTGCACCTGTGCTGCAGCCCATCTTCGCCCTCTGTCCAGTTTTGCTGCCGTGCCTTACTCCTACCCCAGCTGTTGATCTGGTGAACATTCCCTTCAAAAGGTATTGTATGGTACTTTCAGTGTATGCTTCTGGGGACCCCAACCTGTCACAGGACCCCAAATACGGAAACTCTAAGAGAAAAAAACATCTATGGGGATACAAAAGGAGTAGGATTCTAGGCTGCAGCTACAGTGAGACAGCAGGAAAGACTGTGTGGGAAGCTGCTTCCAAAGTAATTGTTTTATCCTGCACCTTAAGGAATAGTCCTGCAACCCAAGTAGAAAGAAAACTGCGTTCCTCCAAAAAACCCCAAGGGGAACTCAATAGCAATAACCCCAAAAAAGAACGAAGGTGGTCTAGGAAAAACTTAGGAGTCAGGATCTAAAAGGAAAGGCCTATTGGCTAAAATGGGCAAACGATAGCAAATATATATAAACATATATATATATATAGTTTAACTGTTCCAAGTAAGGATAAGCCATCACAGGAACTTGAAACTGTATTGTAATTCAGCTCAACTAAGACCTTGACATTTTCTCAGTGTTGTAAGATGTTGTCTTGCACTCAAACAAGTTGCTTGCTTGTAGTGAACAAGACAAATTAAGAAGATAGCTAGATAAGCCCAGGCTATGAAGGAAGGCCAGCGTTCAGAGGCATGGTTTTGATGGTGAGATGATCCCTCTTTTTACCCTTAGGTAGTGACACAAAACCTTACCTGAGACAATGACCGGGGCCTGCTCTGTGTGTGTGTCTGGGTATGTTTCTGTGTGTCTCTGTGTGTGTCTGTCTCTGTGTATATATGTGTCTGTGTCTGTGTTTGTGTCACTGTGTGTGTCTGTGTGTCTCTGTATATGTCTCGGTGAGTGTGTGGGCACACCTATTCCTGAGTGTGTATGTACACACATGGGGTGGTGTGTGTTTTGTGTATCGGGTAGGTTGTGGGGGATCATCTACCACAAGGGAGGAGGAGTCTGCTCTTCCTGGACAGATTATATCCTCTTTTGTCATTGCTTCATGTCATTGCTCCATGTTGGGTCTCCCCAAAGGCAGAGCCAGAATTTGACTGCAGGTGGTTTAATTGACAGGTAATCCCTGGAAGCAGGACTGAGAGAGCGGAGAGAGGAAAGAGGAAATGTTAATGAAAGGGTGTATAATCCATCACTTCTGTGGGAAAAAGGCGTTCAGTTCCACTGGGACCTCCTGAGAAGTGTTCCCAATACCTCCCAGAATTGTCCATGCAAACGACAGGCATCTGGAGCATTTATTCACTCACGGACTCCTCTCCTTCATTGCCTGAGGGTTGCCCCTGCAAACACTGACTCTCCACAATTCCAGGCTCTGCTTGCAGGTTGGGTGAGGAGTCTCCTAGCTTGGGAGAGGGCTCTGAGGTTGAAAAAGGAGCAATACAGGGCATCTGCCTGAGGTGGGATGGTCTGAGCTCACAAGGAACACTCCACCTCTGCCGTGGCTGAGATCAGAGGGGTGGGGGGCTGTGATACAGGCCACCACAGACCCCTACTACAGTCAAATAAACAGCCACGAGCCCAAGGAAAAGCAGTCATATGTTTTTAAAAGGTAGACCTTGGCAAATCATTGCTGAGCATTTATGATGCAAACTAAAATAATATTATAAAGAAGTTTTATGTTGAGTTCCTTTGACTCAGGAATAAGCCATGATTGTTGCTGGGTTTTAAATGAAGAAGAAAGTGGGTGCTTTATATTTGGGGAGTTTTAAGAGATCAGTAAATAATAACACCTCTTTCTTCCCCTGTGGAATTCTGGAGCAACTGAAAAATAGACACAGGAGAAAGATAGAGATGAAAGTGTCAGCAGATTGGAGAACAGGGATTTAAGCCTGTGGCCAAAAGGGCAGAGCTGGTGAATCATCTGTGCCCACACCATCATCTGAAGTATGGCGCCAGCCACCTGAGCAGATGAACTTATCTGGGGGTCACTGCCTTGTACTGGTCTGGCAGAGAGGGAAGAGGATGAATCTCTAGTGGTTGTAGCCTTGCAGATTTTAAATAGGTTAATTTTACCCAATCAAGGAACTTGCACCATTGTCTGTAGGATCCTGGCTATCCACCAGTCAGATAACTCTCTTCTAATGCAGGCATGTCATTCTGATGGGATTTCCTCCATGTGGAGCAATGAGGCAAGGCGAAAGATGATTTCTCCCAAGAATTGTGAAAAGTAAAAGAGATCACAGAAACAAAGCGCACTCGGGGTTCCTCCTGTAGTTCTTACTGTCGATGGCATTCCATTTGATGTTCTGCTGTATTTGTACAATTTGCTTTGACAACCAAGGTGAAGTTGTCTTCTGTAAGTCTTGCTCTCCAACTAGAGGGTAAGCTTAAGAGGGGTCTGTGTCATCTCCTTTGTGGGATCCAGAAAAGAACTCTGGATTGGGAGTCTGGAAACCTGAGCTCTGGAAAATGCAATTCTACTGCATGTTCTCGTAGGTCCATTCCAGGTCCAGATATCAGTTTCAGAATGACTTACTGAATTGAACTGAATACACACTGATATGATAGTTGAGGTTGAGGGTGACCTAATAATGAAAATAAGACTTGATGTTTACTAACAGGGTGTGGTGTACCTATATGGAGGAGAGAAGCCCATGGAAGAAATACTGGCTTTGGCCTTGGACAGATCCAGTTTTACATCCTGGTTCTGTCACTCTCCACCTTGAGGAATTTACCTGACCTCTCTATGTCTTCATTTTTTTGTGGGTAAAATTATAATTCCTACCTTGGAGGTTTGTTGTAAAGATTTAATAACATAATGTAAGTAAAATGAATAAGTACTGCCTCAAAAGCGTTCAATAAATGACAGTGATTGCCTTTGTTATCTAAGAAGAGAATTTTAAAATGCCATTAAAAGACACTTGGTTTGAAAATAGGAGTTTTCCAAGGATTATCTTTGAGTAGTTAATTAACAATCCTTGAAATCTCCAGGCATTTTTAGGTAAGAGTGGGAGTGGGGTTATAAACTCATGAAGCTAAGCTCTTGGAGGCCTGCGTATTAGGAAAGAAGATGACTCAAACATTGTCCCCTCTGCTCTAATCATCGCTGAGTATGGTGGCTTTACCTGGGTTTAACTCCTTCAACCAGGCCTAGCACCTTCACTCAGTCCTAAAAGAAGAGATGGAAAGAAAAACACAACACCTGACACATAAATATATATTGAATAAGCAAATGAATGAAGAAAATAATGAACTGATAGCTGAATAAATTACATCAACAAGAAGGAGTATGAACATTTTTTTTTGCTTGTGGAAAGAGATGACAGGTTACCCTGGAGGACACCCATCTGAAAGCAGTCGGATAAACTGCCGACACCTTGGGTAGCTTTTCTTACATTCATGTGTCTCCTACTAAAAGGCAATGGGAAAGAAAAGAGCATGGAGAGGAAGAGTGTCATGGGTACCTGATGGTTACCTCTTCTATATCCATGATCCCAATTTCCTGCCAGCACGGTATAGCAGGAATTTCACCCCTGCCCAACGGATCCATCTCATCTCTGGGAAGGGGATGGTGGCTGATTAATTTAAGATTATGGATGTCTTCCATTCTCTTGGCCACAGAGATTGGTGCAGGGATGAGCAAGTTAAACAATTTTGGTCAAAGAGATGGTAAATCCTGGGCTTCCCTGGTGGCGCAGTGGTTGAGAGTCCGCCTGCTGATGTAGGGTACACGGGTTTGTGCCCTGGTCCGGGAAGATCCCACATGCCGCGGAGCAGCTGGGCCCGTGATCCATGGCTACTGAGCCTGCACGTCCGGAGCCTGTGCTCCGCAACGGGAGAGACCACAACAGTGAGAGGCCCGCGTACCGCCAAAAAAAAAAAAAAGAGAGAGATGGTAAATCCCAAGGCTTGTGAAGCTATGCCATACGGTATGATATGAAAATGTGAGGTCTTAGAATGCTGCCATCATTTTGCCATTGGAGCTGCTGGGCAGAATGAAGGATGGTAAGATACCCTGGAGAACCAGAGATGTTATCCTTCTTGAAGACATTGAAGTGTGTGTTCAAAGCTTGTCTGAAGGCTATCTATTTTGAGACTTTTAATTACATGAACAAATAAACCCCCTTCCTTGTCTACAGGTATTTTTCTGTCACTTGCGAAAAAGTCCTAATTAATGCAGAGGATCTTCTTTCCTCCACGCTAGTCTATATCTGATTATGGTCAAACTGCCAAGGTTTGCTGAACATGAGGGAAATAATCAAATTGTAACCCATCTGTAACAAATTCAAATTATTTCTTGCTGTATTTTAGTCAGATAACTTAGATTTGGTTCATAATTTTCTTCCAAGGAGAGAGCCTTTGAAGTTGAGTAAGGATTTCAAAAATACAGGAAGTTAAATTAGGAGAAATAGAAAATTAAGAGTTATTTCTTGGCTGTATATACCATGAAATATATATTTTTTCAAGCTGTAAGTGTGGCCCCATTCTTTGTCAATGTGCTATGGAGTGGCAACATGGATGGACCTAGAGATGATCATACTAAGCGAAATAAGCCAGACAGAGAAAGATAAATATCATATGATATCGCTTATATGTGGAATCTAAAAAAATGATACAAATGAACTTATTTACAAAACATAAATAGACTCACAGACATAGAACACAAACTTATGGTTACTAAAGGGGAAAGGGGGGAGGGATAAATTAGGGGTTTGGTATTAAAATATACACACTACTGTATATAAAATAGATAACCAACAAAGACCTACTGTATAGCACAGGGAACTATACTCAATATCTTGTAATAACCTATAATGGAAGAGAACGTAAAAAGAATATATACTTTTGTATGCATATGTAAAAACAAACAAATAGATAAATAAAAATAACATTGAGAAAAAGCTGTAAGGGTGGCCTCATTCTTTGTCAACGTGTTATGGAGTGGTCATTAAAAAGTTCTTTCATCCAAAAATAGAGATAATTTACTCACAAGCTTGGAAGAAAGTAAGGTTAGTACAAGAAGGAGTAGAGTGATAAACTGGAATATGTTTTTACTGATTGGTGTTGAAAACTTTACCTAGAGATATTGCCATTTAAATAATGTCGGTCACCTCTCACCCAGCAAAAAAATCTGAAGCATATTTTCCTGGTTTAAGGAAGAACTGCTCCTTCATTTTAATTTTTATTTTTGGTTGGAATTGTTTTCTTTTTGACCTATCAGAGTAGGCTCCTTCCAATACTCCCTGATAAGCTGGAGTGGTAGGTTTTGAGGAGAAGGTGGGCAAATTTGCAAAGGGAACCGGGAGCTTGGGGGAACACAGAGAGACTTACAATTCCTATCCTTTGGGGCTTCTGATTCTCTCGAAGGGGTTGAGATTGTCTGCAAGGGGAATCTTGCCAAGAAGGAAAGAACAAACTGGCCTGGACTCCAAGGCCCAAAATCAGGGTCTCCGTTACTGAAAGCTGGTTCCAGCAGAGTGCATGGCTTATCCTGGCAAGGAATCTGTGCTTTGGGGAGCTGTGGCTGAACATGTAAGCATAATCCAGGGGCATTCAAAGAAACAACAACCTCAGAAAATAAGATCCATCAGTAGACTAAACAGATTCTCCAGATTCTGTTGGCAAGACTTTTGGAAGCAGGACTGGCCCGGCTGGACTGTGTAATAACCCTTTGGTGTTCTTGGTAGAGGCCCCCAAGAGAGAAAGCAGACTTCCTGAACATCCGGGCAAGTAAGCCCCAAGTGATTAACCTGGTTATTAAAGGAGATTTGACCTTATTTGAACCTTGAACATGATAGAGCAAGTCATACTAATTAAAATAATATAAAGCTCTGATCTCAGCGTGTACTAGATACTCTACAGCTATCATTATGCTAGACTCATAATTGGCCAAGTGGGGTATGTTTGCTTCAGTACAACTGTTCCCTCTGTATTTGTGGCCAGGCTACAATGGTAGACATATAACCTTTAACTACATGTAGACTTGGTCTAAGTTAATACATCTTACATTTGGGTTTTTTTGTCTCTGATAAAAACGATATAATCTATTTTTCTATTGTTACTTATACCTTAATGTTTCTGCCTCCTAATGTTTTAATATTTTAAATAAATAAGTTATAGGTTTAACATTTATGATCAGATAAAACAACCTTTAAAATAAAACCATTTCATGTACTACTTGTTTAAATTGACTTATTTAACATCTCTTATCCATTTATATGGGAACTCACCTTGGATAGAAGCTTCTAGAAATTTCTCCCTGCAGTATAAAACTATACCTGAATTTTTAAAAGGGAGTATTAATGTATTTTTAATCACAAGTTGGAAGTATGAAGAGAGGATAAATTAAACTTTATTAACATGATATATTAATAGAATAAATCCATACAACTAATTTATTTTTCAACATAATTATTAACTTAAAAATTAGTTTATTTAATAGTTGTAATCAATTTTCTCTCTGGTTTCCTATATCTGTTATTCTATGTTATATTGCTAATATTTTCTAGCATTTGGAGTAATTCTTAAAATTTTTTAACATTCTTGCTTATTAAATTACTACATTTAATTAATACTTCAGGTTAAATTGCTTCATACATTTTTATTTCCCCTTAATTTTAAACATTTGTGAAAATGATGCCTCATTTGGTAACATTAGATAATCAGGGAGACAAATTCTATTTTGAAAGCTGATTGAGCCCCTTTGCTATGATTAAAGACATTTTTTTCCTGATTATTTGTAGTAGTCAAAATATTTTTTTAGAAAGAATTAAGTCACAGATTTGATTTCAGAAGAGATGACTTCCTACAATGATAGCCATATAACAGCTTGAACTCGTACAACATCATTAATATTTCATTTCCAATTTATAAAAATTATAACCAGTTTATCCAAGAGGCTTTATAACTGAGTTCTCTTTGTTTTTTACAAAGCATATTAATGCGGGGTCAAGAATATATTCAGACAGATAATAACATGACACAATACTTCGGCAAAATATTGAAGTCATATTTAGTACTTTTTGAGCCAAGTTCGAGATGGGAATGCGTGAATGAAAAAGAAAACTGAAATAGAGGCAAGAGGACAAGGGAAAATATTCCACTGAGTGCCAGGGAAACTTCACTTTCCCCAACCCCTCGGACTCCCACACCCAATTAGACCTTCAGTGTAAATGATGGGAAAGAAGAAACCATTATCTCATTTAGCAAATGTTTATTAGCACCCAGTACACACCAAGAACTCTGTAATATCTTAGCAGTACCACTCGTGAGCAAAACAAAGACACTGTCTTTGTGACCTTAAGGTCCAGTTGGGGACACAAAGACATGAGTATATAAAGAAGGATAAGGACAGAAAGTTAAGGATATGTTCAGTCCAGAGGGTCAGGTGAGGCTGCCCCAGAGGACATGATTTTTAAACTAAGACAGAATGGAGACAACATTCCAAACAGAAGGAGGGAGGCCTAGTTCCAGAAAACCAAGC